>NC_041233.1:43123125-43218317 GCF_002837175.3 Physeter macrocephalus
AGCAGAATAACTGAGGCAGAAGAACGGATAAGTGACCTGGAAGATAAAATAGTGGAAATAACTACTGCAGAGCAGAATAAAGAAAAAAGAATGAAAAGAATTGAGGACAGTCTCAGAGACCTCTGGGACAACATTAAACACACCAACATTGGAATTATAGGGGTCCCAGAAGAAGAGGAAAAAAAGAAAAGGGGAAATATTTGAAGTGATTATAGTTGAAAACTTCACTAATATGGTAAAGGAAATAGTTAATCAAGTCCAGGAAGCTCAGAGAGTCCCATACAGGATAAATCCAAGGAGAAACATGCCAAGACACATATTAATCAAACTATCAAAAATACAAAGAAAAAATATTAAAAGCAGCAAGGGAAAAACAACAAATAACATACAAGGGAATCCCCATAAGGTTAACAGCTGATCTTTCAGCAGAAGATCTACAAGCCAGAAGGGGGTGGCAGGACATATTTAAAGTGATGAAAGGGGAGAACCTACAACCAAGATTACTCTACCCCTCAAGGATTTCATTCAGATTCGACGGAGAAATTAAAATCTTTACAGACGAGCAAGAGTGAAGAGAATTCAGCATCACCAAGCCAGCTTTACAACAAATGCTAAAGGAACTTCTCTAGGCAGGAAACACAGGAAAAGGAAAAGACCTACAACAACAAACCCGAAAAAATTAAGAAAATGGTAATAGGAACATACATATCGATAATTAACTTAAACGTAAAAGGATTAAATGCTCCAACCAAAAGACATAGACTGGCTAAATGTATACAAAAACAAGACCCATATATATGCTGTCTACAACAGACTGACTTCTGACCTACGGACACGTACAGAATGAAAGTGAGGGGATGGAAAAAGATATTCCATGCAAATGGAAATCAAAAGAAAGCTGGGGTAGCAATTCTCACATCAGACAAAATAGACTTTAAAATAAAGACTATTACACGAAACAAGGAAGGACACTACATAATGATCAAGTGATCAATCCAAGAAGAAGATAGAACAATTGTATATATTTATGTACCAAGCATAGGAGCACCTCAATATATAAGGCAAATGCTAACAGCCATAAAAGGGGAAATCGACAGTAACACAATCATAGTAGGGGAGTTTAACACCCCACTCTCACCAACGGACAGATCATCAAAATGAAAATAAATAAGGAAACACAATATTTACATGATACATTAAACAAGATGGACTTAATTTATATTTTACGACATTCCATCCAAAAACAACAGGATATGCTTTCTTCTCAAGTGCTCATGGAACATTTTCCATGATAGGTCATATCTTGGGTCACAAATCAAGCCTTGGTAAATTTAAGAAAATTGAAATTGTATCAAGTATCTTTTCCGACCACAGTGCTATGAGACTAGATACCAATTACAGGAAAAAGTCTGTAAAAAATACAAACATATGGAGGCTAAACAATACACTACTTAATAACCAAGAGATCACTGAAGAAATCAAAGAGGAAATCAAAAAATACCTAGAAAAAAATGACAATGAAAACATGATGACCCAAAACCTATGGGATGCAGCAAAAGCAGTTCTAAGAGGGAAGTTTATATCAATACAATCCTACATTAAGAAACAAGAGACATCTCAAGTAAACAACCTAACCTTACACCTAAAGCAATTAGAGAAAGAAGAACAAAAAAACCCCCAAAGTTAGCAGAAGGAAAGAAATCATAAAGATCCGATCAGAAATAAATGAAAAAGAAATGAAGAAAACAATAGCAAAGATCAATAAAAATGAAACCTGGTTATATGATAAGATAAACAAAATTGATAAACCATTAACCAGATTCATAAAGAAAAAAAGGGAGAAGACTCAAATCAAAAGAATTAGAAATGAAAAAGGTGAAGTAACAACTGACACTGCAGAAATACAAAGGATCATGAGAGATTACTATAAGCAACTCTATGCCAATAAAATGAACAACCTGGAAGAAATGGACAAATTCTTAGAAAAGCACAACCTTCTGAGACTGAAACAGGAAGAAATAGGAAATAGAAAATATAAACAAACCAATCACAAGCCCTGAAATCGAAACTGTGATTAAAAACCTTCCAACAAACAAAAGCCCAGGACCAGACGGCTTCACAGGCAAATTCTATCAAACATTTAGAGAAGAGCTAACACCTATCCTTCTCAAACTCTTCCAAAATATAGCAGAGGGAGGAACACTCCCAAACTCATTCTACGAGGCCACCATCAACCTGATACTAAAACCAGACAAAGATGTCACAAAAAAAAACCACTACAGACCAGTATCACTGATGAACATAGATGCAAAAATCCTCAACAAAATACTAGCAAACAGAATCCAACAGCACATTAAAAGGATCATACACCATGATCAAGTGAGGTTCATCCCAGGAATGCAAGTGTTCTTCAGTATACGTAAATCAATCATTGTGATACACCATATTAACAAATTGAAGAATAAAAACCATATGATCCTCTCAATAGATGCAGAAAAAGCTTTCGACAAAATTCAACACCCATTTATGATAAAAACCCTCCAGAAAGTAGGCATAGAGGGAACTTATCTCAATGTAATAAAGGTCATATATGACAAACCCACAGCCAACAACGTTCTCAATGGTGAAAACCTGAAACCATTTCCAGTAAGATCAGGAAAAAGACAAGGTTGTCCCCTCTCATCACTGTTATTCAACATTGTTTTGGAAGTTTTAGCCACAGCAGTCAGAGAAGAAACAGAAATAAAAGAATCCAAATAGGAAAAGAAGTAAAACTGTCACTGTTTGCAGATGCCATGATAGTTTACATAGAGAATCCTAAAGACTCTATCAGAAAACTACTAGAGCTAATCAATGAATTTGGTAAAGTAGCAGGATACACAATTAATGGACAGAAATCCCTTGCATTCCTATACCCTAAGGATGAAAAGTCTGAAAGAGAAATTAAGGAAACATTCCCACTTACCACTGCAACAAAAAGAATAAAATACCTAGGAATAAACCTACCTAAGGAGACAAAAGACCTGTATGCAGAAAATTATAAGACACTGATGAAAGAAATTAAAGATCATACAAACAGATGGAGAGATATACCATGTTCTTGGATTGGAAGAATCAACATTGTGAAAATGACTATGCTACCTAAAGCGATCTACAGGTTCAATGCAATTCCTATCAAACTACCACTGGCATTTTTCACAGAACTAGAACAAAAAATTTCACAATTTGTATGGAAACACAAAAGACCCCGAATAGCCAAAGCAATCTTGAGAAAGAAAAATGGAGCTGGAGGAATCAGGCTCCCTGACTTCAGAATATATTACAAAGCTACAGCAATCAAGACAGTCTGGTACTGGCACAAAAACAGAAATATAGATCAATGGAACAGGATAGAAAGCTCAGAGATAAACCCATGCACATATGGTCACCTTATTTTTGATAAAGGAGGCAATAATATACAATGGCGAAACGACAGCCTCTTGAAAGGGGTTCTGGGAAAGCTGGACAGCTACATGTAAAAGAATGAAATTAGAACACTCCCTAACACCATACACAAAAATAAACTCAAAATGGATTAAAGACCTAAATGTAAGGCCGGACACTGTAAAACTCTTAAGGAAAACATAGGCAGAACACTCTATGACATAAATCACAGCAAGATCCTTTTTGACCCACCTCTTAAAGAAATGGAACTAAAAACAAAAAACAAATGGGACCTGATGAAACTTAAAAGCTTTTGCACAGCAAAAGAAACCATAAACCAGATGAAAAGACAACCCTCAGAATGGGTGAAAATATTTGCAAACGAAGCAACTGACAAAGGATTAATCTCCAAAATTTACAAGCAGCTCATGCAGCTCAATATCAAAAAAAACCAACAGCCCAATCCAAAAATGGGCAGAAGACCTAAATAGACATTTCTCCAAAGAAGATGTACAGCTTGCCAACAAACACATGAAAACATGCTCAACACCATTAATCATTAGAGAAATGAAAATCAAAACTACAATGAGGTATCACCTCACACCAGTTAGAATGGCCATCATCAAAAAATGTACAAATGATAAATGCTGGAGAGGTTGGGGAGAAGAAGGAACCCTCTTGCACTGTTGGTGGGAATGTAAATTGATACATCCACTATGGAGAACAGTATGGAGGTTCCTTAAAAACTACAAATAGAACTACCATACGACCCAGCAATCCCACTACTGGGCATATACCCTGAGAAAACCATAATTCAAAAAGAGACATGTATCACAATGTTCATTGCAGCACTATTTACAGTCGCCAGGACATAGAAGCAACCTAAGTGTCCATCGACAGATGAATGGATAAAGAAGATGTGGCACACATATGCAATGGAATATTACTCAGCCATAAAAAGAAATGAAACTGAGTTATTTGTAGTGAGGTGGATGGACCTAGAGTCTGTCATACAGAGTGAAGTAAGTCAGAAAGAGAAAAACAAATATGTATGCTAGCACATATATATGGAATCTTAAAAAAAAATGGTTATGAAGAACCTAGGGGCAGGATGGGAATAAAGAGGCAGATCTACTAGAGAATGGACTTGAGGACCCGGGGAGGGGGTTAGGGTAAGCTGGGACGAAGTGAGAGAGTGGCATGGACTTATATATACTATCAAATGTAAAATAGGTAGCTAGTGGGAAGCAGCCATGTAGCACAGGGGGATCAGCTGGGTGCTTTGTGACCATCTACAGGGGTTGGATAGTGAGGGTGGGAGGAAGGGAGACACAGGAGGGAAGAGATATGGGGATATATGTATATGTGTAGCTGATTCACTTTGCTATAAAGCAGAAACTAACACACCATTGTAAAGGAATTATACTCCAATAAAGATGTTAAAAAAAGCACTATTAATGCAAAGAACAATTGAAATTTATATTTAGTACAGGACAACGTATTTACCATCTGAGAGAACAGGAAATGATAATGAGAGATATATCCAGGTGTAAGAAGATTACAAAGAGAAAAACTGTAACCAGCCTCTTCAGTCACACATTTGGACATGTGTTTTTCACTCACCTATTTAAAATATATACCCATTTAAATTATTTAATATTTGCCTAAGAAGAAATACCCACCATTTTTTGCCTCACAAACCCCTGCTGTATTCATCTTGCTGTGCCTTTTAATGCTACATTACTTATTTATGAGATCCAACTTTATACAAATTGTACTTCTGTTTTATAGACTGATGAGTATTCACGGCCTATTCACTTTAGTTGGATTCAGTTATCCTTCTCCACAAACGTTATATTTTACCACAGTTACTTATGCTGACTTTACTGCCTCACTGAGGATGAAGTTTGGCAATCAATTTTTGGTTTTACAGGAAGAATTGCAACTGTTTCTGAAGTCTTATTAAGACCAAATCTTGTCCTTTAAACTTTAAGAAAAAATGTGTAATATATAGACAGCGATTAAACATGAATGCACTGCTTAATAAATTATTATAAAGTAAACATAAATGCAAGTATATCCCAAGTATATAATGTATCACCAGAATGCCCCCTGGGTGCTTCTTCCTAGTCCTAATCACTTTCCTCCACTTACAATTAACCACTCTGACAGTTTCTTTATTTCTATTGTAGATTTACCAACTAAATAAGCATCCATAAATAATATAGTTTACTTTTGTCTATTTTTAATGTGTATATACAGAATTATAGTGTATGTTTCAGTATGTGCCTTCTTTCATTCATCTTTATCTTTTTTAGGATTCAACCACATTTCTTCTGTTTATTCATGTATTTTATTTTCTCTGTGTATCTATGCCACAATTCATTTTCACATTCCACTATTGATGAATATTTGAGTGGTTTCTAGTTTGGGGCTATTATTATCAATCCTGCTGTGAATATTTTTATATGATTTCTCCTGGTACACAGAGAATGTGCCTGAGTTTCTCTATGAGTATAAGCATTTTCATATCCAATAGAAGAAGATTTTTTAAAATTAATTAATTTATTTATTTTTGGCTGCCTTGGGTGTTTGTTTCTGCACGTGGGCTTTCTCTAGTTGTGGCGAGCAGGCTCTACTCTTCGTTGCGGTGTGCAGCCTTCTCATTACAGTGGCTTCTCTTGTTGCGGAGCGTGGGCTCTAGGCACATGGGCTTCCGTAGTTGTGGCACACGAGCTCAGTAGTTGTGGCTTGTGGGCTCTAGAGCATAGGCTCAGTAGTTGTGGTGCATGGGCTTAGTTGTTCCGCCGCTTTGAGAAATAAAGAAAAATTCTTCTGGTTAAGGATGTGAAAAGGATTCTTAAAAATATATTTTAAAAATACATTTCTTTAAGCCAAGTACATATGTACAAGGTTGTTTTAAATTTGATTTACTTTTATACTTATTTTCAGTTGTATGTATGTATTGATCATGTTTCACTCTGATCCTTTTAGAAGAAAAATGTCCAATCATGAAAACTTATGATGTGAAATAACAACTAAAGAGGAAATTAAGGCAGCTTTTAATAAGTCCATTCATAATATCATATTTTACTTAAACATATATTTCATATTTATGCCATTTTTAAAAATAAAGAGCTGTTGCTCATGTAGCAAAAAATCATGTCTAACCTTTATCTATCCAGACTTTCTATTGTTCCTCTAACAAATCTTCTATCAGGACTGTATCATCATTTGTTTGGTTTAATAAAAATACAGCATCTAAAATAAATTATAAAAGCATACAATTTTAAAGGTGGAAAGCACCATTCAAATAACTTCTCTAAGAAAATCTTTTAATTTTAAGAATTAGGAGAATAAATACCAAAGACCATACAGTTAGCATGTTAGAAGGAGGGCTCAAACTAAGCTCTTTCACTTCTACATATAATGTCCTTTCAACTACATCACATAGACTAATCTATCCACTTTTCCAGTGCCCAGTAGGAATCTTCTGATAGATCTTCACAGAATACTGTGTATTAGATATCTAAACTATGTCTGATCCTGTAAATCCAATTATACTAGATTGCATTGTAATAATAACATTTATTTTTTTATACTTAAAATTCATACTATGTTATTGTAATGGTAAAACTCATATATACAAAAGAAAGTCTGATTTACTTCTATACTTTATCTTTACCAATATTTACTAATTTAATTTAAATCTTAAAAGAAAAAATATAATTATATTTTTTGTGAGGATCTAATCTGACATTGACACTGTAACAAAGAAATTTTCTTAAGCAAAACTTCAGAATACAAATTACCATAAACTGTCTAAGAACGTTTATTTTTGAATTGCTGAACGTATGTACGATGAACAAATTGGCCAAATCATTTAAGATGATAATTTAGATGTTACTATAAAGCAGGCTGAAGTTTTCTATGTGTAACTCTTTTCTTTTTTCAGTTTTACTGAGGTATAAGTGACAAATAAAATTATAAGGTATTTAGTTTATAATGCTATCATTTGGTATATGTATACATTGTGAAAGGATTACCCCCATCAATGTGTAGCTCACTTTTGAAACTTACCAAAAAAAATTCCACAAAGGGGAAAAAATGATTATTGCTGATAAAAATAGCTTAAAATGGCATGAGATGTCAATGTTACTGAGCTTATTAGGTTCATTTCACAACAATTTAAATTTTATAGGAAATTAAAAAATATCCTGGGTTGACTGGTTGGCTATTTTTAATTCCATATTGTGTAGCCCAACAAGCTTCAAATTATGTCCCTTTGGAGCTGAATTTAGTCTTTCTCTCTGAAGCCCAAAATTTGCTGTGATTGTTTACCACCTGGCCATTATTTTTATAGCTAAAACTATGCATCAGGAGATCATCTATTTCTCTTTCTTTGACTTTCCTTATTATTTAGTTATACAGTCAATATTCCATGGGATGTAAAAGAAACATAATAAACAGGAAAAAATAGTGAAGTTAAGGGAAACCAGCAGAATCATGGGATGACTAAAAACACATTTGGAGAAATTTATCAAAACTAGATACTTCTTACCATTTCATTGTATATAAAAAGTAAGCATAGAACAGTAAAATAAAATTACCACAATATTGGTTATTTATGAATTGCTTCACTTTCATTTAATTGAGCTCTTCCTCAAGCTGTGTGGTACCAAAAAATTTCTTGTTCACAGGACATATTTTGTTTTTTTTTTGCGCAGTAGAAAGTTTAATGTTGATAGAAGAAATGGAGGAGGTACAAAGGTAAAGACTTGGGAGGGTAGTAATAGAGAAATCAAGGTAATATTAAAAAAATAGAAAGGTAAGAAGATGCCAGTAAGCAGGTTCTGCTTTGTCCTTTCAAATAAGGAATTTTTTTTTTTTAATTCCAACAAAGATGAGAATAGCTACCTTCCCCCCTGAAATCTGGATTGTGGACCATACCTTCCTCTAACTAATGAGGCATGTATTTCAGGTGAAAATATTCATACCTAGAAAATTTTATATTCAATTTATGGTCTCACTAAAAATTGCAGGTAGCCTTGGTCCTGAAGAGACTAAAAGTCAATATTAGTGCATCAAAATAACGTCATTCACAGGAAGAACTTAATGAATTAACACAGCTCAACAGTTTCATCAGTTACGTAAATGTAGTTGACTTTTCTAAGCAAGTTTGCCTTTATGATTTTTCAGTTTGATTATCACTTAATTAGAAATCACAAATCCCATGAGCTAAAGAATAATTCACAAGTGCATAAAATCTTCCACAGACTTAATGTGGATCACTTGGTATTTCAGTTTTTATTTTAAAGAGATACACATGTCATTCCCAATTGACATGTACACACTGCTATATTTAAAATAGATAACCAACAAGGATCTACTGAGAAGAATAAATAAATAAAATTTAAAAAATAAAGAGATGCTACAGATAAAAATATTTAGAGAAAATGTTTTAGAGCAATAGCACCATATATCTTTTACTATTTTATTTTTTTCCTATATTTGGCTTACTGTCAGCTTTTGAAATAAGAGTAGATGAGAAGAATATCTGGGACCTTGTGAAAATTTATTGAAAATTAAATAAATGACAAAGAATGAGTGCTAAATAAATTGAGAGGTTATAATTTTTGAGAGATTATCTCAATTCCACACAGATCTGTAGGCATTTAGCCATGGTTATAAACCTAGGAAGACATTTATTATAAAATTTTAAAAATAATATTAACATTATTAACTAACATATATTGATTGTTTGCTACATGCCAGATACAGTTCCAAGTGCTTTCTGTGTATTAGTTCATTCAATAACCATAGAATCTAATTTGGTAGGTACTAATATTTTCTCTACACCTGCAGACTCTAAGAGGTTAATTTCTTTGCCAAGACTGTATAACTGGCAAATGGCAGAATCAGTGACATCAAGCTGTGAAATCCTAAAGAACTTGTAATTACCTTGGTTGGAAGAAGCCTAAAATTCTGGATAAGAGCACTAGTCTTGGCATTAGACAGTCTCAGTTTTGAATTCTAGCTTTATTACCTAGCAACTCTATGACTTTGGCAAATTACCTACCTGAAACTCAGTTTCTTTGTCTACAAAATGGAGAGAGTAGGTCTAGTTTATAGACTCCCCTAAGGCTTGAAGGAGAGGAGTCACAATTGCCTAAGCATAATAAACTCTAACAGCTAATGTGATAGTAGTGGCAGAAGTAACATTTTATACTCTTGAATTTTGAGACCTACATTGAGATATATCTTAATTTTTATTCAACCACCTATGGCATGAACCATTTTGCTAAGATTCCTACTATGAATACATTTCAAAATCATATCCTTTATGCTTTCATAAAAATGGCTGACAATGTGGAACCGATATTAATTACTAAGAAGCTTGCAAGTTGCCATCAGAGTCTTGTCAAGTTTGAAGTCCAACTTGGGGATGATTCTTCACTGAGCTCCCAATCAAAATCATTTTGTCATCAAGGAAACATTTTATTTTACCTATTTTAACAACTGAAATGGAATTTTAAAAGTTTCAAGAATTTTACTGAAATCAAGATGTACTGTATCTATGGCCTTTTTTTTTTTTTTTTTTTTTTTGTGGTATGCGGGCCTCCCTCTGTTGTGGCCTCTCCCGTTGCGGGGCACAGGCTCCGGACGCGCAGGCCCAGCGGCCATGGCTCACGGGCCCAGCCGCTCCGCGGCATGTGGGATCCTCCCAGACCGGGGCGCGAACCCGGTTCCCCTGCATCGGCAGGCGGACGCGCAACCACTGCGCCACCAGGGAAGCCCCTTACTTTATATTTGATACTGATGTTCATTATCTTATCAGTTGAGCAAAGTTTATAATTATTTTCATGTTTATATCACTTTTTAATGAAGTTAATTTTAGGTAATGCGAGCAGATTGGCATGAAAGGTGAGATTTGAGGCATGTATGGTATGGTATTGTACATTTCTTAGTGTATTAATTATCATGTAGATTTGCATATCTTATTACAATGAATAGAGAGAACAAGAGAGAAAGTGAGGGGGAAGAAAGTTGATGTAGTAGGAAAAGCGAAAGCTTTATAGTGGAGTATGTGGGTTGGAATTTTAGTTCTGCTATTTATTAGCTGTACAATATGGTCAATCTGTTTAAGTTCATATAAAATCAGTAAAATGAAGGTGATCATAATAACTTCTTTACAGTTTTGATATGATAATTAAGAGATAATGTACATAAAAGCAGCTTTCAAAATAGAAAGTGCTAGACAAATATCAATTGCTATGTATATATACACACATATGCATAATTATGTCTAATTGGCATGTAGCACTTTATTAGCATCTACACTCAACATCCAACTTTATTCACAGAGCACATTTACTAACTGAATATAGCAAAAATTTGACGTAATTCTTTGTTTTTTCATTTTATTTTTAAAGTAAGTAATTCTGGCATCTTTAAGAGCAATTAAGTATCTGGTATTAGGGAACATATCTGATGCTTCTGTATATCTAGAACCAAGCATAGCACCTGGCAAATATTACATGTTTTAATATATGCTGGTTAAATTAATGATTAAAGTAACAGTTCTGCTTTTAAGAACAAAGAGCAGGGTAACGGCTTTCAGTCCCCATCAATTAGGTTAAGTATTGCCTTTTCTAAATTTGCAGTTTAATTGCCAACAATGATTTGTAGAAGATAAGTGTTTATAGAGCACTTTAAAGCCTGAATTACTTTCCCACTTCACTGGCATGGCATCTCAGGTAGAAGTAAATGAGTGGGAACTGTAACACAGCTTATAAATAAAATAACAATACAAAAGGGGAATTTTTAGACCAAAAGTTTAGTATTATTTTAAATGCAGTATACTAAGATAAAAATTTAGAGGCTGCAAGAATATCATGATCAGAATACTGTTCCTCAACCAACACCAAAGACAACCTTCACAGGTGCTTCTGATAGTAAATAATAACTTCCTCTGCCTCTTCTTGAAGAGTTAGATTCTCTCTCACATTTAAAAAGGAGGAAATAGTAGTATTTTGTCAATGTTTTTCTACTCAATATAGTACCTTGCACTGATATATTTTCAGATTTAGTTTATTGGTTATGATCTGTTTTATCTTTCATTTATCCATTCCTTGAATGAATATTTACAAGGTGTCTATTATATGTAGAGCACTGGACTCACAGTGCTGGAACAAACAGAAGGGTCTCTGCTGTCATGGATCTCACAGACCAGTGAAGTGTCAGCCATTAAATACATAAACACACCATTAAATACAAAAGTAAAAATTGTCATGAGCACTGTGAGGGAAGATAGTGAGTACTCTGGGTGTATCCTCCTGTGTGCTGAGAGGCTCTGCAAAGTCTTCTGTGAGGGGAAAGCTATATAAGCTGAGAACTGAAGGAAAGGTAGACTACTGTGAAGACTACTCCAAGTAGAAGAAAATGAAAAGGCTAAAATGGAAAAAGAATAGTTTGGCTTGACTGAATAACTAAATAAATAATTCACTAAGGAATGAGTGCGGCAATGGAGATAATGTAAGTTGACCTTTTTTTCCCCCTGGAAGACTGGGATGTGAAGGAATTGTAGCAAGATAACAGACATAGTAGGACGTGATTATTTTTTACTTCTTCATTCTTTTTTTTTTTTAATGATAAAATGAAGGCTAATGGAAATAGGTTCAGTAAAGAGGGATGTGGAAGGTGCTGGAAAGAGAGGCAACATAGTCCCAAGAGCATAGCCCCCCCAGAACATAGGAGGGGATTGAATCCACTGATGGAGATTCTTCTCAATTTCAGCAGGAGAATGGAGAAGACAGGAATAGATGTTGGATGGTTTATACATTTATTTTGAAATGACTACCTTCATGTTTCAAAATGATCAGCAAAATTCATAGCTCTGAGTACATTGTATATTGTATTTCCCAGGATTTGATGCAATGACTTCCATTGACTTCACTGAATTATTTTTTTTCCTTCTGATATCAGTCCAGACTAGCTTGAGGCAGAGCAAGGAATAATGTGAGGGGAGCCACTGACAATTTTCTGTAACCTAGGTTTTTATTTTTCTCAATGAATGCATGTAAATTCTGAGCTGCTCTGTAATAATAATCTTCAAGGTGTGGATTTCTGTGATATGGCTATTCATTTCCATAATTAAAATAAACTATTTCAGAGTGAATTCTAAAATGTTTCCAAGTCATCTTACTACTTATCTCTGGGCTCCAATGTATCATGCAGCTAGAATAATTTATGATGCTGCACCAATTACAACAGCCTCCCTCCCTGAACAAAGATCACAAGCAGATGATATATTAATGTCCTAAATTCAAATCCAGGTTCTCTTATTTCCTAGGTATAAGAACCTGAACAAGTTTCTTAGCTTTTCTGCAATATTCTCATCTATAAAATGTGGACAAAAAAAGTGTCTTGCTGGGTGTTTGTAAGAACCAAAAGATAGAAAAGATGTAAAGCTCACCATCTAGGATTTCTGCTCTTGAAGGAGAATTAAATTCAAAAAGAAAATATGAACCATATCTCTGAGTACAAGGGTAGAAATAGGTCATTGTTAGCTTGGGTCAGCACAATCAAACCAGAGGGTTTTGTAACTTTGAACTCATTCTGTAGCTCTGGAGCTGATTATTTCATTTGAAAACAGTGAATGATTGACATTGGAATGATTCTAAGTGTGTGTGTGTGTGTGTGTGTGTGTGTGTGTGTGTGTGAGTGATTTATTATGTTTTGTTAAATGAGAAGTTTGTAATCTATTGAAAAGACAGTACAGATATTGGCTTGTGATGGAGATTGAGATGCACCTCCCAGATTCCCCTTCAAAGAAGTACATTCTGTCTTCTGGGAGTGATGTAGGAAGATATCCTTTAGCTGCCAACCAGGGTTACTTCCAGGGTTGCCTCAGTTGCAGAGAGAGAAGGGTCACACCTTTCTCAATGTAGTCCACTGGCCAAGTGCAAAGGCCTGGTAATTTTAGCACAACTGGGAATAACTCTAACATGCAACTCTAATTCCACAGCTTCTTCCAGAATTGGCCAAGACTGTTGTTGGCCCTGGCTAGTTAGAGTTTCCTCTTAATACAGTACTGCTTCTTTTGTCTGCTTTCCACATGCATGGATCCAAAAGGTACACTGGCAACTAATTGCTGTCTCATTGTCTGCTTCATAGGGAATCCAACATGCAAACAAAGACCTTATATATCACAGTATTTTCCCTCAAGTCATACAAGAATCAAAGATTAGGAGGCTCATTTTTTAAAAATCTAGATTCAGTCTACAAAATAATTAAACAAAAGCAGGCAATATTTCTTTGGCTTGTTTTCTCACTCCTTAGTTTTTGATATCTCAGAAAGATTAGTTCATTGGGATTCTGAAACCCAGGACTGGAAATATTCCCTATGGGTATCATAATTGACGATGTGGATATATAGCACATACAGTCTCTTTTTCACTGTCTTATTCTTTCTATCTCAACATTTTTATGAGGAGCTCCTCTGAGCCTACACTCTTCTCTAATGGTTTTATGATTCTTCGGTATCATAGTCATCCAAGTCTGCACAGACAGATTTCTGTCAAGAGCGATCAGTCTTTATGAAAGTAGCAAGAGTAATGCTTCCTCTGGGCAAACAAAATCAAAGTCGTTCACACCTGTCATGCTGGATGGTAGCTTCAGTCTCCACTTAAAGTCTTTAGACTTTAAGTTTGAAATAAGTCAATAGCTTTCTTCTTTATAATCTGCAAAGATTCTTGATAGATTATAGAGTTTTGATTTCTCAGAATAATACGTTTCATTTTAACTTATGATTTTTATCTATTTTTTATGCCAGTCTCCACTTCTTTTATTGACTTAATTATATTGACTAGACCACTTCTAACCATCAACATAATTCAATAGAATAAAAACCATTATTCTGAGGGAAAATTTCTGCTAGACCAATTGATATGAAAATCTTCTTATTATTGAGAATGTGCTAACAATAAAAGAATGTATGTTCAAAAGAAGTATTTTTCCCCACTGTTTGTTTTTTTTTTTAAATCTCCAGTTGGGCTTATTTTCTCTCATTTAATCAGAAAAGCTTAAGAATGTTGATAAGATATCTGGGTCTTTTATAAATCTATAACTTAAAAAATCTATGCATATTTCTAATACGAAATTAATTTGTAATATTAAGGTGAACAGCAGTAGCATTTTACACTAGAATTTAAGGAAACAAACAGAAAGCACCTTGCAGAATGCCTGCCACATAGTAATCATTCTAAAATAGTTACCAACTGTTTACACAGTCAGTGGCACATAGAGATGTGCTCTGAAAGTATATTGGGAGGAAAGCAACTAGAAAAGGAATAGCAAGCAGAATTTAAAATTTCTGATTCAAAAGGCAGTTCTACATTTTGTACATCTTAGCTCTTTTCCCCTGCCCATGAATGCAGACCTAGGGAGTAAATATGAAAAGATAAGTTATTCCTTCCAATTAATTCCATTCTACTAATTTAAATGAATATGTTAGACAAAACCATAGAAAATGTAATGTTCTGTTACTTCAGTGCATTGTTGGCACAGGAATGAATATAAAACATACATTTCCAAGTCACCCAATTTGGTGACATCCCAGATTGGGGAAATGGAACATAACTAAAAGTTGCAAAATTTTAAGCTTACCTCCAGGGATGATCGATGATAAAATAAAACCGAGAGTTCAGAATCTGTATCCTGCTCTACCCCAGTGAATATATCAAGGTAGGTGACTATGATAAGATTGTGACGATATGTATAAAATGGAGAAAGTCCTTTTAATTTTATGGTTGTTATTTGGGAAACAATGTGTGCTTATATCTAGCAAAAAGCATTGTTCATAGGAGATGTTTTTCTCTCCTTAAATGGATATATTGGCCAAAGGCCTTTTCATTTCTTTTGTCTTAGATATGTATCTGATAATCTAATATTTGGATATTCTGCAGAAAATGCAATTATGGAGAATTTCTTAGAGAATCCAACCTGGCTGTCACATTTTTTCCACTTTCCAGTTATGATTTTCTTCTGCCACTGATACAAGCAAATCATTTGAGAGAGCTATAATAGCGAAAGTTCTATGATAGATAGAAGGACAATACTTAGGGCATAGATCATTCTTGGCTCTTTAGAGAAATATATGGGAATGTTTATATTTAAAGCAAAAAATATTGGATAAAAATGAAATTAAAACTTGAGGTTAGCAGAAGGGGTCATAAAGACATCAGATAAACAAATATTACATCTTTAATAAGCATAGAGGAAACTGTTTAAAATACAAAAAAACAGAAAACAATACTTAGTGTCAGAACTTGACAGACAAGATAAGCACAAATATAAAAGAAACTCCTGAGCCAAGCAGATTATTACATAAAATGTCATCTATGATGATGGTAGTTTTCTGTTACTTTATACTTAAAAACTGATGACTGTTGACTGCAGCTCCAGAGGTGCCCTGAAATAGTTACCTTACATAATAGTTTGGGCATGTATTTTGAAAGTGATGCTATTGTAATCAGTGTTGAAGGAACAATGCTTACATTAAAATGTTTATTTATGGTATATTAGGAAGTTACAGAAGGTTTTCTTTTGACTAGAGCATTCATTCTTAACAGGGACATATCACCCTCAAAATGGAAAAAGTCAGTTTTTTTTGTTGTTTTTTTGCGGTACGCGGGCCTCTCACTGCTGTGGCCCCTCCCGCCGCTGAGCACGGGCTCTGGACGAGCAGGCCCAGTGGCCATGGCCCGCGGGCCCAGCCGCTCCGCGGCATGTGGGATCTTCCCGGACCGGGGCACGAACCCGTGTCCCCTGCATCGGCAGGCGGACTCCCAACCACTGCACCACCAGGGAAGCCCAAAAGTCAGTCTTTGAAAGGCAAAAAATATATACTTTTTATATATATAAAACACAAATAAACATATACATAAACAGATATGCAACAAATCTGTGGTAATAAAATTTCATAGAGGTGCAATTAGGAAGAAAAAATATCTAGAAAGCCTATTGAAGGGGGGTATAATGAAAAAAGTTGGAGCAACCCTGGAATAGAGTATTGAAAAATAAAACTACTGTATTTAATTCCACAAAAAATTGAAGATATACCTACAACACTTATTTTCATACTGAACTACAAATAGATTTTCTTATAGGATTTTAGCTGACTTAAAATGAAATAAAAGAAAGCAGTAAAACAATAGCATAAGGACAAAATTCAGGAATAAACAATTATTGATATGATTGCTCACTTAATTCTCCTCTAAAATGGAAAACATGTGTTACGTCTCATCTAATAAAAGGAAAAAATATTAGCTTTTTAAAAAGAATTATACATACTAAATTATATTTTATTTTCTTCATGTGATTGGGTATTTGGGGTAGGAAGGATATGTAACTGCATCATGGAAATAGCTTCAGATGAAATGTTTGCAGAAAACTTTTATCTGCTGCCTGTCAATGTGAAGAACAGGCATGGTTCAGATACAAACAAGCCAGCCTGCTCTTAAGAAACTCTTAATTTTGTGGGGGCTATAAAAAAAAGTAATAAGGCCTTTGGTAAAGGAGTATACAATGAGCTTAAGGAACATAGAGATAAGACTTTTAACTTAGGTGTTTCTGAGAGAAGTGACATATGGGCTGAAGAATAATCAGTTTGTGAAGTAGAGCGAGGACTTCAAGCTAGAACAAAGCAGGCATGAGACAGCATGGTTAGTTTGGCAAAATGCACTTAGATTTAAGGCCTAGAACATGTTTGTCCATAGAAAAGAGATGGGACTGAAGATGTTGGAGAAGTAAAGTAGGAAGAAGGGAGTAAAAATAAAATATAATTTTATTTTATGACCTTGCACCGTCAACAAAATGATACTATACACGCCAAACGCACAGTGCAAATATATCAAATGTAAAACAATAGGAGAAAAAATGAAAATCATGGAATGAGTTGTCCCATATTTTCTCATGCCCTTCTGGTATAAGGGAATATTAGGGAACTATATATAAGGGAACTGTAGGGAATATTAGAGAAAGGGAAAAGACAACCTCACTATAAAATTATATAAAGATATTAATGAGCATGAAACATTTTGTTTGTTGTGCAAATATGAACCTGACAACTCTTTTCCTAAAACATCAAGGTCCTAACTTCTGAGTGTTTACCATTATATGATGAATGAGTATGTAAAATATTTTAGTACAGGGCTGCATGGCTTCCTAATGCTTACTTTATCAAGCACTTGGAGTTAATTTATATTCATAGGCTACATTGTAACCGCCTAAACTGGCTTGCTTAATTTGACACTTATTTTATTTCTTTAAATATAACCCAGATCAAGGAAGGTACTTTATTTCCATTTGCTTGCTGTCTATAGCTTTTACTTCCCTTCCTTATTTCCATCCTTGTACCAATTTCGCACTTCTCATACGTTGTACCTTCTGTTGCCAAACATTTCACAGATTTTTTCCCTGATGGTTTCTCCCATTATGTAATGTATGGATGAGCTCTGACTTTTAGGCCTAATATTTAATTGCACAACATAAAAATACAGAAAGTGGTTTGTGCCAAGTGCAAGAAGGATCAGAAGGCTGGATGGAAAGAAGAGGTTTCCCAGAAAGAAGATGAGTGAAACTGGAGGTAAATTTTGAAGAATTAGATAGGATTTAAAAACGGAAGGCTAGCAGGGAAGAGGTAAGAGAGATCTTGGTGCATCTGAAGGACAATGAGGGCGGTAGACTGTATTATTGTTTCCAATTTTTTGCCGTCCCACACTGTGAGAGGATGCTACTTCCCCACCTTATGACATCAGCCATGGTGCTGTAAGATTTGTAGTTGATATGTTCCACTTCCAAGCAGAAGCTAAAAGAACTCTGGCTTGGTAATCTCATCTCTTTTTTTCCCTTGGTCACATGAATGGCATGTTCCAATAGAGCCTGCCCCTTCAGACTCCTTCCTGGACTAAAGACAATACAGGGTAGACCTGCAGGGAATCCACGATGGGTTACTGCACAGGAGAGAAATAAACATCAGTGACAGCAAACCACTGTGATTTTGGAGTTATTTGAAAGCTGACTGATATAATAAATAAACTCTTTTGACTAAAATGTAGAGTTTATGTCAAAGAGTTAGTTATGAGATATAAGTGCATAAGGGTAGGTTCAAAAAAGATCATGTAGAGCCTTGAATGTTAGAATAAAATGTAGTTTATTGTGTAACTAGAAATAATTTCTTTGACTATTCGTCAATTCAAGCAAACTTTCATTTAAGGCACCTACTGCTTCATAAAAGGCAGTCCTTAGTGCAACATTGATTCAGCAAATATTCACTGAACATTAATGAAGAAAAGGTATTAGAAATTCAGCTATGAGCAATGCATTTTTTTTTGTCCTCAGTTTGCAGGAAGGATAGTATAGGAGCCAAGAAGGTAAGCAGGCAACTACATTATGTTATAGAGCTAAATAAAAACAAAATGACAGGGAGTCTCAGTGGAAAGACAGCTGTCTTGACTTGAGGAAAGCATCCTAGAGAAACATCCAAACCCTTAAAGACAGTTTAATAGAGGTTTGCTCCATGGTAGAATAGAAAGAATTTAAGAACACTAAAAAAAGACATAGCTTTGGAGAAAAATATGGGCAGCTGTCAAACCTTTTCTGTGGGGTAATACTATTTACTGAGTTCTCTGGGTAGAAGTTATCTTTTCAGATTTGGAAGGATGGCCTGCAGTAGTTATGACAAGTAAAGAAATTTTTAGTGTAAAATAGCTCTTATACCCCTTTTAGCTCTCACTATAATGATTTTAAGAGCCTCACAATTTATGATCAGATCATGACTACTCGTATCTGTTGTCACACATTTGTTTCCCAACCCATGATAAAATTACTTTAAAATATAACTGGAAGTTACCTTTTCTTCTACTTTCAAATGGAATACATTTTTGATTTTTAAAAATTCAACATTTTTCTCAGGGCAGACATAACGATCATGTCTCAAAATGTGACAATGTCCATAAAATCATCAGACATACTTTTTCATAGAAATTTCTCTATAATGTGTCTAATACTACCTGAATTCATGGCTCAAAGACCTTAAATCTTCATTATTGTTTCTTGTAATAACTAAAGTGCTCTTTCCTTTTTGTTACATATCATCTGGTCATACAAGTTTTCCTTATATTTTTATTTGTTACACTAAAACCACATATGAACAGGTTTTATGTTCTTCCACATATGAATTCTTTAATTAATACAGACACCCAAATTCTCAGAACATCTTGATAAAAACAAAGTTAATGGAACCTAATCTACTCACTATACCAGGTTAAATGTGATCTTAAGGAAAATGAAGTGTATAAATAAACCAAATAAAAATAGACTGATTTATTCTTCAAAAAAATATTTTTAAGAACTTTAGGACAGAATTGAGCTTTTTTTAATAGTTTCTAAGTAGATGTTGAAAACCTCAGTAACAATAAACTTACCTAATTTTTAATTGATTACTTAATATGCTCTAAGCATGCTGCTAAGTGTGTTCAATCCTCATAGTAGGTAGTGAGATAAATACTTACTGTCATCATCATTTTACAAATGAAGGATGGACGCTTAGAGTGACTGACTCACCCAAAGCCATAGAGTTAATATGGGAAAGAGCTGGTCTTTTAACCTAGACCTTAAGCCCTTAAGGAATCTCTAATTTATATGTGGGTTTTCTAGATTCCTAGGGATTAAATATTTGAGAGTTCCAATATTTGATAAAAAAAACCTATTTACTCTCATTATGTTTTTAGTGATTTGAACTCAAGGACAACTTGTTACCTTCTAGCCAGTAAGTCTGTTTGCCATTGTTCAATAATGAATAGGTTTGGAGAGAAGAAACATTTACCAGCATCATGAGTCACTAAATTGCTTCTCCCTCCCCTTTTACACTGATAATCACAGCCCTTGAAATAGCTCAGCTTCTTTAAAGAAATAAAGATGACAACTATTTTATGCCTTTTTGAAGTTGGCAGGTAATTTAAAAAATGTACTTCTAGTAATGTCATTAAGGATGCACTTCCCAACTTCTTCTTCTGACCTCCCTGCTCAACACCTTTTAAGGTTCCTGCTTCAAGGTGAGAAAGGAGTGCACAGCCTCAAAAATTGCTGTGAAGGAAAAGCAAAAATGAAGGGAGCTAAGCTCCCTCTCAGCTTCACACTGGGCTAATTAGGTGCTACATGGTAGTTCACACCTTTCTAATACCTGTACTTTCTGTTTATCCTTAAAGTTCTTTGCACAGAAATGATTTTTGTGAGATTAAACAGAAATTAGTTTATATCTAAATAATCTGAATGGATATGAGTATAAAACATATTTTAAATTAGAATTAATCATTAAAAAAATAATACGTAATCTACACAGAGACTTCTCAACGGAAGGGGTGCAGACATCAGACTCTCCTTTGAGGTCTTATCCCAGTATATTCCACCCAGAAAGACATACTTTTAAATCTCTATAGAATTTGTAACTCCCAATGTAGATATCCCAGTAATGGGCTTCCACATTTATTGATGGGAAAGCATGTATAGTAGACCACTCTAAAATTAATGAGGGAACAAAAGGGGTAAATATAATGTGTAAGAAATATTTTTCCCTGCTTCCTTTTCAAGTGGTATGCTATAAAATGGTGCTCAAGGAATAGTCAATAAATGCCCTTATACATGATCTGTTGTCTTTATTAAGTAATAATTATTTGGTTGTCTGTAATGTATTCTAACTTTGATTTTAGTGATTAAGATTTTCCAGAAGTTTTTCTAGCAACTATTCAAAGTTTTGTCCAGTGAGGTCTTTATTTGACTACAGACTATTAGCCAATTTCCCAACAATACTCATTCACAAATAAGTAGCCACAAGTCAGGCCCCATGGTAAGGTGTACATTACAAAATGTGTTAACCATGGACAGATGATTATAAAGTTGCAGCTATTACTGTTTTTTGCTTTGATGTAGTACAAGGGGAGAAGAGATGTGTGATTATGCTTATTAACAATTTTAATTAACTTTTAATTGATTTCTAGGAAGATAAATGTTTTCATTACAGCATCACACACTGAGCTCCTTGGTTAGATATTAAACATCAGTGCAAACTTCTTGACAGTATTGCTGATAATAAGGGATTTTATGTTTGGTTATCTTTTCTAACATGTACATACTCATCTATAATACTAAGTAAATGAAACTACCTTGTCTAGCCAGCCCATATCACTTAACTTACATGACCTTATTTATGTTCCTCAATTAATTAGGAGACAGAAAAGGAAGCAAATAATCCTGTATTTTACAAACATTCTAGTTCCTTTGTCTCTATTAGATGTGTGTCTGAGTTACCTTAAATTTTTTAGAGCACTTTCTTATAGAATGTTAGTCTTTTATTCCATGACCATCAAATATACCTCCTTTCATGGAAGCTAGGCATTCAGTGAATTAAGTTGTAGTTAATCAGGTCAAAACGTACGTGTGTGTGTGTGTGTGTGTGTGTGTGTGTGTACTTGACTTTGAATATATTATTTGCACTTTATACTTAAGCTGACTTAAAATTATGAAACTCTATTAATAAAAATGCCCCATCTAATATTTATTTTTAGTCCCCTTGTTGAATATGTGTTTGGATATTTTCTCTCAACAAATTATCCCACTGTAAGATAAAGATAGCTGTATATTTGAAAAATTCAATAAATGAAGAGTTATGAGATATGCTTCTATTCTCAAAGGACTTATAGCTGTGGGGAAAAGGTGTAAATAAAAAGTAATGTGGGCTTCCCTGGTGGTCCAGTGGTTAAGACTCCACGCTTCCAGTGTAGGGGGCACAGGATCCCTGGGCAGGGAAGATCCCGCACGCCGTGTGGTGAGGCCAAAAAAAAAAATTAATGTTACAAAGCATTTGTTAAAATTCTAATTTATAAAGTAATCTATCTCTAAATGCTAGACATTTTCCTAGGAGAGATTGAATTGGGGTTGGGATTTGAAGACTGGATGAAGGATTGGAATTTCAGAGGTAAATAAGGAATCATCAATGCAAGGCTTGAAGAAAATGTCAAAGAGTGTATGCTGAGTCCTAAGGAAATGTAGAAAATTGATTAGACTTGAGCAGAGTGTTTATACAGGACAGTGAATAGTAAGAGAATGCTGAAAATGTAGGTTGGAATTAATTCATGCATAGGAGTTTGGACTTCTGTTTATAGTTCAGTTGAAAGGATTTCTATTACTCAGGGTTTTTAAATCTGGTGCATACATTACTCCCCTTGAGAACTTTGCCATGCTTATTAAAATATTAATGACACTTGAAAAGTTCTGAAGTAATGAAAAATTTTAAATTTTCTTTAATCCCAATTTCCCAAATTTATTTATTTGAACAGAGACCTCCCCTTCTCTCTCCGTCTCCCCTCACTTTTTCCTGGTATCATAAGAGACGTTAACTAACATTCCATGAAATGTAGCATCTAAAGTTAGTTTATCAAAACCATGACTAAAATTCAATGTTTACTTCTCCCTCCATGGCCTTTTCTATCAATTTAAGCCATTGTTAAAAAAAAATTCTCATTGGACCTTTTGAAAGCATATATTTTTCTGATTATCTTTTCTCTGCCATTTATTATTTTACTGTAGACTCTGTTAAGGACCCTGACATGTTTGAGAGTAGGCACCATTGATTCTACTAACTTAAGGTAGTTAGTGTCAAGTGATGGGTCCTGGGGAACAGAAAGTATCAAGTGGAAATATTGTGTGAAAATATCATGGACAGATTATTAAAAGAAGGCCTTATTCCCAGTGTTGCTCATTGAATTATAACAGTATTTAAAAAAACTGTATGTCCCTCAAGATATTAGTAAATATTTCGTTAAACAAACAACAATGGAAAAGAGTCTATGACTAAATTTGTTTGGAAACTGGTATAAACACCCATGGGGTTTGGGACTATCAGTAACTAACATCCTATACCTTGCCCAGGTTCAAACCAATTCAGTGAGAGACATGAAATTCTGGCAAATAGGTGAAACTGATATTGAAAGGAAGGAGATTTAGTAATGAGAGCCAAATGGGTTGGTAAATGCTACCCCATGATTAAACTTACCTACACAGCCTCAGGCAGAACTGAAATTGTAGGTCTTATTCATAGGGAAAGAGCTCATAGAGCAAAACCAGCAAATCATATGACATCCTTATAAACATCAGATGTTAAAGGAGGCAGTGTGTTTACCCAATTCTTTCCATCAAATTCACCACTCATGAGTGAGGGAGGGAGCAGAGAGAGCAGTTTTCTTGCTAAAATGTCCTTCCTCTTGGCAAGTTGAAGCCTGGAGAGGGGAAGTTCCCATTCAACAATCCTCAGTGAAAGAGGATCTTTTAATGCAACACTTCTCCGAGCTACTGTGTATTGGGACATTCACAAGGGAAAACATGATTAATGCAGCAATTTGGGAAATAACAACATGATGCAAGCACTGTAGGTGGTTCATTCTGAAATTAAGTTTGTTTTTATATCTTAATGTCCTGTTAGAGCAAGTTTCCTTTAACAATCCTCTAGCCCAGTAGTTTGCAAACATGGGTTGTTCTGATCAAATGTGAGGTCTTTTCCAAGTCATTTGTTACCAATGTAGGTATACATTTGCATTGTTCTAATACTAGTTATTGGCTTATATCATCTATAACAATGCTGATTCACTTATATTTTTATATATTTTATTCAGTGGAACAGAATAATGGCTTTGCAACTAGATTGCAGAGAATTATGCAACAGCTATCTTCTTATTCATGTTATAATTGATGATCTGTGCCATGTTTGTGAATTTCATCTCTGATATGTATAATGGTAGGAAAAGAGATTCAAAACTGCTATTCCGCTTCACATCTTTTATTTTATAGTTGAGATATCTGAGACCTAGAGGGAACAAGTGACATACCAAAGTTAATGATATCGAAAAATATATATAGTGGAAACACTGAAACTAAACAGCACTTCTATAAGGTAGCAATTTCTTTTTATATATCAAGGTCATTCGCCATCTTAACCTACATAGTCCCTGTTTGTCACTCTACAAAACATTAAAAATACAAAGATATTTACTTATTATCATACTGTTATCTAGGTCATAACAAAATACTACTTTGTACTTTATAAAAATGATATTTTTCCGTATAGACCTGGATTCGGTAGTTCCGCCAAGATGATCACAGTCTTCCCACTTGTAAGAAAGGAGACAAGTGTTAAGCAAATAATCACATTAATAAATCTATAATTTAAGTCTAGTAAAAGTGATATAAATTACACATATATGGAGTTCTTGCCATGTATAACAGGAGGGTCTCATTTACATTTCAGGAGTCAAAGAAGACTGCTTTGAGGAAGTGATGTTTAAATGGACATTTGAAAGATGAATGGGTATTAGCCTAGCGAATAATAGCGGAAGCCCTCTAGGCAGAGGCTTTGGAGAAATTTGGAGGTTGGAGAGATTTGCATTATTCCAGAACACAGTGAAAGTAACATTTAGTAGGAGAACTCTTGGTTATGGTAAACATTTGAATGGTGCTGAAGGCAGTGGAAATTACCGAAGGATATTAAGAGGAATGATGACATTTATCTATTATAAAAGATCTCTCTGAAAGGAAATAACTGAAAAGAAAATAAAGACATAATCGAGCAATCTAAGCCACAGTTGATGGTGGCTTGGGCCAAGGTGGTTAGGATTGAGATATTGCATACATTGGAAACAATGTATTATAAATGGAATAGGGATTTTTCTGTAAATGCCATATCTTGGACCTTGTTACCTAATATACCAATGTATCTCACAGCTTGGAGCTGAGCCTCATACACAGTATTAAATAAGCTTTTCTGAAATTATTGAATAAATAAATAATTGAGAATAAGCTTTTCTGAAATTATTGAATAAATAAATAAGCTTTTCTGAAATTACTGAATGAATAAATAATTGAGAAGGTAAAGGAGGAGATCTCAGGAACATCTTCTTTATTTCTTATGTAATCTGTTGGTCAATGGAACAGGGGAATAGGGGAATTGAAGATGACAAAGGTTTGGATATAGAAATAATCAAAAGTTCAGTTAGAAACATGTTAAGCTTCTGATTCTATGGTAGACAGAATTATGATCCCCCAGATACATCCCATGTGTGAATATGTTACCTTACATAACAAAATTAACTTTGTAGATGTGATAAGGTTAAAAACCTTGAGATGGGAGGATTACCCTGGATTGTCCAGGTGGGCCCATTGTAGCCATCTAAGCCCTTAATAGTGGAAGAGGATGATAGAAGAGTGGATCAGAGAGATGAGATAGAAGAAGGAGAGATTCAAAAACTGTGAGAGGGACTTGACCCACCATTGCTAGCTTTGAAGATGGAAGAAGTGTGCTATGAGCCAAGAGAAAAGGTATGTGGGTGGCCTTTAGAAGCTGGGAATTGTCCTTACATGACAAGTAAAAAGGGAGTGGGGATCTCAATCCTACAACCTCCAGGAACTGTATTCTGTCAATAACTGGAATGAGCAAAGAAATGGATCTTTTCCTACAGCCTCCAGAAAGGAATACAGACCTATGCATACCTTGGTTTTAGCCCAGGTGAGACCCATGTTGAACTTCTGATTTATAGAACTATAAAATAATAAACTCGCAATGTGTAAACAACTAAATTTGTGGTAATTTGTTATGGCAACAATAGAAAACTCATATAATACGCATAGGTGTCCTAGTAGAGATATTAGGTAAGTAGCTGGACATACATAGTACAATACATACCTAACATCCCCCTCCACCCCACACATATACATACACAGCCATATTAATCAAATTAAATCATTCTATCATAATAAATCTTCCAATATGGGGATAAATAAGAATATATCTTGAGCAAGAATCATTTAAATTATGGATTACATAAAAATACCCACAGACAGAAAAAGTCCCTGAAACTTTTAAGAGTGTTGGTTTAATGAAATAAAACCTACTTACATTATTGGATTGTATTTTTCTATTTACTTGAGCAGTGATTTAAGACAAAAAGTAACATTTTTTGTTTGATTGGTTGGGTTTTTTTGTAAGGGATGTGGCAATATTGTTGTTTGTTTTTTCCACTAAGATGGCCAGCTTGACTAATATGTCAATAATCTGTAAGACAAATTCTAGGAAAAATGTAAAAGTAGAAGAAAATATGTCTATGGAAACTCTTCAACTCTTTTACAGTATTTTTGTCCTCTTCAGACATTCGTGCAATTACTCTTCTATCTTTTCTCAGGCTTAAAACTCCAGAGGTAATGCCCTCCCAGGGGCATGTGTTTTGATGAATAAAAGGGACAAATCCTGCTGGAATGTCTGGCATTATGACAGTCAGAAGGAACGCAGTTATGGACATCTTGGGCTTTATCGTTTCAAACAAGGCACAAGTGTTCAGCAAACCCACCCCACATGCTTCCCCAGTGTTTGTAAAGGTGGATATACATCTGCTCGTGTGCTGTTCAAAATACATCATATTGCATCCCAGGCTTTGTAGATATTAAGTGATTATTGTGTCCCTGGCTCATAATGCAGCCAAGTGTCTTGTTTTCCTTCCTTTCCTTTGTGAAGTTTGGGGCATAATTATGTAACATTTTATAGATGCTAAGATTCATTCCAATTTCTTTGAGAAACAATAACATAGAACTGTTTAGCACAAAATGCACTGTTTGATAATGAAATGTCATAATTTATATTCCAATTAATTGATTTTTAGATTATTTTAATTCTCATAACTCTCCATCAGAAGAATAGTCACTCAAAATTTACCCATTTTATTTGATGCAAAGTGATTTAATATTACATAAAATTTTCAGTTACAATAGGTTTATTATAGCATCAACAATTCTGTTATCATTTGGAGACTGTATTCTAATATTAAAGAAGAGCCCTTTGCAGTTGCTTTACAGTTACTATACTTTCACTTCTATTTGGGTTTTGGAACATGTTTAGTTTTAAATCTCAGTTCCTTGCATTAATTTATTCTAACATTCATTAATTCCACAAATATTTATTAAGTAGTTTTATATGCAAGACATTATACTAAGAACTGGGGCACTGAGGTATTTATTTCTTGTGTAACCCTAAGCAAGATAATTAAAGTACATAAGCCACAGCTTTCTTACTTGTAGAATGGGACCAATGATATTTATTAATAAGAACATCAGGCAGATTAAATGCAGTTATATATATATATATATATGGTGCTTAAACACATATATATATATACACACACACACATATAGTGCTTGAATTTAAAATGCTGTAAAATCTTGTCAGTCAGTTATGTTTAATTAAAAACTAAATGTGTTTGTTTTAATTTTAGAATGCAAAATCTATTAAAGAAATGATAATACAGGAAAAATCCAGTATTTTTGAAATGTGAATTTTCTGTCATAATATAATATTGTTATTTCTACTGTTATCAAATTATGTTATATTCATTTTGAATGAAGAATATCAATTAAACTATAGTATATTTCTTTTCATGTTCTAGACTTTTGTACTACATTGTCATTATCTTTTAAATTTTCTCCCTAGAGAAAAAAATATTTGGTTAGAAATATGCCATAATTCTTTAACTATCCCCTTCTGGCAGGACAACATAACAAAATGTAATGTGAAAAAATCATAACAAAGAGTACTATGTGAATTCCTTTGTTTTTAATTTTATTTAGGCAACAGACCCTGATGCTGGAATAAATGGCCAAGTACACTACAGTTTGGGTAACTTCAATAATCTTTTTCGTATCACATCCAATGGGAGCATTTACACAGCAGTGAAGCTTAACAGAGAAGTCAGGGACTACTATGAACTTGTTGTTGTGGCAACTGATGGAGCGGTACACCCTCGTCATTCAACTCTAACACTGGCCATCAGGGTTTTGGATATTGATGATAATAGTCCCGTGTTCACCAATTCAACATATACTGTTGTCGTTGAAGAGAATCTGCCAGCCGGGACCACTTTCCTTCAAATAGAGGTGTGTGGAAGAAGCAATTATTTCATGAATTCTGTATAAGATTTGACATTCATTGTAGGACTGCCAGACTTAGTAAATAAAAAATAAATAAATAAAAGCCCATGCAGTTAAATTTCAATTTCAGATAAACGAGTAAATTTGAATATAAGCATCTCTCAAATATTACATATTGTGCTTTATCTAATAACCCTATTTTAGAGATATACCAAAATTTAAAGGGAGAAAAGTTGCCTTTGTGAGAAACTGAATAACACTTCTTAACAGATTTCTTTTTAATTTACAAAAGTAATGCTAAATATTTATTGCAACAATTGACAATACGAGACTATTTAAAAAACTTAATAGTCTCTCACCTTGTACCTCCAAAGTTACTCGGTATTAAATTTTATGTGTATTCTGTTACATTTATGTTTGTGCTCACACAAATATCAAATAACTATTTATATATATATAAATATACATGTATGCAGGTGTGTACATATATATACATTCATATGCATACATGTATAGAATTGCTTCATATTTTACAGAAATAGGATATTGCTGTACCTATTATTTTATAATATCTTTTTCACTTTCCGTACACAACTGGCATCCTTCCAGAAGTCTAACTCTCCTTTTTATTAGTATCTTCATAGCTAAGCCTCTTTTTTTCAGTCCTCAAGTAAATTATTACCAGAAACTCTGGACATTCTGATTCAGTAGGTTAGATTGGCCTAGAGATCTGCATTTTAAGCACAACCTCTTTAATTCTGACATAGGTGGTCTATGAAGTGTATTTTGTAAGAAAAAAATATAGTCCTTTCTCAACCTGCAATCTACAACTTGAATTTTGTTAGCATGCATTTCAAGAACTTGTGTTTCTTCCATAATTCAACTCAATATGTTTACTTAGTCAGCAAACATTAATACATCTAAAAAAGGCAGATGCTGACCAAGGAGAGGGCCATTATTTCTCCATTTATTCTTCTATTCATCCATTCATTCACTCATTCCTTTATTCAACAAGCATATTTTCAGTGCTTACTGCATGCCAAGTCCTCTGCTAGACTCTGGGGATTCAAACATGAACAAGACAGATTTCCTGCCTTCATCGAATTTTCAGTCTGGTGTAGCAAACAGACAAGTAACTGGTAATTAATATAGAGGTCCTCAATGCAAGGAACCTGGGACATCACAGGTGGAGCTCTTCAACCTAATCTTGAAAACAAAGAGAATGTTTCCTGGAGAAAGTTTATTTCTAAATTGTGAACTGAGGGGCAAATAAGAGTTATTCAAGGGGAAGAAAGAATATTCAAGGCAGCGGAAGAACCTGCTCAAAATCCTGGAGGAGAGGAGACAGTGAGGAGGTAAAGGGCTGGAAAATATATGTGTCCTTCTCACCATGTTAAGGAGATTGGAGTTGATCCAAAGTGAAATGGAAAACAAGAAGAATTTTTAGGCAGGAAGGTGACATCATAAAATCTGTGCTTTAACAGTACCTTTCCCGTTGTGATGTTGATAACTGTTTGGAGGGGGCCAAGAGTGACATTCACAAAGATGTTTGCTTTACTGCATGCATTTTTTAACAAACCCTGACCTTCCTCACTCTATCCTTGCTCCATTCCATTTCCTCTACCAGAGTTGCCTTTGCCAGTCTCTACTACTGAATGAAAGAGTCATCTATAAGACTTCCCATTGAAACCTGTTCTTTCAGCTGTTTTTTGTTTGTTTTTTGTTTTGCTTTAATGATTGGGAAACTTTATTTTTGGAAATGAGAATTTTAAAAGAAATTTTATTGGAGTAGAGTTGATTTACAATGTTCTGTTAGATTCTGCTGTACAGCAAAGAGAATCAGTTATACATATACATATATCCACTCTTTTTTAGATGCTTTTCCCATATAGGTCATTACAGAGTATTGAGTAGAGACCTGTGCTGTACAGTAGGTCGTTATTAGTTATCTATTTTATATATAGTAGTGTGTATATGTCAATCCAATCTCCCAATCTATCCCTCCCCAACCTTTCCCCCTGGTAACCATAAGTTAGTTTTCTACATCTGTGACTCTATTTCTGTTTTGTAAATAAGTTCATTTGTACCATTATTTTAGATTCCACATATAAGTGATATCATATGATACTTGTCTTTCTCTCTCTGATTTACTTTATTCAGTATGACAATCTCTAGGTCCATCCATGTATCCCTTTTATTTTGGTATTTCTGTCTTATTTCTTCTTTGAGACGGTAATCTGGAGGGTAGATATCTTGTTTTTATTCATCTTTTGCATCTCTATAGCACCTTGTGCACACTCAATAAGTATTAGTTAGAAGAAGGGAGGTATAATAGAGTGATCTCTAGAAATGTATTATAGGATCTTTGTGAGAAGACATATTTCCTTAGTTTTCATATAGCCCTTTAATAACCTGTTATGTTTATGGAAAGCACACACTAATATTTATTTTTATTTAAGGTATTATTTTTCATGGTTATACAATCATCAGGAAATAATAAGCAATCATTTATGACAATATTTATTACTTTACTGTGGTATGATCCTTTTAATTAGTGATTTTTTCAAATAAAATAGATACAGTAACAAGATCAACAATGACAAAACCTCATGGATCTCTGTCTCTGACTTGTTCTCTTTCTTTCTCTCCCTCTCCCTCTATCTGGTAAATTACTTTAAAAAATGTTTCTCTCTGAAACATGCGTTTTGATCATCATTCATTTCATGCTATTCTAGGTACCGACACATGACTTCCATCAGTCCTGCATTTCTTTATTTTGGCAATGGCAGTGATATAACCATTCTTCTTCTTGATTTGTTACAGGCCAAAGATGTTGACCTTGGAGCTAATGTATCTTATCGGATAAGAAGTCCGGAAGTGAAGCACTTTTTTGCACTACATCCATTTACAGGAGAGCTCTCCCTTTTAAGGAGTTTGGACTATGAGGCATTTCCAGACCAGGAAGCAAGTATCACTTTTCTAGTGGAGGCCTTTGATATTTATGGAACAATGCCACCCGGTATTGCTACTGTCACAGTGATAGTAAAGGTAAGGAATATAGATGACTTCTGGTTGCCTACTTTGTACTCTCTACATGTAGTTTCTGTTTTTGTTTTTTTTTTTTTTAAATCCACACTATAGTATAATATTTGGGGGCAGGATTCATAATTATATGTGGTACCAGAGCCATAACATAAAATTTTGAATGTACAGTATTTACAAATACTTGAGAAATAACTATATTGTTTAACTTATAAAAAATAAGTTTGAAAGAACCACTAAATAAGAGTTCAAACACTGTGTCTCCCTGGGTCCACCATTAGCTCTGTGACTTCAATCAAGTCATAATTTCTCTAGACTACACTTTAATCCAAATTCCACAGCACCGGGGATAATAACTTCATCCAAATCCTTCAACTTAAAAAAATGAAAATTAAAAAAAAAATAAGAGGATTTTGAAAGTTTAAGAGTTCTAAGCCCCCAAGAACTAGTTAGTTTAGTTTAGTTTGGAACCCAAGATTCTGGATTGAAGCAAGCTTTGGAATCAGATGGAATTGGGGTTAATTTCTTGCTCAACCATTTTCAAGTTCTATGACCTTGGGGACTCTCTCAACTTCTCTAGATTTGCCTTCTAGCTCAATAAAATACCCTGCACCAATTGATTACCTAGAAAAGCATGCCATCTTCCACCTTCAGGGTTTCTTGTGATTGTTAAGGTGTGTATTTAAAAGAAGGCATGAGGAAAGATTCATCGGTTCTCACATGTTAGTATATATAAAGGTCATCTGAGCTGCATACCGAACTTTCAGACCCCTCTGCTTCTTCCCAAAGGGACACCTTTCCCACAGGAGCATCTGAGACATCAGTATATTAGAAAAGTACACAGATGATTCTTACACAGGTTGTGTGAGTATCAGATGTTGAAAAATATACTTCAGTTACAAATATACACATACAAATGATCCTCGAGCTGCTTTATTAAAGGTGTGTTTAGTACTAAAAAATGACTTCCAATGACCTTTATTTCTTTGGTGACATAACATAAAATAAAAGTGCTTTCATAAACATGTTTTGTATGATTTTTGGTCAGGGGAAGAAAGTACAAATTTGAAACTACCCTCTTAACATGTTTTCTCTGGTACCCGACTGGAGTTTGAATGGTTAAAAAGACAGAGCTAGTCAGAAAGAAACAGATTCACACAGAGTGAGAGGAAAAGAGTGAGAGAGGAGAGAAGGAAAAGGAAAAAGGGAGAGTGACAAGGATACAGAAGATCTATATGATAAATTAAGACTTTATAAGGAAGCTTGTAGAAAGTTTCAATAAGTCCATGAATGAAATATGTGAATAAGATTAATTGGGTAAGCAATTTAAGTTCGCTTTAATATAGATATTTTAATTCATATTATATTCACAAATGTATATGTTCTACAGAAAATATATGATTTATGATTATGACTCAGATTTTGCCAGGTAACCACTGAGACCAAGTTTCCATGTTAAAAAAATAAAATCTATGAAATTAGACAGAAGAAAACATGGAAGTATGTGTAAATTTTGAATTAATGTTTAGTTATAGATGGGAGAACTGCAGTACAAATTTGGCAACCACACATTGGTCTGCTATACAGCGGGACTATTTGTACTTCTTGCAGTCACCTTACATCACTAGAAATGTATCCTAACTGAATGGAATCAAGTTATTTGAGTCACCAGTTCTTTTAGGTTGTCTGATCCTGGAGATCATTCAGAAAACCATAGGAACCTATGTTCATTTAAAGTTTGCCGCTTGAGATGCCTAGAATTACAGTCTGTAATGTGTTTGAGGTAAATTGTTGAGCAGAATTCACCTGTGATAAATTACTCAGGATTTTATACCATCTGGTTCTAGTTGGCTACCTAAATAAAGCATGTGGAAGGTTCTGGGAATGACTTCAGTTCTGGAAAGCAGCTTTCCATAGAGGGCTGTATGTACACAGGTTATAAGGCACAGAAGGTCATAGGCAGCTTTTGTACAGTGTTCATTCTTAAAGGGCACTGCCAGATATAAATGATGGTACAAGAAATCATCACTTTTGTTGCATTTTTGTTTGATTGTTTAACTGATAAGTAAGGTATGCAGTTGGTTTTCTTAGACAATAAAATATTGATATGAAAACATAGAAGATTGTTAAAGATTTCACCAATATATGATTAGCATAAGTATATTTATCATATAGGTAAATGCTCTAATGCTCTTGACTGTAAGATCTTTGAGTGTGGATTTTCTTGTGTGTTTTGCTGTTGTTGTTAAGATAATCCTGCAATCAGGGTGGGATGTGGGGATTATTCCATTGCCTTTACTTTACACTTGAATTAGGCTTATCTGCTGGTACACACATGATGTCACTTCTTCCCTGGAGTCCTGCTGTCTTCTCTAAACTATTGGGTTGGCCAAAAAGTTCCTTCAGTTTTTAAGGAAAAATAAAAGACACATTTTTCATTTTCACCAAGAACTCTATTGAACAATGTGTTCACTGTTTTACTCCACTACCTTCTGCCATTTTTCAGGCAACTTCGTAAATCCATCTTCGCAAAACATTTTATCTTTTTGAGCAAAGAACTGTTCCAGGTGCCTTACAGTCTTCCAGGGAATTGAAATTTTTTCCATTAAGAGAATTTTGTAAATACCAAAATAAATGGAAATCTGAAGGTGCAACGTCTGGTGAATAGGACGGATGAATCAGAACTTCCCAGCCAAGCTGTAACAGTTTTTGCCTGGTCATCAGAGAAACATGTGGTCTTGCATTACCTGATGGTAACAAGTGTTGCTTTCAGCTGGTCTCACTGGGAGCAGCACTTGTTGGAATTAATTGTTTGGTTTTCCAGAAGGAGCTCACAATAGAGTCCCTTCCAATCCCACCATATACACAACCTCACCTTCTTTGGATGAAAATGAGCCTTTGGTGTGGTTGGTGGTGGTTCATGTCGCTTGCCCCATGATCTCTTCCATTCCACATTATTGTACAGTAACGACTTTTCATCGCCCGTCACAATTTGTTTTTAAAACAGAACATTTTTTTTACGTTTAAGAAGAGAATCCCATGCGGAAATATGGTCAAGAAGATTTTTTCTCTTAACTTCTGTGGAACCCAAACATCAAAGTGATCAACATAACCAAGCTGGTGTAAATGATTTTTCCAACACTTGATTTGGATATTTTGAGTATGTCCGCTGTCCTCCTGCATGGTATAACATTGATTGTTTTCAATTAATGTATCAATTTGATTGCTATCCACTTCAACTGGTCTACCTGACCGTGGAGCATCGTCCAGTGAGAAATCTCCAGCACAAAACTTCACAAACCACTTTTGACATGTTCGATCAGTCACAGAACCTTCTCCATACACTGCAGTCCGTGTTTAAAGGATATGAATACATCAAGGAGGGTGTGTCATAGGGCTGATTCAGATGGTTTCTTAAAGTATCTGCCTGTTCTGCTATTCTACAGCTTTACAACAAAGATGTAACATATTTTCACTAAAGAACCAAACCAGAGGAAACAAATAAAAATGTACAAACCCAGAGATAACATAATATCTCAAACAGGAATAATTTATATTGCTATGGCTCCCTATATATCACCCACTGATTTCTGGGAGTCCCAGGAAAATGCTTTACTTATGGAGTATACACAATTAAGTAATTTTACCCTTCAGTGATTATCACATTCTTCCCTGCCTGCCAAGGCAAATGAGACCAGGCTTGCCTTACCACAGCTCTCCCAGTGGGGACAATAGATGCTGATAAGCCTTGTTGATACAAGTTACTGCTAAGCATTGGTACCATTTTCCAATCCCATCATGACTATAGCTGCGATCTCTACCCCAGTGAATTGGCTGCCTCGTACTGGGGGGCACTCTTGATATGTTGGTGTACTCAGTATGTACTCTGAGAACTTGACTTCACCAAAGTCATACAGTATTCCAAACAGTAATAATTTGTGCCTTCAATATATTATTATCGTCAGGGTCTCTCATTATATACTTCATAGAGCACTAGCTCCTCAAGATGGTACTGGGTGTCTCATACACAAAGAATTACATAGACAAGTGGATTTGGGAAACACTGCTATATATAAAAATAAACAGATTTCTATGCTGTAGGCCTTTATATAGGAGCCTTAAATATGCTAGTGTATGTTGTGAATCTCAAGAAAATAAAATGTGATTTCCCACAATTGATCATGGAATTTCTTTTTATTTGTAAAGTTTTGATAGGACTAATTTTCCAAAGAATGCAATTTGGAAAAAACTTTATTAGGTTTTAGTGAAAATAACAATTTGTAGGATTAAATATTGAATAAGTTGTTTAAAATGTACAAATACGACTGCTGAAAGTCTCTTTTTACCAAAAAAAAAAGCTTCATAAATAATTATAAAAATTATCTTCAGGGAAATAGATTAGAATTATGCAGTGTTTAGAAGCTTGCAAGGTTGCCAAGGTAAAATTGTAGTAACTAGTTAGAAGAATTCTTAAAAATGTAAAATATTTTTGGAAAGGTATTTAAAATTTTATGTGTGGAATTTTAATGGAAATCCTACTCAAGTCATTTTATATATAATCTTCTGATGACTTTGCCAGTTCCCTTTCTCCTCACCTCCAAGTAGCAGAATGATGCCTTTAGGATCCGGCATACCTGAATTAAATCTTAGCTCTACCCTTTATTAGCTGGATGATCATGAGCAACTTAATTTCTCTAAGCTTCAGTTTCCTTATTCTAAAAATAGAAACAATAATAATAATAGCTAACATCTATTTTAGGCAAACAAATTGAGATGATAAATTTAACACACCTAGCATAATGTCTGATATACAGTAAAAATAAACCATATACATACACACATACATATATATAATTATGATGCACTTTTGAGAAAGTCTGAAATAGGGTGATGTTATTTGAATTGGTGCTCAAATATTCAAGCTTAGAATGTGCACATATTCTCCCAATTGACCACAGTGTCATGGTTTGGAAAAAAAATCCAAAAACCTATCAACTGCCTTCCCCCTGTATTACCATTCCTGTTCAGAGAAACTAGATGGGAATGGAATTTTTTATTAAATTAGTGGGTTTGTCAACATTACACAGTGTTAACCTCTTCTAATTTAACCATCAATCTTGAAGGACTGTTTTACCTGCCAGAGTGCATGAGTGATGAGGCAGTTGCTCAGGTAACAGAGATGCATCCTATGTGAAATTTAAACTCCTTACTATATATTCCCATCACATCCTTATACTTCCTCTTTCATAACATCCATCACACTTGCTAATATTTATTTATTTTTTGCTTTCCACACTAAACTATAAGCTCAGTACCAGCAGGCACTGTATCTTTCTTGGTGGTAACCATATCCCCAGCACCTAAAGTACTACCTAATGCACAGTGGGAGCTCCATCAATATTTGTGATACTGAGAGCTATAGTGTACATTTTGCTACTTGTGGCAAAGTGTAACATTGATTACCTTACATTAGGGATAATACTATCCCCCAAGCATCTAGAAAAGCTTCAAACTCAGAAATGAAACCAAAACAAAACAAATTTAGGCAGCTAAGAAAGAATCTTCCCAGTACAGGTTTTGATCCAAAAAAAAAAAAAAAGAACGTTGAGGTAAGTTTGTGACTTGTGTTTAAGAGAGCCCCATGCAAAACAGAAAAGGAAAGATTTGTTTGGTTGGTTGGAGATAGGGCCTTTATGACCCTATGTGGCAAAATCACAAGAGAAGTCAGAAAAGACAGAAAGGCAAGTAAAGAAACCAAGAGGGAAGAAATAGCAGAAGGTAGATAATATAAAAAAGAACAACTGGAACAGCAAATAGAGGGTGTCTGGTAGTGCAGAACGGAACTGGTAACAGGCAGAGGAAAAAATCAACTGTGTCGTCTACCGAGGAAGAGGAGGCATCAGCTCCATAAGCCTTAAGGGATTTCAGAGGGCAGGGCAGCTCTATGTGGCTAGTGATAACGCTAGATGGTACTGTAGGAACCATTCCACCCACTGGCGCACACCATCTGGTCTCCTCACAGAGCATGCACGAGAGCTTAACATGAAGGCTGACACTCTATATTTTCATCATTTAAAGAAAGATGATTGGAATATAACCAGTCAGTACTCTTCTGTCAGGAAGACAGAAGAGTTCTTATGCGGAACAGATCTTATCCAGAACAACTTTCAACCTGTGATTCCAGAAATTAAAAATTCTGTCATCTGTTTCTCATCGCTTTCAATAGAGAATGTGCCGTTAATTTGTAAATTCACCAGCAAGTTCCTATCTTCCTGGTATGCTCATTAAAAAGGGTTCCTTAAATCTACTCTGTGGTCTGTCAAAGCAGAAATGGTTTCTGTGATTATTTTAGACTTGAGTTTAGAAAATAAATAAATGAAACTCATATTTTCTTCCTCTTAGATAACTACTTAGTTCCAGTTGAGAACCATGGTAATGTTCAGAATACTCTTTAGAAACATGAAAAGTAATTTTTGTTCAGACCAACAAAAAGTATAGCCACAGAGAGGAAACTTAATGATAAAATTGTTAACAAGAGAATAGAAAATGAAATTTTCTTTCTGTCAATACTGCCCTCTAGTGGACCAATTGGCAACAGACTAGGGCTTGCGTTTGGAGAGTGGAGTTTATCCTTAATTTGCTGCACAGTAGAGCATTTGTACAGAAGCAGATTTATGTACATTTTTCTTCAGACATCCCTGGAGCATAAATATAATTAAGTATTGATTATGCTCTTTGGCATTGCATTTCAGTAAATTCTCTAATCCGAAATAATGCATCATGCAAGAACTGTGTGCAACACAGTTTAGCCACAGTGAAAGATTGTAACCTCAAAATATGTACAATGTACCAGAAAAAGAAACACAGCTGCAATAACTGTATTGATTTATTCTTTATGTTGTCAGTGGCAAGCAGACCAAAGGGGGATACCAGTCTTTTAATGGTGTTCAATTATTCACCACTTTAGGTTTCTGTATAATCAGTTTGTGAGGCCAGATTATAAAAATGTCCACTGTGCGTTCGGTTAGAAGGTGATCGGTGACTACTTTCCCGGCCAAAAAATAAAAAGGCTACTGTACTCAACACTGTCAGCGGTTGTATTGACATAACTGGGAAATCACATATTATTTTTTTCCCTGAAGAATTAAGATTACATTAAGATTTTTAGTGTCCCCTGGTGGGGGGGGGCGGCGGGAGAAGAAAATTCATAGGAATATATTGAGTTTATGTGATTTGGGAAACATGTAGAGAAAAATCACAGTTGGGCTCCTTTTCTAACCTTCAGAAGTTACAGTTTAGGAGTGGGAGTGCAAGAGGAGTTCTACCCCTTTGGTTACAAGACTCACTTGTTAAAATAATTGGCACTCTTGAAAGCAGGAGGAAGTGTGCATACAAATGTTTTATATATTCACCCCCTGCCTGGAACCTCAAGATCAATACCCTCCACTCTCCTCATTATAGAGAACCAGTGCTTCCTAGGTTTATTTACTTGTTCAGATTCTAAAGCTCATCATTTATAAAGGAAGTCTTTTTCATGTAGAGGCTGTGAATACTACATTTCAAAACAGAGAAAATGATGTTTTTTATTTTTCAGTTTTGCTTGCAGCTCAAGATCTCCAATTTTTACTAGAATCTACAGGGTTTTTCAGATTCACGACTCAGAAGTCAGCTCTATTGTGAACATAAAAGCAAGCTCGATTTGATTGTAATAGTTAATTATCCTGACCTCTTTGCAAAAAGAGGTGTTTATAATCAGTTAATTTGTGTGTTTCCAATTTACATTGTGCAAAAAAATTGTTGTATCAGAGCAAATATCAAAGACTGTGTAGAATAATGTTCTTCTTTTGTTTTTAACATCAAGTGAGAAAAAGATGACCGGGAGAATAAGATAACTAACAAATTTAGTTTGGGGCTCAAATATGTTTGACCAAAAGTACCCAAAAAAATGCAGGGTGCAATGATTATTTTTTAAAAAATTAAATTTAAGAAAGATAAATCAGCCAGGTTAATAAACATTATTTTTGATAAAAAAAATGATTTGAAATTCTCCATCAAAGATAAAATATTTGAGAAAAACATGGTCTTGCTCTCAGGAGACCAGACTAATTAGTGGTTTTGCCAAATAAGTAGATTAATTTAGGTGACATTGCTAAGCTATCTGCAGAATCAGTAACTTTACCTGTCAAATAGCAGTTAAGTGACAAATTCAGGAACATCTTTTCTTGAGCCACCACAGTGTCCCCAGAGCCTAGCATTGGATCATAAAAATGGGAGGAACCTGATAAATCATTTAATGAATAAACATAATAGCAATGCATTTATATCATTGAATTGTGAAAATTTAAAGGATGCATATAAATCACTTTGAAAAATCTTTAAATAAATTAAAATTGTTTTCTGACTGAGAACATCTAATCCTATGTGTCATTATTGTAGTGTGGTACAGGGAAAACATCCTTTAATCATTTTACGTTTGTAAAGATGTAAGATGGCATAAAAGGATATTTCACAATTTGCATTTGAAATGTTCTAATCATACTATTATGCTAAGTATATATATAAAGAATTTGCAATTGCAACAGAAACACTAAAGAGCTTTCTTTAAAAGCAACAACAGCAAAACAAACAAACAAAAATACTGTCCTCTACACCTGTCTCATAGAAGGGCACCTTTTATGAATGTTTTCAAAGTTTTTTCAAAGTTCAGAACTACATCATACCATTAGAAGTACCTTTAGAGAAAATTTCACACATCACTCCAAATATCTGAAAGGTGTATTTGGAGGAGCACAGGGTGTGTGACAGACTCTTTACTTGAGTAGAATGGCCTTTGGTGGAGTGGGGTAAGTATCACACACATTAATATTGTATAGGAACTCTGGCAAGTTCCTCTGGGGTGCCATTCTGAAGTGAGTGTAATGGAATTGAGGGGATGGAAGGCTGACAGTGGCAAATGAGTTGTGTGATATTAAGAGATGGAGCCGGTCTAGTCACTGTGTACCTTACCTGGTTTCAGCAGAAACACTAAATTCTTAATTGTGTTTTACAGGATATGAATGATTATCCTCCAGTATTTAGTAAACGGATCTACAAAGGGATGGTGGCTCCAGATGCCGTCAAGGGTACACCTATCACAACCGTTTATGCTGAAGATGCAGACCCTCCTGTAAGTAGAAGACGTTGATTAACACCCTGAACTAAAGTGAGAAAAATCTTTAGCACTTATAAATGACCCAGTTCCCAAGACAGTGCAGCGAGTCTGTGTGAGTTCCACTCTATTCACTTACATACATTTGATGTTCTCTTGCCTGTTGCATCCACAGGTACAAACCATATTTCAAGCGATTATTATTGAACTTAGACAATTAGGGATATGGTTTTTGTTTTACTGGGATTCAACATTTAGTATTTATCAGTTTATCTAGTACTAATGATAAATATGTATAGAAAGAATTGTCTACATTTGTAATCAGTATCATTCAGGTTCTTTATTTAGAATATTGTAAGCTGAATTTAGCCTGGATAAGTTTTATCCTTAGGTATTTTACATTTTATTCATATTTTGTTAGCAAACACTAAATCAATATATGATATAATATTATATTGAATGTGTTAATTTTGGTAAACTAAAGTTGTATTGCTTTTAGAACATATTTAATAGATTCTTTTATTGTCCAGAATTTCAGGGCATCTTTTGAGATGCCCTAAATTGTCTTTCAATATAGAGGGTTCCTAATTAAAATATTATTACAGCAGAAGTGAGGTAAATTTTCCTTAATATTGTTTCTTAATGTATTAAAAATAGCATATAAAACTAATAGTACCAGTATAAAAATGCTTTCTGTAAATAACTTGAGGGTGTTATAGGTATTAACTATTTATTCTCATAATAGCTGAATGATGAAGATTTGAATTTTTTACCTTGGGTGAGCTTGAAGTACAAGTGAGTGGCTGATATATTCTAGAAAAATGTTAAAAGTGTTAACTAAACCATTTTAGAAAAGTAAGAAAATAGAAAAAGACCTCAATTTTATAAGTGATTTAAAAGTTCAGTTTTGTGTTGCTAATATAAACAGTATTTATGTAATGCTATTTATTTAATAAAATATGAATGCCATTCATAACATTTTTCAGCTTCAGTTGTGACAGGCCATATAAAGTCTTTTGTGACTATGACGTCTTGAAAAATAATACTGTTAACATGAAAGCAATGACCTTTCACTCAGAAGTTCCTTTTCTCGAGTGTGTTAAAATGTCTTTGAAACTGATTTATTGCATCTTGGGAAATAGGACAGGCAAAATTTCATAGCCGTGGACATACCAATAGAGATGGTGGATGTGAAATTGGTGTTTTGTCTGCTTTTTAAGTAAATTGTCAGAGGTACAAAATACTTTGAAATTAGGACTACAATTCAATTCTATTCAAGATGTGTTTTGAGCACCAACTCCATAGTAATCACTGTGCTAACCAGGTTTTGCTCTCCAGAAACTGACAATCGCATAGGAAAAGCAGAACTGCACATAGAAGCTAAAAAGCACTGTATTGAATGAGTGTACATGTAGGGGAGGAAGACTTTTCCTTTCTTCCCCTCTAGGCTCTCTGGCTGGTCTAATAATTAAATTGACATAAGACAGATTAACAGGAGAAAAACAAATTTAAATTTGTATGAGAGCTCATAAAAATATGATGCTTAAATAAGTGACTAAAGCAGACAGCTTTTATACCTTTTAGACCAAGAAACAATACATTTGTGAAGAACCGACAAGATGAAGGGGTTTGGGCTTGGGGTAGTATTTTAGTAAAGAAGTAACAAGGTTTGCTTACATGGCCTTCTTGTCTTTGAATTCCCTATCTCTCGTAGTAAGGATTTCTCTCTTTCTCCTGGTGCAGGCAGGATACCTTTCACATGGGAGATTTATTTCCTGCTTTCAGGGGGACAAAGAGGAGTCAGAGTGTCCGTCTTATACTGACTGTTTCTTAAGTAGCTTTAATTCAAAATAATATGTCCAAGTGACATATTTTGGGCAGACTGCCATGAACCCTGTCATAAGCAAACACAGCATCTTAAAATACTAATATTTCTAAGAAATTTTCATTAGCACAGAATTTAAGATAGTGTTAAGCTTAATGACATTAATGATGAGAGACTAAAAGTAGGCCTGCTGTTTACCTATGTGGGATAGACCTCAAAGCCTTAGGATGGATGGCAAAATCCTCACTTCACCTGTGACACCATGACCTTAGTACCTGGTTTGACATTCAGTCACTGCACTGATGTGAAAGAAGCTGTCTTGGTCTGTTGTCTGTTTTCTAAATAAGTTATATTACTTCTCTACAGTATTTACGTAGAGAGAAGGCCTCCTTTTTACTTCCTAAGCCCGTTTACGGAAACTTAGCAGGCTCAAATGCCATATTTCTTTGGAAGAAGCTCTTAGGTTTGCATTCCTAATAGTATTTTTTTTTGAACATTTAATGTCTAATGCTGGCTTTTCAGTATATGAAAGGTGGATGCCAGTCATTCAGCTGGAATACTGAGCATGCTTATTTCATCTAACAAATATAAATTTTATCAGACTCAGTTTAGATCCTTGAAACACTAGCAATCATTTGGCATAACTAGTATTCAGCATTGAGTTTTCCATCATTGCTACAAATTGTGTCCCTTAAATTAGCATAGTTACAATTTGGGTGCACCTACACCAATCTGAAATAAAAGCTCAATTCCATGAAATTTTTAAGAAAATAAAAATTATACAGCTTTCAAAATGTTATGACTGAGTTTACTTTTATTATTTTATGTAAGTACCACAAATCAAAATAAGTATTTTTTGGATGAGCCTGCCAAGTGTTTTCTATTCTGTTACTATTGTAAATATTTATTAATTAGAAGAAGATAGTTTCAATTTCATATCCTTCAGGGCTCTTATGTCATTTCCACTACTTAGGGCTGTGAGCATCTATGGGTAACACTGTGTTTATTTAATGATCTCTCTTCCAAACTAGAAGGTAATTTCCTTGAGGGCAAGAATCCAAACTTATTCCAGTTTGTTTTCCCACATCTGCTTAGTACCAAATGCTTGTTGAATAACTGAATAAATGAATAAATAAGCAGTTATTTCTATGCTCTTTAGAATTGTCAAAATGTGCCAGATCTTCAGAAATTTAGTTATTTGTGACCCTAGGCAAGTTTCTTATTGTCTCCAAGCCTAAGTACAGCCATTTGAGGGCTGTAAGAATTAACTGGAGTGATATATATATATAAAATGCTTAGCGCTGCTTCTGTTCCCTCATATAAGTAGGTATTGTTACAATTCTGCAATAATAATGTGCATCTCTAGAGGTTGGCCACATCTTTTTCAAGGCATCATGTTTCTTGTGAATGAAATGAGAACCACCCATTTTAAACTAGAAAATTGCAACCACAGAATATCAGATGGAGAAATAGGTAAGGTCTTAAAGCCAGAGAGAACATTCTTGCCAAACATAAATTAAGAATTATAAAGTGCATGTTGTGTAAACCTAAAGTGATCTAGAGGGAGAAAAACATCTTCCAGGGATTTTTTTTCCCCCTGAATTAAAGCTGTTAGGACTTTCATTTTCTGCCTTGCTTTTGTGACACCATTGACATTATGTAGTTCACCGGAGACGTGTATAGTGAATGACTGATCATTTTGGATATTAAAAATTGCTAACCTTTTCTTTCTGCTCACTAGAGACTTCTCACTCCAAACTTTCACAAAACAAAACTGCAAATGTAATTTTCCATTTGCATATTTTTATTCTTTCTGAAGCTGTGGCCAAACCCAATGATACAAGAGGTCTCTTTGTGGGCAAGGTAAATGCCTCACAGAATAGTGTCCTTCATGAGCATGTAGACGTGGAAAAATTTGGATAAATAAATGAAGCTTACATTTTGCTAATTTCAAAGAAGTTATGAGGAACCCACGGAGGAATACCTTCTCATTGTTGTGTCATTCTTTCCATTTAATGCATTTGAGGAATTTATAAGATTCTTGTTTAAAGTAAGTCAGTAGTTGGAGCATGTTTAATATTAGCAATTTTGACAAACTTTCTTATTTGCATATATTCATGTGAGAAATATTTATATATTGAAGACTTCTTTTTTAGGTTTCAATATCAATTTATGAAGTGAATATGCTCCATGAAAAAGATCTTGTAAGTTCTCAGTAGTAACTGGCTTTAAACATCAATGAGTATTCTCACTACACTTTTTTTTTCAGAAAGTGTTTTTAAGGCATAATAATTGCAGCTGTGAGGTAATTTTTTTCCCCTCTGCTGAGATTTTGAGAGCTATACTATCCTTTCAGAGTTCAGACAAGCTACCTGAGGAATTATTTTTAGTGATTTCACAGATGGCTTTAACATCCTTTTTCTGTCATTTGAGGACACTTTTGTTGATGTCTAGAGAGTAAAAAAGATGGTCAGTTTTTCTTTTCTATGATTCATGACTTAAAATGTTATGATGTCACCAAATAATGCAAGGTAATTATGGTGATCTTCTCAAAATGCTTAACCCTCTGCCTCGTCATTATGTTGCAATCTATTAGCAGAGGGCATAACAGTAGAATAAAAACAGCAATTGTCTTTATCCATGATTTGCTGTTTGCTGGCTTTGTGTGCAACAGTTAAAACTGTTCAGGGCTAGGAGTGTTATAAGATTGTATTTTTATCTCCAGATAATATGGCTGTTCTGTATCATTTTCCATTGATATATCTGCAGATCTGTTTTTCATCACTCATCACATACTGGTTTGTGTTGTTTTGCTCCATTGATTTAGGTTATTGCTAGCAAGGTAGCGTAAACTCTGGTTTTAAAGATCACTGCCTAATAACCACATTTGCTGACCCTGGAGCATGTGGGGGGAATGTACGCAGCTCAGTGGGTTTTTTCCTTCACATCAAAGCTGTTAGGGAAATAATCAAGAACTATTTTCACGAATCATGTCTGCTTGTGAATATTGAAATGAGGTAGCCCAGCCTGAGTCCCTTTGGTCTCGCATACTTAATTAGAAAAAATTCACATAGTGAAACAGTTGGGGCTTGATCTTTAGAATGACAATGGGTTATAATTAGATTTGAAAGTGTAAATGAATACAAAAGACAAGGTTTTATGAGACAGTTTATACATGATTAATGTCTAGAAAAGGCTTATCTAAGTATTTTAAGAACCTGTGTCATTTTCTTTTGTTTTGTGGCTTATAGATTATTTTCAAGAACAAATATACTGTTAACATTACTTGAGATCATTATTAGATTTAACTCTTTCAGATGCAAATATTTTTCTTCTAATTCAGAAACTGCAATGCCTACCAGGGCTAACAGGGTGTTTTTCTTTTATGTAGTAATGTCTATAAAATTTAGGGTTTTTTTTAACCTTTACAAAAGTGTCATCCAGTGATATATCTTTTTTTTTTTTTTTTGGTGAGAATAAACCTCATGGGATTAGGATCCCAATACATTGCAACAAGAGAGGTTTCCAAGGGAATTGAGTGAAATATAACAAGCTCCCTCTGGGGCTCACCCATAGGTCTCCCTTATGGCTTAAATAATGTGCTTTATTTGGAATTTCTTGCCAGAGGAAATGGGAAGAGACCCTCTGAAAGAGTATCTTGGCTTCTTATCATCTGGATTCTTGGCTTAGCACCCTCAAAGCCATCCTACTGTTATCTTCAGGTCTTATCATTACCCACTTCACAGTTCTTCCGTATCCGTGAATGCGTGGGCAGTAGACCAGCAGTCAAACAAGTGCTTGGTGCAACATAGACACTTCGTAATACTGTTGAATCAACAGCCAATAAGAAAACACTTATGGTGGACTTAACAATAAGAATATGACACGATAGAGCCATGATAGTGTGTAAGAAAGGTGCCAAGAATAGGTAAGTGAATGTGTCCTGGTGTAGTCTGAGCCTGCTGTGGACAGGAACTCAACTTTTTCAGAGTATAGGAGATTCATTTAAGTGAGAGTAGAAGAAACTAGCAGAGGAAATATATTCAAAAATTACAGAGTCGAAATATTCATCATGTGTTCATAAATTTGGGTAACATGATTTGAACTATGTCTGATTCAATTAATATTAGCTACTTAAAAGAACATATTAGGGCTGTCTTAGAGACTCATTTGTAGACGGGAAATGCAGCAGATATGGTTTTACAAACCCATTTTATTATATAGAAAATGGAAGCTTACTAAAGACTTACAAACAGGGCAATGACAAAATCAAAGCTACATATTAGAACATTTATTTCCTGTGATATGTAGTCTTCATTGGATGAGATAATAAATGAAAACCAGAAGATAAGTTAGCAGCTATAGCTTTCATTTAAGTATGAAAAAAACAAGGTGGACAGTGGAAATGGAGAAAACAGAACTACTTAAAAGCCATTGAAATGGAAAAATTAATAGTGACTGAGCAGGATGGTTGAAGATCACAGACAGAATAAAAGCACAATCAAAAGTGAATCAAGAGTTTCTAGCTGGAGTGATAAAGATATTCATGATCTTAGTTGATAGAAATAAGATAGATAGAAAAGAAAGCTATTTAAGGAGAAAATAATGAGATCAAACTAGGACAAATTAAATTTTAAATGATTTCAAAATATCTAAGTGACATCATCTACAGAATGATAGAAGTTGTCTGATTTCCTTCCCTGAGCAAGGAGGCTCAGAGGACTAAGTCAGGACATGACTAGTGAAGGAGTCATACTCACCAGATCTACCCAGGAATCATAGTGCCAGAGCTGGCAGGAAGCTTATCTATTTCCCAGAGTTACAGGCTCCTCAAACTAAAGAACACATAGCATCTAGTGCCGACAGGAGGCTGGAGGCAGATGGCAGGATGGTGCCAAGATTCCTTTGCACAGATGAACAATATGAAGAAGTCCATGGGGCTTCCCTGGTGGCGCAGTGGTTGAGAATCCGCCTGCCGATGCAGGGGACACGGGTTTGTGCCCCGGTCCGGGAAGATCCCACATGCCGTGGAGCAGCTGGGCCCGTGAGCCATGGCCGCTGAGCCTGCGCGTCCGGGGCCTGTGCTTCGGCGCCCGGGGCCTGTGCTCCGCAACGGGAGAGTCCACAACAGTGAGAGGCCCGCGTACCGAAAAAAAAAAAAAAAAAAAAAAGTACATGAAGAAGTCCTGAGGCAGATACTGGGTTGCCACAGCTGCTTTGATCTGATGCCAGGATGGATCAGGTAGAAAACATGGGAGTAGGAGCACAGGAAAAATTGTGGAAGAGGAGGAGACACCTGAATGCAAGCTGAAGCTATGAGAGTAAATAACATGCTCCAAGAGAGAAAGCATAATCAGATAAAACAAAAACTTGGAAATAAATCCTCAGGTTATGCCCTTTTGAGGATGGGCCAGGAGCTGAAGTGTGGAAAGAGTGAGAGAAAAGAAAGACTAAGAGCATAGACGAGCAGTCTGCCAGTGATGTGGTTCAGAAGAAAAGAAGAAATTTTCAATGCAGAGAAAGAAAATAAACGGTAAAGGTTTTTTTTTGTTTTCTTTTTTTTTCCAGACAGAGCAAGGAGAGTGAAATCAAGCTAAGTGAAGGACCATTGTTCTGTTGATTAGAAACTCATGAGTAACCTTCATGGTAAATTGGCCTGTGCTCTCCTGCAGTTTGCTTACCCTTTTATTTTTCATGCCTCTGAGTTATTTTGGAGTGTAACATTTATATATATGTCATTTTTGCTTTTGCTTTTGAGACTATCAGTTTATTATTTACATTTTCTTTGAAGAATTACTTATGTGCATTCTCCATAGAAATTATTTATGGAATTTAAATTATATTTCTTGGACATGTTTACAACTACTTATATGTATTTCTGTATTTAAGTCTATATACGGTTTATGCCATTCCTTTCATATTCTGACTTATCCATTTTTAAGTTCTTCATTTTGCTGCATCCCTTGGTTTACTCATATGTGTCTTCAATCTTTTAGAAAGATATATACCATGTGAGTTTTTATACATATGAAATTAATTTGCTTATACATAGAACATAAAACTTGACAAACTATTAGAGTCTTGGGTTCAAACTTTTGCCCTTTAAAACCATACATAGGATCTTCCACTATTTTCTGGTTTTTAACACTGTAGAAGTATTAGGCTCTATATATTTTTTAATTTTTAGGTTTTGTTTGTTTGTTTGTTTCTGCTTATAAGACTCCCTATTCCAGAACTTAAATGTTTTCACTAGTAAATATTTAGATCTTCCTTGCTCTGTATTAATGTGTCTGGTATATGATGGCCCCTTGCAATCTGCAAACTTGTGCACGTAGTTCATCAGCCCAGGAAAGATTTACATGGCTTCAACAGTAAGGGTTTTGGAGTGAGACTGGCTGGTTTCTACTCCTAAAGTTCCTACTGACTGTTCTTCTGGCCCTGGACAATTTGTTTAGTCACTCTGCTCCTTAGTTCTCACACTTGTAAAATGAGAACAAAAATAACATAAATGAAACTTTATACCCTTTGAACAGCAACTCTCCATTCCTCCCTTCCCCCAAGTAACCACAATTCTATTCTTAGCTTTTTTCAGTTTATTTTAAATACCTCATCTAAATGGAATCATGCAGTTATGTGCCATTCTGTGACTGGCTTATTTCACTTAGCATAATATCCACAAGGTTCATTCATGTTGTCACAAATTGCAGAACTTTATTATTTTTTAAGGCTGCATAATATTCCATTGTATGTATATGACACATTTTCTTTATCTACTCATCCACTGATAGACAGGTTATTTCCTTATCTTGGCTATTGTGAATAATGCTTCAGTAAACATTGTAGTGCAAATACCTCTTTACGATTCTGATTTCAATTATTTTTAGATATATGTCTAGAAGTGGGAAGTATCCTGTGAACTTCTAGCACAGCAGTATTTTATGAACACATAGCAACGAGAATGGAATGTAAGAACCTAACACTTAGTGAAAACAGTGAGAAAAAGAAAATAATACATTATGTAAAGATAAAAAAAAACAGAAAACAAAAATGCACACAATAACATCAACTAGGTTTTCTTACTAAAATGCTGCATAGTTAACAATACCAAAATACCACTCATTCACTCTAAAAAACATTTATATTTTTATCCATGGATCTTTGAGGCAGCTAGGGATTGGCTGGCTTTGGTTTTGGGCTGAAGGTTGGGTTGGACTCATGTCAATTCCACATGCCTCCTCCTTCAGGAATCCATGACTAAGTAGTCTGCTCTTCACACAGTGAAGGACAGGAACACAGGAGAACTTTCCTAACCACATGATCACACGTAAAGCTTCTGGTTGTGTATCACAATTCTTCACATCCCACTGACCAAAGCAAGTCTCATGACCAAGAGCAAAGGCAATGGGGCATGAAGTAGAAGAAAAAGAAGTGGATATTGCTGAACAATGATACCACAACAGTCTAGTTAAAAGACACTCTAAATGCATTACAATGGTTTTCTTTGAAGGGAAAAGGAGGTTGAATTGAGGTGTGAGCATGAAAGGAGATAGGGGAATGAGAGGTAAATATGCCTAGCAGATCCATTGATAAAAATGCTCCATAAACTATGGATTATATTTAACTTTAATCTCTGTCCCTGTGATCCAAACAAAGTACATATTCCTCAATATTTATTGCATGTGTGTGCATCCAGTGTTATTTAAGCATACTGCATTAAGTATTGAGGATTAAAATTGTCATGAAGCCTTAGAACTGTAAACTTAAAGACATAGAAATTAATTGAAATCAATCAAGTAAATAGAAATGACAAACTGAAAAGCTCTAAGACTTTAGGGTGCTGTAAAACCAGACAAGAGAGAGCCTGATTTTGTCTGGATTGTCAAGGAAGGAACGTTCTGGAGGAAATGACTATGAGCTGGGGTCTGAAAGATAAGGAGGTGTTTCCAAGGCAAAGTGGCATGGCAGAAAAATTATTCCCTAAAGCAGAAGAAAGAAAAATAGGTTTCAAAAACCAAAAGAAAGCAATTTTTTCAGGAGGCTAGAGAGGTAAACCTGAGTCAGATCCTATGGACTCTGAAGGCATGAAAACAGTGCCAAGATTTCTTGTTTCATCATAAGAAAAATGGGAGAGTTTCAAGGCAGAGAAAACAAATAACTAACACCAGTTCAGGTTCGTCCCTATATTTTTGTTCCTTTGGTTTTGTGAGTTGGTTTTTCTGAGGGAAGTTGAATGTGTGCCCACTATTATCTTTATAAATTAAAAAAAAACTTATCTATATAAAGAAATTTTATAAGGATTATATTATTTGTTATTTGATGTCATTAGGTATTTAGTTTAAGTTTACCTTTGAAAAACATGTTTCCCAAGAGAGACTGTGGTAAATAATCTTGCAGCAAATATGTCTTAGGATCTTTAATGGCTATGCTAATACCATATCTGCAGAAATTGAATTATGCATAGACATTGCATTAAATCAGTGACATCTGTCATAAGGAATTTGCCTATAAGAGTGTTGACTCACTATGTTGTCAAAACATAGTAATCACTTAAGGTGTTAAAAATCAGGGAAGGGGAGAGAAAAAAGAAAAGCACAGGATCTTTTCAGTGATTACATGGAGAGTTTGACCTGTAGTTTTTCTTTTTTGCTTTTTTTAACATATTTATTGGAGTATAATTGCTTTACAATGTTGTGTTAGTTTCTGCTGTATAACAAAGTGAAACAGTTATATGTATACATATATCCCCATGTCCCCTCCCTCTTGTGCCTCCCTCCCACCCTCCCTATCCCACCCCTCTAGGTGGTTGCAAAGCACAGAGCTGATCTCCCTGTGCCATGCAGCTGCTTCCCACTAGCTATCTATTTTACATTTGGTAGTGTATATATGTCAATGCTACTCTTTCACTTCATCCCAGCTTACCCTTCCCCCTCCCTGTGTCCTCAAGTCCATTCTCTACATCTGCATCTTTATTCCTGTCCTGCCCCTAGGTTCATCAGAACCATTTTTTTAGATTCCGTTTTTTTTTATATATGTGTTAACATACGATATTTGTTTTTCTCTTTCTGACTTACTTCACTCTGTATGAGAGACTCTAGGTCCATCCACCTCACTACAAACTATTCAATTTTGTTTCTTTTTATGGCTGAATAATATTCCATTGCATACATGTGCCACATCTTCTTTATCCATTCATCTGTCGATGGACACTTAGGTTGCTTCCATGTCCAGGTTATTGTAAATAGTGCTGCAATGAACATTGTGGTACATGTTTCTCTTTGAATTATGGTTTTCTTAGGATATATTCCCAGTAGTGGGATTGCTGGGTCATATGGTAGTTCTATTTTTAGTTTTTTAAGGAAGCTCCATACTGTTCTCCATAGTGGCTGTATCAGTTTACATTCCCACCAACAGTGCAAGAAGGTTCCCTTTTCTATACACTGTCTCCAGCATTTATAGTTTGTAGATTTTTTTGATGATGACCATTCTAACCAATGTGAGGTGATACCTCACTGTAGATTTGATTTGCATTTCTCCAGTGATTAATGATGTTGAGCATCCTTTTATGTGCTTGCTGGCAATCTGAATATCTTCTTTGGAGAAATGTCTATTTAGGTCTTCTGCCCATTTTTGGATTGGATTGTTTTTTTGATATTGAGCTGCATGAGCTGCTTGTATGTTTTGGAGATTAACCCTTTGTCAATTGCTTCACTTGAAAATGTTTTCTCCCATTCTGAGGGTTGACTTTTTGTCTTGTTTATGTTTTCCTTTGCTGTGCAAAACCTTTTAACTTTCATTAGGTCCCATTTGTTTATTTTGTTTTTATTTCCATTTCTCTAGGAGGTGGGTCAAAAAGGATCTTGCTGTGATGTATGTCATAGAGTGTTCTGCCTATGTTTTCCTCTAAGAGTTTTATAGTGTCTGGTCTTACATTTAGGTCTTTAATCCATTTTGAGTTTATTTTTGTGTATGGTGTTAGGGGGTGTTCTAATTTCATTCTTTTACATATAGTGGTCCAGTTTTCCCAGCACCACTTATTGAAGAGGCTTTCTTTTCTCCATTGTATACTCTTGCCCCCTTTATCAAAGATAAGGTGACCATAGGTGTGTGGGTTTATCTCTGGGATTTCTATCCTGTTCCATTGATCTATATTTCTGTTTTTGTGCCAGTACCATACTGTCTTGATTACTGTAGCTTTGTAGTATAGTCTGAAGTCTGGGAGCCTTATTCCTCCAGCTCCGTTTTTCTCCCTAAAGACTGCTTTGGCTATTCGTGGTCTTTTGTGTTTCCATACAAATTGTAAAATTTCTTGTTCTAGTTCTGTGAAAAAGGTCATTGGTAGCTTGATAGGGATTGCATTGAATCTGTAGATTGCTTTTGACCTGTAGTAGTCTCTTTTAAGGATACCTTAGCAGCTGGTTAAGATTCACTAAGAAGAAAAGTAAAAAGAAAAAAAACCCCTAAGTTATTATGGCTGCAATAAACAGTATAAACCACTTTACAGTAATCCTTTCTGCTAAATCATACTTAGGCGATTTCGTGAATTACATTCTTACAAAATAAATCAGATTAGTTGCTTTCAAAGACATTGACTAAATGAATTTTGGAAACCACATCGAGGAGAAAAATCTTTGTGTACTTGAAAACAAATTAATTAATGTTTGTGTGTAATGATAATAATAGGTTTAGTATTCCCTGATATAAAGTGATTGCCATTATTATGAAGAAAATTATGTGGGTCTGAGTAAGTAATTTCTTGATAATTACATATTTAAGAAAAATGACTAATTCAACATATCCCCTGATAATAAGGACTTAATTATTTTGGTCCATTATAGTCTCACTGAAATTTCCTGCATTTGCAACTTTAGAACATCTTTCATACAGATCTGCAATTACCTTCTGTAGTAATTAATTAATTACAAACTTAAGGTTTTATTTTTTATATAAATTTACTTTTATTCTGATACATAAATTTTATCAGTCTGTATAAATATGTTACTTTTGATTTTAAAAATATAATGTAAGCACCAACATGACAGGGATTTTGTCTGTCACGTTCCCATCATCTAGAAAAATTACTTCATTCAGAGTATCACTATATCACCATATTACTATATATGTATTAAATACATGACTATTCCAATAGCATTTTCTCATACTAATATTTATTGAGTTTTACACTTGTCAAATTTAGTAGATAAAATGGCATCACAAAGTTGAAACCATGCCTTTCACATTTTGAAAACCATACAATATTTAAATAAGTCACATACTACCTCAAATCATATTTGGAAAGAAGCCTAATACATGAACAAACAAATTAATTAATTCATTTATTAATATGTTTCATAAATCATATCCTTCCTGAGAGCAATTAGGGTTGGCAGACATCTCTAGAGTCCCTCAGAGCTATTGAATAATGTCACTAGTACCGGCATCTATGTGTAACTAGGAAAAATGATACTGTACAGCAGTTACTTAACTTCTTTAAACCTCATTTCCATATAAGAATAATAAGACCATTTCACTGGATTAGTACCCGGGTTTAATGGAGAATGAAAGCACTTAGCCAATGCTAGGCACATAGATGTTAGTTAATATCTCCTCCTCATCATCCTTGCTTTCAGGGTGATGGCAAACATGCCTAACTTTGCCTCTGGTTTGGTACAAGACTTATATAGTCATCATGTGTAAACTTTAGGATGTCAATGTCAGCACTCATGAGGTAATTCTGGTGTCACCAATGACACCATAAAATTTGAGAATAAAGTTTTCATAAAAACACCATACTAATAAGGTCTTTACAATCCCCCCAAATAAATATGTACATATTTTAATAAAGTTCTTTTCCCAAATTAGTAAGGTATTTTATTTAAGTAGACATCTTTAATTTATTTCACTTCGTAATGATACATATCTACTTTTATATTTTTTCTTCTCTGACTTCAAAGCTCTTCCTGTATTTATTTGTTGAAAGTGACCTGAATGAAGGAAGCCCTACTTTGTTTTCTCATTAGGGATGTTTTGGGGAAAATAACCAAAGAATGATTGCAACATGTTTTGCAAAGTAAAATATGCTAGTGAAGAACTGAGAGTATCGACCTTCTCCACAGGAATTGTGCACATGATGAACTTTTAGATTCACTAAACCAGTTTCTCTGTTGTGTAATTCCTCCTCCTGTCACTGGCCTAAATATGCAGTGTCATGTATTATGTATTGTAACCTGTGCAGCTAGTTCTAATTCTACTGCTACTCAGATAAATTATGTTTAAAATTGAAGTCAATAATTTTTTTTTTTTGGCTGCATTGGGGCTTCATTGCCACACGTGGGCTTTGTCTAGTTGTGGCGAGTGGGGACTATTCTTCATTGCGGTGTCTTCTTTTGTTGTGGAGCACGAGCTCTAGGTGCTTGGGCATCAGTAGTTGCAGCACGTGGGCTTCATAGTTGTTCGCCGGCTCAGTAGTTGTGTGGCACGGACTTACATCCATGGCATGTGGGATCTTCCAGGACCAGGGATCGAACCCATGTCCCCTGCATTGGCAGGTAGAATCTTTTTCTTTTTTTTTAACATCTTCATTAGAGTATACTTGCTTTACAGTGTTGTATTAGTTTCTGCTGTATAAAAAAGTGAACCAGCTATATGCATACATATATCCCCATATCCCCTCCCTCTTGCATCTCCCTCCCACCATCCTTGCCCCACCCCTCTAGGTGGTCACAAAGCACCAAGCTGACCTCCCTGTGCCATGCAGCTGCTTCCCGCTAGCTATCTATTTTACATTTGGTAGTGTATAGATGTAAATGCTATTTTTTCACTTTGTCCCAGCTTACCCTTCCCCCTCCCTGTGTCCTCAAGTCCATTCTCTAAGTCTGGGTCTTTATTCCTGCCCTGCCCCAAGGTTCATCAGAACCATTTTTTTTTTAGATTGCATATATATGTGTTGGCATATGGTATTTCTTTTTGTCTTTCTGACTTACTTCACTCTGTATGACAGACGCTAGGTCCATCCACCACACTACAAATAACTCAATTTTGTTTCTTTTAATGGCTGAGTAATATTCCATTGTATATATGTGCCACATCTTCTTTATCCATTCATCTGTCGATGGACACTTAGGTTGCTTCCATGTCCAGGCTATTGTAAATAGTGCTGCAATGAACATTGTGGTACATGACTCTTTTTGAAATATGGTTTTCTCAGGATATATGCCCTGTAGTGGGATTGCTGGGTCGTATGTTAGTTCTATTTTTAGTTTGTTAAGGAAGCTCCATACTGTTCTCCATAGTGGCTGTACCAATTTACATTTCCACCAACCCAACAGTGCAAGAGGATTCCCTTTTCTCTACACCCTCTCCAGCATTTATGGTTTGTAGATTTTTTGATGATGGCCATCCTAACCGATGTGAGGTGATACCTCACTGTAGATTTGATTTGCATTTCTCTAATGATTAGTGATGTTGAGCATCTTTCATGTGTTTGTTGGCAATCTGTATACCTTCTTTGGAGAAATGTCTGTTTAGGTTGTTTGTTGGCAATTTGTATATCTTCTTTGGAGAAATGTTTATTTAGGTCTTCTCCCATTTTTGGATTGGGTTGTTTGTTTATTTGATATTGAGCTGCATAAGCTGCTTGTATATTTTGGAGATGTATCCTTTGTCCGTTGCTTCATTTGCAAATATTTCCTCCCATTCTGAGGGTTGTCTTTTCGTCTTGTTTATGGTTTCCTTTGCTATGCAAAAGGTTTTAACTTTCATTAGGTCCCATTTGTTTATTTTTGTTTTTATTTCCATTTCTCTAGGAGGTGGGTCAAAAAGGATCTTGCTGTGATTTATGTCATAGAGTGTTCTGCCTATGTTTTCCTCTAGGAGTTTTATAGTGTCTAGCCTTACATTTAGGTCTTCAATCCATTTTGAGTTTATTTTTGTATATGGTGTTAGGAAGTGTTCTAATTTCATTCTTTTACATGTAGCTGTCCGTTTTCACAGCATTTCTGGGATGAACCTCACTTGATTATGGTATATGATCCTTTTAATGTGCTGTTGGATTCTGTTTGCTAGTATTTTGTTTAGATTTTTTACCTCTATGTTCATCAGTGATATTGGCCTGTAGTTTTCTTTTTTGGTAACATCTTTGTCTTGTTTTGGTATCAGGGTGATGGTGGCCTTGTAGAATGAGTTTCGGAGTGTTCCTCCTTCTGCTCTATTTTGGAAGAGTTTGAGAAGGATAGGTGTTAGCTCTTCTCTAAATGTTTGATAGAATTCGCCTGTGAGTCCATGTGGTCCTGGGCTTTTGTTTGTTGGAAGATTTTTAATCACAGTTTCAATTTCAGTGCTTGTGATTGTTCTGTTTATATTTTCTGTTTCTTCCTGGTTCAGTCTTGGAAGGTTGTGCTTTTCTAAGAATTTGTCCATTTCTTCCAGGTTTCCCATTTTATTGGTATATAGTTGCTTGTAGTAATCTTTCATGATCCTTTGTATTTCAGCAGTGTTAGTTGTTACTTCTTCTTTTTCATTTCTAATTCTTTTGTTTTGGTTCTTTTCCCTTTTTTTGCTTGATGAGTCTGGCTAATGGTTTATCAATTTTGTTTATCTTCTCAAAGAACCAGCTTTTAGTTTTATTATGTTTGCTATTGTTTCCTTCATTTCTTTTTCATTTATTTCTGATCTGATCTTTATGATTTCTTTCCTTCTGCTAACTTTGGGGTGTTTTTGTTCTTCTTTCTCTAGTTGCTTTAGGTGTAAGGTTAGTTTGTTTATTTGAGATGTTTCTTGTTTCTTGAGGTAGGATTGTATAGCTATAAACTTCCCTCTTAGAACTGCTTTTGCTGAATCCTACAGGTTTTGGGTCGTTGTGTTTTCCTTGTCATTTGTTTCTAGATATTTTTTGCTTTCCTCTTTGATTTCCTCATTGAGCTCTTGGTTATTTAATAGTGTATTGTTTGGCTTCCATGTGTTTGTAATTTTTACAGTTTTTTTCCTCTAATTTTTATCTAGTCTCATAGTGTTGTGGTCAGAAAAGATACTTGATACGATTTCAATTTCCTTAAATTTACAAAGGGTTGCTTTGTGATCCAAGATATAGGCTATCCTGGAGAATGTTCCATGAGCACTTGAGAAGAAAGTGTATTCTGTTGTTTTTTGATGGAATGTCTTATAAATATCAATTAAGCCCATCTTATTTAATGTGTCATTTAAAGCTTTTGTTTCCTTATTTATTTTCACTTTGGATGACCTGTCCACTGGTGAAAGTGGGGTGTTAAAGTCCCCTACTATGATTGTGTTACTGTCAATTTGCCCTTTTACAGCTGTTAGCATTTGCCTTATGTATTGTGGTGCTCCTATGTTGGGTTCATAAATATTTACAATTGTTACATCTTCTTCGTGGATTGATCCCTTGATCATTGTGTAGCATCCTTCTTTGTCTCTTGTAATAGTTTTTATTTTAAAGTCTATTTTGTCTGATATGAGAATTGCTACTCCAGCTTTCTTCTGATTTCCATTTGCATGGAATGTCTTTTTCCATCCCTTCACTTTCAGTCTGTATGTGTCCCTAGGCCTGAAGTGGGTCTCTTGTAGACAGCACATACACAGGTCTTGTTTTTGTATCCATTCAGCCAGTCTATGTCTTTTGCTTGGAGCATTTACTCCATTTACATTTAAGGTAATTATCGATATGTATGTTCCTATTACCATTTTCTTAATTGTTTTGTGTTTCTTATTGTAGTTCTTTTCCTTCTTTTGTGTTTCCTGCCTAGAGAAGTTCCTTTAGCATTTGTTGTAAAGCTGGTTTGGTAGTGCTGAACTCTCTCAACTTTTGCTGGTCTGTAAAGGTTTTAATTTCTCCATCAAATCTGAATGAGATCCTTGCTGGGTAGAATAATCTTATTTGTAGGTTTTTCTCCTTCATCACTTTAAATATGTCTTGCCACTCCCTTCTGGCTTTCAGAGTTTCTGCTGAAAGATCAGCTGTTGACCTTATGGGGATTCCTTTATATGTTTTTTGTTGCTTTTCCTTTTCTGCTTTCAATATTTTTTCTTTCTATTTAATTTTTGATAGTTTGATTAATATGTGTCACAGCATGTTTCTCTTTGGGTTTATCCTGTATGGTACTCTCTGTGCTTCCTGGACTTGATGGACTATCTCCTTTCTCATGTTATGGACGTTTTCAACTGTAATCTCTTAAAATATTTTCCCAGACCCTTTCTTTTTCTCTTCTTCTTCTGGGACTCCTATAGTTCGAATGTTGGTGCGTTTAATGTTTTCTCCGACGTCTCTGAGCGTGTCCTCAATTCTTTTCATTCTTTTTTTCTTTATTCTGCTCCCTAGCAGTTATTTCCACCTTTTTGTATTCCAGCTCACTTATCTGTTCTTCTGCCTCAGTTAATCTGTTACTGATTCCTTCTAGAGTATTTTTTAATTTCAGTAATTGTGTTGTTCATCACTGTTTGTTTACTCTTTAGTTCTCTTAGAGCCTTGTTAAATGTTTTTTGTATTTTCTCCATTCTGTTTCCAAAATTTTGGATCATCTTTACTATCCTTACTCTGAATTCTTTTTCAGGTAGGTTGCCTATTTCATCTTCATTTATTTGGTCTTGTAAGTTTTTACCTTGCTCCTTCATCTGTAACAAATTTATTTGTCATTTCATTTTTTGTTGTTGTTGTTGAGTGGTGCTTTATCCTGTCTTACTGGTTGTTTGGCCTGAGACATCCAGCACTGGAATTTTCAGGCATTTGGATAGAGCTGGGTCGTGGTGCTGAGATGAGGACCTCCAGTAGGCCTCACTCCAATTGATATTCCCTGGGGTCTGAGGTTCTCTGTTAGTCTAGTGGTTTGGACTCTGAGCTTCCACCACAGGAGCTTGGGCCCGACCTCTGGCCTGGGAACCACGATCCCGCAAGCCAGTCGCTGGGGGTTCCTCCCGTCCCCTTGAGTGTCCATGGTGCCCCACTGGTTGGCAGGCAGATTTTTAGCCACTGCACCACCAGGGAAGTCCCTTGAAAAGACATCATAGAGACTTGAGGTGTAGGTCTGCCTCCTCAGTTCTTCGTGGCTGGCCAATTAGCTGTGCCTTCCCTGTTCTCAGTTTTTCAAGTCAGAGAGTCCAGGTAAGATGGTAAATGCACAAAATAATCCACCTTGCTACTCTGAAGGGCTGCTAAACCTATAGGAAGCGCTGGGCAGCTACTTCTATCTTTTTGAGTTTAAGATAAATTGTCCAAAATCTTCATACATAAATTAAATATTAGTTTTCCATTTTAATACTCAAATTACATGCCAGATTGGACTCCACATATAACACAATTGCAACAATCTTATAAATCAAATAGATTTTAAAGCACATCAAATTTTCCTATGTAAGCATCTACACAGTGAGGTATAAAGTCCACTTGGCTGTAAATCTGAAGGTCTTTGCTGTAGTTCTCAAACCTTTATTTGGTAATGCTCATGTTTCTCCTTTATAGCTGTTATCAGAAATGTTAGTAGTTTATTATGTTTATCTGTGTACCTTCTGTCTCCCCCATCTGACTGATTATGAGGCCCTAAGTACAAAAGCGCTATCTCTAATTATTGGCCTATGATCATGAGAGATGAATATGAGTAGCTATGGATAAATATCTATGAACATATATTGGTGGGTATTAAACTGAAAACTTGCCAATAATTTAGCCCATTCTGAGGTAAGTAAATTCTTAGAGGTCCTCTAAACCATATAGAAAATTACCTGTGTAACTATGATTCTTGCAATTACCAAATGTATACTCAGAAATCTCAATCTTATTCAACATTAGTTTAACCCACTATGTAACTCTGATTTTACACGTGTGTAGTGTAGTTGGTGTAAGAAAACATCTATATCCTATTAATATAGATCACATGAGGATTAATTTATTAGAAAAATCCAGAGGATTATGTCATTATTTTAAAGGATTGACGTAACAACAGAATGTATTAGATATAATCAGAAAAGTAACATAGACTAGAAGGACAGAGGCTGAGAAGTAGGAGAGAGATAGTACATAATATTCAGCCAGTCCAGAAAAAAAGGGAAGGACTTTCCTAATGATACATGGTTTTATTTCTCCAAAACTTTTCTCAGGAATCTTTCTGAAAGACTATTTATTCTCCTTCAATCTTCTACTTGTTTGGAACTCTGTTTTCATAAGTTCTATTTTCATATCTTTTGTGAAAGCTCTTCCCCGACAAAAGTCACTGATGTAATCTTTCTTTCTTCTTTGTTCTTAAAAAATATACATGGAGCCACTGCAAACAGGAACACAGGATATAAACATTTTTAGCAGGGGATTTTAGCAGGGGAGGCCAGGGGTTACACAGGCAGCCATTCCCATCATATCTGCATATGTGATCCCCCCTAGAGTTGTTCATCCTGGAAGCCCAGCCCAGGATCCACATATACATGAGCACTGCTTGTATTATACATATTTACTTAACAAGTTATTGTTGACCTCTTAAATAATGCCAAACCAAAATAAGTATCTTCTCTAATGGAGCTCACAGTCAAGGAACAGAGACAGGCTACAAACCCACAAACAAGTAAATATGTAACATAAATTCACATAAGGATACATACTATAAAGAAAATAAAATAAGATTTGACTCAGAGTGGTTTATGAGTGGGTATAGGCAAAAGAGGTATCATTTGAGACCTGGATTCCAGAAGGAACTAGCCACATATAAGAGTATTGCAGGAAGAACAAACAGCAGATGGAAAAGTGCTGAGGTAGGAGTGAGCTTGGTGTTTTATAAGGCCAATCTGGCTAAATTATTGTTAAGGTATATCAGGAAGGAGGTGATATAAGATGAACTCCTCAACTAGGCTGTGAGTTCGTTCATCTGTGTGCTCTCAGGACTCAGCAGTGTCCATTTAATGTGATGAATGAATAAACAAATAGATGAATGAGTGAATGAATCCCACATATAATGAGTTAACCTTTGTACTATAAAACATGAGTAAAATGATAAACGTTAGGGAATAAATAATCTATAAAATTTTCAATTGCCAATATTTTATACAATTTATACATCTCTCTCTTAAAAATATGCCATATGTGAAATAAATGTATAATGATTTAGTTCTATAATTCTATTGTTTTAACTGAGTTAAATATTTTTTATCTAATGCCAAACAAAAAGTCCTTTGGAATTTGTTCTAAATTGTGGTTAATTTCAATTAACCAAATTAAGGTTAATTAACTTATTAACCTTAACTTGATGCCAAGTTAAGGTTTTCAGCACCCCTTGAATGATTAAGCTGCCAGTCATATCATGTTTCTATTTTGAACATTTCGTTTAGGGAAACATATCCCTCTAAAAGTGAGTGTGTCACTTATTTGAAAATTCAGGGAAAGTATCGAAGAATATTTTGGTGAATGGAAGTTGACATTAAGAAGGATTCCTGTGCCAGCACCTCATTAATCCTTTAAAATTATGGTTATCTGAAGTAACGCTTGCTCCAATAATGAGGTCAGCTGGATTTATAGAAATAGCTGTCAAAATGAGGAGGCTTCAAAAAAGCTGTCGTGCTATGCTTCTCACATGTCCTCAGTTTCCATAAAAATTTAAAGAAGAAACTCATTGTACTTACCCATCAAAAGACTCCAAGAGGCATAATGATAGGAAACTCTCTTTGCCACCACTGCCTGATGAGAAGAGAATCTTTGCAGACAATTTCATCACTTTACTATTAAATTAATATTTATGTCTTGGTTAATTCTGTCTTCATTTCTTGCCTTTGTTAATGCTTCTTCATAGTGGCTAGGTAAATAGAGCAAAATTCCAAAATAGCTTAAATAGTCTTCTTTTTTTATGTGATATTACATGTATTATGGGATTACCTACTACGTGTCATAAATTGTGTTGGATCAAAGTCCATGAAATTTTACATGTCCTGAAGTGGCAAAATACATTTTACCACATGAGATTAAAATATCTGTACTAAGAAAGAGATGTGATTTAGCCATTGAACTAAAGAATAAAATTATATGGATTCCACTAGGTGGATATCAAAGTATTTTTTTCCTTGATGGTGACCTAAAACAATCAGATAATTTGTTTTATTCTCTTGAATCCACAGTTGGAGTACATTTCCTAAACAGCTATGGTAGGTTAAAAGGGCATGGAGAAAAGATATAAAAGCAAGAAAAGAATGCCTAGGATGATACAAAAGCAATTAGAAATATCTATCCTAATAAAGCGAGGCTCAGGGGTAAAACATTGGTCTTCAAAACTATGAAGAATTTTATTCCCCTGAAAAAAAGAAAACATTATGTTCCATCACTGCTGAGGAAAAAATGAGGTTTGGTTTTAGCAAGTGTTTCAGAGAGGAAGAGCCTTTAGTGTCTGAAGATAGGAAGCTAACTAATGACCTCCCAAGATTTCTTTGGTCCTAAATAAAGACAAATAAATTTTGTTGATCAGAGTGCAGCACCAAGGAGTCATTTGCTCATCATTTATAAATTAAACCACAGCCTACTTTTAGTTTAGTATGAACTTTAAGAAAGCAATTTTTGTAAACTACTTTTAGTGTTACTATTAGATTGATTTTGTGATAATTTGGAAATGCTATAGAAAAGGAGTCTATTGCCATAGTAATAAAAATTTTAAAGACTGACTTTTTTTTTGTAAAAAGATAGCTCTTTTTTTAATATTGATGGTCCAAAATGTCCCTCTTAACACACTTATAAATATGTATATGTAAAGATATAATATAGTCTCTATACTATATTATCATAAATTGAAGTAGAAAGTAATGATTAAATATTTCATCTCAATTTTAAGTATGTTTCTATAGATTAGTTTACTTTAAAAAATAAATATGATTAATGTATTCAACTGGAAGAAATATCAACTTATTGGAAATATGTAAGAGTAAAGAAAAATCACTCTTTCTAGTACAATTTAAAATAAAAGACCAAATATTTGGTAAATTTTTATTATCTAAATGGTAATTTGAATATTTATATGTCATCTCATAATTATAAAAATGTATAATTTATAAGCTCAGTGGACTGTTTTTTAAAATATAATGAATGAATTTTGTACATTGTAATACTGTGATCATATCTATTAAATTTTTAACATGATCAGGTATTAAATAATGTTTAGTAAATAGTAATGATAAATAATTTTAAGAGATAAAGTTTATGATGATCTTTTTTTTTAGTTGTGTCATACATCTGGATTGCACATTATTTTCCAGATTAAAGCCATAATAATTTTAATTTTTATGAATTTATAAAAACCATGCATTTGACCTGATTCATGTTGTAAATGTCCCAGAGACAATGTTAGGCAAGTTAATTGAAGCTGTTTCCCAAAGCCAGTTACCTTCACCTATTACATAGCTTAATTATTTAACTATAAAAGCAAGACTATTTTTTTAAAGACTTTGGAAAGAAAATTAGGAAGGGAGGGAAGGAAACAGGGAGGAAAAGGGAGAGGAAGGAGAAAATAGAGGGAGGAAGAGAAGGAGGGTGGGAGAAGAGAAAGAGAGGGAGAGTAGGAGGAGGGTGGGAGGGAAAGAAAGAGGAAAAAACTTTTGAATATATTCAAAAGAACATCTAAATCAAGGTATTTAGTTGGATCATGTTATATGAAGTAAAATGTGGTGCCTTGATAACAGGGTGATGGAAGAAACAATTAAAATATCTTCTGTGGGCTAACAGTGTCATCTCAGGGCCACTTTTTTTATGTGCTAGCAATCTGTAGAATAACAAATCAGAATGAAAAGCTTACTGATATAGCTAAATATAATGTACATGTTCTTATACATACAATCTTATCTGTAACAATCCTCCAGGAAGATTATAGGATGTTCTGGATAGCAAAGTGTTTTAGGCCATCTACAAGATAACACTCCGCAACACCAAAACATTTTTCTCTTTTATCAGTTAAAGGTATAATTCCAAATGTATCATTAATACCTTGGCATTATTAAAGACAACATGCTAAGTGTAACTGACATTTTCTAAGTTTCTTCAAGTTTCTTGATAACTGATTCATGATAGTCATAAAAATTTTAATACTATACTACAGAATGAATGGGTATTGATGCCAGCAGAAACTGAAAATTTGTTCTTGAAATGGTTTTTGCTGTAGTTTTGCTCTAGTGACAAAAGAGCCAAAAATTTAAATTTAGGATTTATGAACAAATAAGAGGCATTTAAAGGCATGGAACTTGAGCAGAGGTAGAGAAGACAAAATTGCCTGTGACAGAGCCTTGGGAAACTCCAAGAAGATTGGGAACAAGCAGAGTCTGACCCGGAGCCTCCAGATAGGAAGAAGGAAAGGCAAAAGAGTGAAAAGAGTTACATAAAGTATTCAAGGAAGTAGTGGTAAACTGAGGTGTCATGAATGAAAGGACTGGACTTACAGATAATCATTAGGGAATTATACAAGTCCTGAAGGCTAACATATTTGTCCTATAGCACAAATGTGACTCAGGAACAAACACGGAGCAACACATTCCGTTCAAGGACAGTCATGAAGAAACTCAACAATACAGAGAACAATGTTCTCAGAACCATCCTTCCCCAAAGCATAATTAACTAATTCAGCCTATGGGCATAACATGGGGGTAATATCCTGCTTCTCCCACATCAGAATAATGTCAAATAGAGGTGTTCTTCTCTAAAGAGTTTTGTGGTATAATATAGTGTCTGTTAGCGTTTGAGATCAAACTCAACCACATACTAGCTCTGAGTCTGAGGTGTTTATTTTATTGTACTTCTAGGACTGACTTAAGAGATTTACCGACCTTAAGCATTTAAAAAGATTAGAGTGCCCACCCTAGTTTCACCCTATATAATTAAAAATAAAACCAATCTTACCCCTAATATAAGTGAGGATGTTCAATAAATTTTGACTGTTCTCATTATAGTCTCTTTTTCAAAATTATGAAATGTTAATTTTTCTTTAAAAATGAATTTTTTTGTGTGTGTGTGTGTGTGGTATGCGGGCCTCCCTCTGCTGAGGCCTCTCCCGTCGTGGAGCACAGGCTCCGGACGCGCAGGCTCAGCGGCCATGGCTCACGGGCCCAGCCGCTCCGCGGCATGTGGGATCCTCCCAGACCGGGGCGCGAACCCGGTTCCCCTGCATCGGCAGGCGGACGCGCAACCACCGCGCCACCAGGGAAGCCCCTAAAAATGAATTTTTTGTTTGCTATTCCAACTTATCTTGGTATATGTCTGGGACATTTCAACATTTTTAAACTCCCTATAAGCTTCAAGTTCATTAACTGAAAAATGTGTGGTAGACTATATATGTATCATTTTTAGTATGGTTCTCACACATAATAAGCTTTCAACAAATGTTAACTATCATTATTTTACTGTTATTACTATCAACATTAGTAGTAATATTATCCTAAAGGATTGTTGTGAGAATTTATTTATTTATGAAAAAACCTAGCCTGGTAAACAGCACAGAACAGGTGGTAAATAATGTTTCCTTTACTTCCATACCCACTCCTCCACTTTACCTCAATCCTCCACACTTTATTTTTTCTGAGTATCACAGAGTTCAATTAAGCATAATAAAGAAAATAACTTATAATGGTCTCAGAATATAAAATATTAAACACAGTGTTCAAGGAAGAAGGTGAGATTCATGTAATTAAAAGAAATGTGGAAGGGAAGACACCTGAGGAAACCACTGATTTATTCTTTCACGTAAATGATTTTAAATAACATGTAGTAAAGACACTTCACTGATTCAGATTGTTATTCTAAATATTCTGCTACATTTTAAACCTGAAAGTATGAAAAGTTAAAATATGATTTTTCATTTGTAAAAGACTGTTTATTTTACAAATCAATTTTATATTATCGTTACCCTTTGTTTTCATTTTGTGAAATAATATATAATTTTATTTTAGGGATTACCTGCAAGTCGTGTGAGATATAGAGTAGATGATGTCCAGTTTCCTTATCCTGCCAGTATTTTTGATGTAGAAGAAGATTCTGGAAGAGTAATAACTCGAGTTAATCTTAATGAAGAACCTACAACAATTTTTAAGGTCAGCGCAGTGTTTTCTCTATGGTGTCTATTTGATGTTTAACTTTTGATTGAGAGTTTGGTTTAACAAATAACCATACATCTTGCCATTTTTCTCCTTTTTAGTATTTTAAAATTACAAAACAATACATTTTTACTGCATAGACACTTAGAAAATACAGTTAAGTAAAAGGAAAAAAAACACTTGATATTTCACATTTTGGAGATTAAAATTTACCATTTTAATCTCTATCTTTATGATAACATTCCCTGCAAATAAAAGTATACAAATATATATTTTAAAATAACATGATTGTATGATTGTATTATTCATACTGCTCTTTAAAATTTAGGTATATTTAAATACTATTAATGCTATTATTTAAATGGTTGTGTGATGTTCTATTGTATAAATATACTATTTTGGTTTTTTTTTTTGTCCAATACCCTGTTGTTGGATAATTAATCGTTTCCAATTTTTGTTATAACCACCTTTGCTGTCATGAAACTCCTTGTGCAGATATTATTTGTCACTTGCTATTTTTTTTTCCTCAAGATAAGTACCTAGAGGCAATTGCTGGTTCAAGTTTATGTACTCTTGATATGTTACACTTTTAGAAAATTTGAAATAATACTACCCTTCACTATTATCATAAATAATCCATTTTATAAAATGTTTGACTGTTTCCATTTTCTGTAATTACTTAGAAATATTTTTGTCCCTGGGAATAAAGCCTTTGACCATACATTGGGGAAATACCATCATCAGTTAACCTTGTGAATATCAACGAGCACTCTGTCTCACTTAATTTTATCTCCGTTTGAAATAATTGTTCTGTTTGTAAAGTATTAACCCAAAGGCAGATTGTGGCTCTCAGGATGACCCTTGGTTGTGGTTACGTGATCTAGGTTGAATTAGTTTAGATTAGTCACCTGCAGCTTCCAAAATTATATACAATCTAGGGAAACACATAGTTTTGAAACTTAATATTTCTTAAAATAAACATTAGAGTTCTTCTTGACATAATATAGGTTATCAAAGAAAATGATCAATTATAAAAGCTATTTTAGTAATAAATAATATATAGAGATTACATCTTAAGACTAAAGCTTTTCTTTAGTTTGCATCATTTGAACATTTTCTATTCTACAGTATGAACTCGATTTTATATAATTTAATTGTTTTTAAGAGAGTGTATATCAGTGTGTTAAACTATAAAGATTTCCAATTTTATCCTCCAGAGTGAAGTATTTCTGCCCTATAATCTTGCAGACAATTAATTCACTGGAAAAATTAATTTTTTTACAAACAAGCTAATTAGCTTTTGCTATCCAAGTGACTGAATTTAACGCTTTTGAAATAGTGTTGACACTTATAAAGTTTCATGTTTTTACTGTAGGCACCAGTGGGATTGTGAAAGAGAAAAGAGTTTATAATTGGAGAGATGTAGTATCATATACCTGTTTTACTGGTAGTTTTTTTTTTTTTATCATAGAGTTATTAACTGAACTTCTTTGAGTTTCCTCACCTGGCAAATGGAAATAATAATATATACCTGGTGGGATTGTTATGAATATCCTAGCACAGTCTCTGCTACCCGGTAGGCAATGAGGAAATGATCACTGCTCCCCCTTTTGGAAACAGGCAGTCCAATAATTAAAAACATTCATAGAAAAATGATGCTTTTATTTTCTTCTTGTAAATCATCTTTAACTTGAATATTTTTTACTTTTTAAGTTGGTAGTTGTTGCTTTCGATGATGGTGAGCCTGTGATGTCCAGCAGTGCTACTGTGAAAATTCTTGTCTTACATCCTGGAGAAATCCCACGCTTCACACAAGAGGAATACAGGTATTGATTCCTATCAGGTTTTGTAACATATGAAGGTTTTTATTTTGTTGTTTTTTTTTTTCTTTTGGTCTCTCAAAATTGATGTGATATGAATTTTCCAGTGAAGCAGGCTTCTAATTCTAGTTTAAGCTTTTTTAAATTAACATAACATCATATTTATTTTAAAAGTTAATGTGGTTAAAATGACAATGACAATTTAGTATAAAATATCAATTTTAGTAATCCTTTGATGAATAATGGATCCTTTAAAAATACTTAAAGCTAGGTTTGAAAAACACAACATTATGTTTGGGGGCTTAAATTGCAACTGATTAATGATCTCAGTGGTACGAAGTAGACATTTAGTTTCTTGTAACTGCCAGATACATTATGTCATTTAATTTTGAGGTGTATCTGAAATGATATTTCCTATATAATCAGTGACAGAGAGAGAAAGAGAGTTTATGTTTATGTGTATAATATATATTATAGCTGTAAACTTAGTATATATACCATCTTAGGTTAGGCTGTGATAACAAAATTCAAGAACTAGGTGGTTTAAACAACAGACATTTATTTTCTCACAGTTCTGGAGGCTGGAAGTCCAAGATCAGGCTTTCAGCATGGTTGGGTTCTGGTGAGAGGTGTCTTCCTGACTTGCAGACTGCTGCCTTCTTGCTATAACCTGACACAAAGGAAAGTGAAAGAAAGCAAGCTCTCTGGTGTCTTTTCTTATAAAGGCACTAATTCCAAGATAAGGGCTCCACTTTTATGACCTCATGTAAACCTAATTACCTCCCAAGGGTCCTATCTCCAAATACCATCCCATTGAGCGTTAGGGCCTCAAAATACGAATTTTAGGGAACATAGTTCAGTCCATAGTGTGTGTGTGTATGTTAGAAAGTGAAGAATTTATTGAAAAAATAATGAAACTAAAATCACTATATGTTCATGATTGCTTCATTATTGGATATAAGTGAAAGAATGTTTTATAATGCTCTTCTGCAAATATAGTAGAATTTTCTTTCATGATTTTTTAATCTCAAGTTAAAACATTATGTACTTTTATTAGTGTGTTAGGACCCAATGGAGATAGTTTTCTCACAAACATAGTTTTCTCACAAACATTTGAAGGAGGCTCACTATATACTGTATTTTACTATTTACTTGTTCTGGACATAGCATTAAAAGGCAGCCAGTCATTACACTCCAGAGGCTCACAGCCATGCGTTGGAAACAAAGAACTATGTGAAAAATACAATATACTATAAAAACACAATAATAGAAGCTCAGAGTACTGAGGAAGCATGTTGGAGACACACTTACCTGTGTCTGAATATGATCAGCAAAGTTTTGAGCTGTTTCTTGAAGGAAAAATAGAGTTGAGCCACTCCACAAAAATGTGGAAGAATGCTCCATGCCAAAGAATCAGAATATACAGAAGTATAAATAAGGGATATGGGAGAATGTATTGAATAACAATATTTTACTTCCATCTATCTAAAGAAAATTGGAAGTTAAACAATTATATTAATTGAGGCTCAAGAAAAATGAAAATTTCATATAATAGAACATTTTATCATATTCTACAGTTTGGATTTTATTCTTCTCATAATTTCAAAGAACAACCTAAGAATTTTAAGCTGAAGCAGTGACTAAGATACTGAGGGAAGAACTAGCTGATGCATCTGGCAACATCTACCACATTAAACCAAGAAGGTCTCACCTTTCATAAAAAGCTATCTTGGCAATATTCAAGGACTAAATTAAATTATGCAATATCATTATAAGAAAATGGTATACAACACATATGTAAACCATTGAGATGTTAAATATATTTAAAACAATAAGAATTCTTGGTCAATCTGTGTTAAAGATCATTTCTTCCTTATGTCCATTACCTATTTTCTTTCCTTTTGTGTTGACTTGATAATCTGTGGACTCCAATTCTTTGCTATGGGACATAGAGTTTTCTGTTTTTTTGATAACTTCCCTGACGTGTTTATTTCGATCTTCTCAAGAATCAAGATGGATGTAAACTCACTTGTGTTTCTCACCAACTTGTCTAAATCAAATTCTTACAGAAATTGTACCCATTATTTGAGGTGTATTCAAAAATCCCTCAGCTTCAGCCCAACAAAATTCCCACCTTTGTTCCCTTAAACTTCTCACCCCAAGTCTAGTCATTCCTTGGAAGTCCCAAAAGAAGAAAAAAGTGGTGTCCTGCATAACACTTTCCATTTAAATAAATTCAAGAAATGATGTCCCTTTTTTCTGTGCTTTCATTTGAAGCCCTTTCCTTAGCAATAGACATTTGCCTCCAGACCTCTCTATCACAGTGCTTGTTAATAACTCTTTTAGCTAAAATATTGTGGCACTAAGGCCAAAGTCATGAATCTCATTGGGGCATTGCTCATTTAGATTTCTTTTTTTAACTGTCTTTATTTAATGTCACTTTTTAAAAATAAAGATTTTTTTTCAATGAATACTTTACCATTTCTTATATTCTCTGCATAGAACTACTAACTGCAAATAGATTCTATTAATAAAGTTGTTAACTTAGAGAAGAAAAAAGCTAGCCAATTATTTGGTGCTAAAATTAAAAGCAGTCACATGAGCACAGGTGGAAGAATTTTTTGACCTTGTGGAAGCACATTTCTAACAATTGCAAACAGCACCCTTGACTATCCAAGTTTATTTGTTATTCTGGCACATAAAGGCATTTGGGTAATCTTGTTGCATCCTACAGTTTATGAAGAAAATCCTACGTAAGAATCAGTATAACTGCCATAATGGATTTAGTAGTACTTAGATACTGACCAGCATTTTTTTGTTTTCTATCAGACAACCAGAAAACTTAGATAATATAAAAGTCACGTAAAATATTGATAGAAGACACTGCTTTATGAATAAATGTAAATTTTTGAACTTAAATAAATTTGATGTAAAACATGGAAAGAACTATTAAAAAAAAAAGAAACCTAAGGCTGATGATTATCTTCTTCATCAATCATCTCTCGATTCTTTTGAAGACTTTTGGGAAAGTGCAGAGCAGAGAGTGCCTGGATGCCTCCTAAATCCTTTCCTCTTCCTCCTGGGCATACAGCTAGAGTACTTTTCCTAGCCTCACTTGGCTCAGTGGAACCCTGTGACTGAGTTCTGGCCAATAAAATGTGGAACAATATGGTGTGCACCATTTCTTGGCCTGACTTAACCTTTTCCCCTTGGTGAAATGGAAAAAATACCCAGGGAACCTTGGAACCTGTATGTTGACAATTGTGGAAATAAAATATAAAAAGGGGCCTAGGCCTCTGAATCACAGCTTGGAGGAGAGCTACCTACCTAGGAAGGCCCTCAATAAACTGTCACGTGAGCAAGAAATTTAGGGGCTTGTCTATTATATTAGCTAGTAGTTACAACTAGTAAAGTTGGTCAACATTTTATTAGTATAAAACAACTAATCTCATAATATATTAATCATTTTAGAAACTTTTTTCATTATATATTGCAATATTTTCCAGTTTGTCTTTTTTTTTTTTTTTTTTTTTGCGGTGCGCGGGCCTCTCACTGTTGTGGCCTCTCCCGTTGCGGAGCACAGGCTCCAGACGCGCAGGCTCAGCGGCCATGGCTCACGGGCCCAGTCACTCTGCGGCATGTGGGATCTTCCCGGACCCGGGCACGGACCCGTGTCCCCTGCATCGGCAGGCGGACTCTCAACCACTGCGCCACCAGGGAAGCCCAGTTTGTCATTTTAAAAACAGTATTTGTGAAGAATATTTTTGTTCATGTTTGTTATTTTCTTTTTATATGTTCAACCAGTATCTTTGTCAAAATGCCTGCAGTGTTTCAAATTGCTGTGAAGGGCAACACAGTTTCCCTCTGTAAAAGAAAGAAAGAGAGAGAGAGAGAGAAGCAAGAAGTAAGAGGAGGAGGAGGAAGAGAAGGAGAAGAAAGAAGGAAGAAAGGGAGGAAGGGAGAAAGGTTGTTGTTAACCTCATACGTCCCCTTCCCTCTTATTTTTCTTTCAAATTCATTTACTGCCTCAGCTGAATGCATAAAACTTCCAGAGACGCTAAACAATCTTATTAATCCTTGATTTTCAGGATGATGACTTGTGTTGGAATTAAAGAATGGCAGAATATGCCACCCGAAAATATGTCGCTTTGGCATAGGTTTATTTTGAGCTGAAAGCACTTAAAAAAACAGTAGATGCAAGAAGGGCATTCTAATCTCACCTTTTATTCCTGAAAACAGGAGATTAAAAACCCCCAGTGTGAAAGATGCCCTCCCTGTACTAGGAAAAAAGAAACATTCTTGAACGGGGAGTGAAACTAAAGATAATTCTATACAAACAGACCTTGATAAGATAATTTATATCTTCCTTTAGCCTCATCACATAGTTTAGTTACTTTTCCACTATTGCCTCTCTTTATCCATCCTAGTATAAACGTATGTAGGTTTCACCATTTCTTTGAGTCTTCATTTCTTTATGAGGACTCCCATGCCACATGAAACTTATATGAATGTGTATGCTTTCTCTTGTTAATCTGTTTTATGTTAGCTTAATACTTGGGCTCAGGCTAAAAATCCTAAGAAGCTAGAGGTAAAATTTTACCTTCGCTACAGAATTGCTCCTGGTGGAAAAACTTCAACTTCACGTGATCAAATTTCAGGGAATCACAAAATGATAATGCGAGATTTCCGATCTTTGTACCGTGTGGGGAGGAGGATGCTTATAGTTTACAAATAGAAAGCAGTAATGCAGGATAGCTAGCATTGCAAGTTGAGGTATATTTGGTTTTTACATCTTAGGAATGTCTTCATTCCAATATTGACTTTTGAATTCCTTAGGAAAAAATTAGTTTTCAACAAATAACTAAGTATTAAAGGGAGGTCCTAAAGATAAAATACTCATTTGTTTTAGAATTTTGAACCTGACCTCCCTTCCCTAGCCCAGTTATTTTTAGAATGGTCAGTCATGAAATCTTTAAATCTCAGGATAATAAGATTAGTTAGGGTAGGTTGGGCTGCTGTAAAAAGAATCCCCTAAAGTTCAATGATGAAAATACATGTGTTTTGGGCTCATGTGAGAGTCTGAAGTGAGTGTTTTAGGTTGGCAGTAGCTCTTCTTCTTACAGTTCCTCCATGTGGTCATTCAGGCACCCAGGCCGTTATGGTCTTCCATCTGTAACATTCTGTTTCAAAATAAACCAACTATTGCCATCTCAGTCCATAGAAAGGGAGCAGGGGCAGAAATCCACATCTAGGGATTTCCTAAATCAAGGGAGGTCGGAGTTGCAAACTTCACATCAGCTCACATCCCATCTTGAAAATCCAGGCAAATGTTTATACATAGACACAAAAGAGTGGAGGAATACTTCTCCTTGCTAGGCAGCTGTGTCCTAGTTCCACTTCTATTATTGAGGAAAAAGGGAAAATGGTGTTTGTGGAGAACTAGCACATTTAACATGAAATTTTAGATAAATTATAGATTTTAATTGCAGTAAGTCATTTTAAAATCGCTTAGTTTCTATTAAGAATATATAATGTTGGGTACATGAACCAATGATGTAATAGTATAGAAACATTTTTATTTTATGAATTATTTATGTAATCTATTTATGAAATAGATTACATTCTTCTTAAAATTGTAAAAGAATACTTTTTTAAAATTCAAAGCAAATCTCATAGGAACATTTTTGGGTGTTTTAAATTATTGTAAATTATTTAAGCTTATCAAATATTAATATATATTCCAAACCAAACCTTACTGGACTTAAAGCTAAAGTTAAATTATAATTTACTATTGTTGCTTTACTATTTGGTTACAGTTAACTACTTTCTCCATTTTCCTAAGAAGTCTAATTGTCTTCATCACTAAAGTAAAGCAAAAAGAAAATGAAAAAGAAACCATTATGGCAGAGTGTAAATGAGAGTCATGAGCTGTAGACTAGCTTTGTGGAGATCATCAAAAAAACTTGAGAGACGGCATTTACTATTTGATGAAACTTTTTCCAATGTACTGGTTTTACCTAGACAGGGAAACAAAATTCATTATTCTTTTTATGGAATTAAAAACATTTACATGTTGAACTACTGGTAATAACTTGGTTGCTGGAGTATAACAATTTTTTTTCTAAAATTATAAAAGTGAAAATAGCAATAAGAAATTCATAATCATCATAGTAAACAGTTTAATATTTACTAAAGGAAAAACCTACTAGATTGACAGCTAAATTTTTTGTTTGTTTTTAAGCTATGTAATTTTTATTTTTTAAAAATTTTTTATTGATGTATAGTTGATTTTAATTGTGTTAGTTTCAGGTGTACAGCAGAGTGATTCAGTTATATAATATATATGTATATATGTGTATATATGTAAATATATATGTATATATTCTTTTCCAGATTCTTTTCCTTTATGGGTTATTACAAAATATTGAGTATAGTTCTCTGTGCTATTCTGTAGATCCTTGTTGGCTATCTATTTTATATATAGTAGTGTGTATATGTTAATCCCAAACTCCTAATTTATCCCTCCCCTCCCTTTTCCTCTTTGGTAACCATAAGTTTATTTTCTATGTCTGTGGGTCTGTTTCTGCTCTCTATATAAGTTCATTTGAATCATTTTTTTTAGATTTCACATATAAGTGATATCATAGGATATTTGTCTTTCTCTGTCTGGCTTACTTCACTTAATATCTAGGTCCCTCCATTTTGCTGCAAATGGCATTATTTCATTCTTTTTTATGGCTGAGTAATATTCCATTGTATATACGTATACCACATCTTCTTTATCCATTCATCTGTTGATGGACACTTAGGTTGCTTCCATGTCTTGGCTATTGTAAATAGTGCTGCTATGAACATTGGGGTGCCTGTATCTTTTTGAATTATGGTTTTCTCTGGATATATGCCTAGGAGTGGGATTGTAGTATCATATGGTAGCTCTATTTTTGATTACAGATACTTAGTAGGTTAGCTGATTAATGTAAAAGTGGCAATATAACAAAAAGTCAAATCCTTCTTTCACATACTTATGCCTCTGTTTCCTATTCATAATTTAAAAGTTCCTTACTTTCTGCTAATGGTTCTTTGAAAAAGAAATAAGGAAAATTCTTCAAAATTATTCAAGGATTTTATAGACCATACTATATTCCTGAAATAATTTAGCTTATCAAAATTAGAAGAGAAATTTCTCACACTATTTTCTTGTTTATAATTTATAATATGGAGATAATTTTTATGTGTTGGAAAAAATTTTGATTTTGTCTTTCCTCAAATTCTGTGAACTGAAGTTGTTTCCGGATGGTCTGGCTTCAAATATTTTTTAAGGGTGGGAGGAATCTAAAAATGAGAATGCAATTTGCCCCTTACTGATATATGTTTACTTTTATAATGGCCAGATTTACAGTTATTATTAAGTATGCACTAGATTCTCTTTGGTCCCTCAAGCAGTTGTAATACTTAAAACAGACTCATTTTGTTAATTTAATGACCTCTTCAAACCAATCTTTCTTTGAGTCATTGAATTAGGTTAAATGGAGGATCAAGACATCATCTACTTCATCTGTCATTAGATGCACATCTACTTCTTCCAGAAAACACTGAGTTCTTCTTAAAACTTTTGAAAAGTATGTAACTCTTCAGACTGTATATTTATTTTTATAATTGTAAATAAGCAATCATGTTGTTTGGAAGCATGCATACAATCAAAATTTTCAAAAGTGTAACAAATTTCCATTTTCCTGCATCATTCTTGTTTTATTTGATTATTTCAGTTTCTCTTTTTGACAAAGAAAGACATATCAATAATTTAGGTGTCTTAAAGTCTGCATGCCCCAAATCATCCTTCTTTATTCTTCCTCTCCTCCCTTTCCTTGAAATAATTTTTTAAAGAATTAATGGCATTTCTTTATCTTTGGTTGTCAAAGCAACACTCTCTTCTTAAAAATCATCTCCAGCTGGCTTCACTTCTTTTTTTTTCTTTTTTTTGCGATGAATAAGTCCAAGTATTAGACCCTACCTTATACAAATAATCATAAATTTTGAGTTATTACCATTCACGCAATTAAGAAGTTTCTCTCTATCCATATTCAATCTTATATCTTAATTTAAACCATTTTTCACAATTTGATTTTCATTGGAAGTAGAGAAAAATAGGTAATCTTACTCGTAAAAATTCCGTTCTCAAAGTCATACTGTGTAATGGATGAAATAGACCATAAAGACCATTTATTCAGCCTAATAACTTATACTTGATTTCTCCAATGTCCTTGCCACAAAGTTGACTACGCTCTTTTAAAAACCTTACAGTTGTGAGAAACTCACCCCTTCAATCTTTGGATAGCTGTGAATATTGGAAAGTCATTCCTCATGCTTAGGTTATTATTGGTACATTTACTCTTCTGAATTATTTTTTATGCATTTTTCTCTGAGCCTTCATCAATTTTAGCATTTACTCATTTTAAGTAGTATAAACGTAGGGGAGGAAAAATAACTTTTCTTGTACCCTTCAGATTTATTAACTGAGATCCCTGTCATAAAAGACAGATTAATAAGAGAAAAACAAACAAGTTTATTAACATGTATCTCTCATGTATACATGAGAGATACACAGGGTGATGAGTAACACAAATAGGTGGCTTCAGAATACAGGATTAAATACCATCTTAACAGGAAATGGGGAGGAAGGATGTAGGCAGGCCTCTTGGAAGAGAGTAAATAATAATTTTAAGAAAGATGAATTGGTCCCTGGAATAGATGGAAAGTATGATAGTTTGGGAGAAAGTTTGCCTGGCTGTGCCATTCACTTCTAGTCTCCTCTCCTGTGAAAAGAGTAAATCTTTACTGCTCGATGAAACTCCTGGAAAGATAATCCATGATGACTAAGTTCCTTTTGGAGGACTTGTCTTTAGGTAGATAAGGGAACTTGGAGAAAGCCTCTCCCTGCATTTGCTGTTTTCTAAGTACCTACTGCTCAAAATAATCAATATACCAAAGCAGCTTATTTTGGGGGTGACATATTTTGCTACCCTTTAATTGAAACTGAGCTAAACTTCTTACTTAAGACAGGTGTGACAAATAATACTCTCCTATTAATAATGAGCAGGTATCTTGTTAAGGGTTGTGCTTATTGGGAAAGAGAAATCTGCATACCTGGTAATATCTGCCATTAATATGGAACAGATAAAGTGATAGTAGCCATGAAGTTGCCGAATTGAAAGAATATTAATTCCAGTTTCTCATACTGGTTTAATACATCCATATGGCAAACTCTTCTACATTGTTATAATATTTAATAATGGTTAACTATCACAATCAAGGCTTTCTTTTTTGTCTCCACATAAATTAATATATATTAAGTCTATTCAATTTATTCACCTTCATTTTAATATATCAATATATATTAATACTTATTTTAATATATATTACAGTTCTATATTAATATCTTTTAAAGTTTTTCATCTTTATTTTCCTAGAAATTTTTTTCTAAATGTTCATGAATATTTAATTTATATCTTTCAAAATACTAATACTCCTTTTGAATTTAATCCCCTAAGGTACTGTATTAGTTCATGTTCATCCTCTGATAATTAGACATCAGGATGAGATTTAACAGGCAAGTATTTTATTAGCGGAAATACCTATGGGAGAGAGATGAAGAGAAAGCAGGGTAAGGCTAGGAGAACTTTAAAGCACATGCATTCTGACCCCAAGTGAAGAACAGGGAGAAAAGCTCATATGTAAACATCCTAGCCTACTGTGTCATTTGAGTGACTAATGTGTCATTTCAGTAAGTTTCCGCATGATGATTGGGGAGTCAAACCATAGTCCGATGTCAGAGATATCCTATGTTTCCCAGGAAGGGACCTACCTTAACATCTCCACTTTTCTTAGTCACTATTTGAAAGCAGTCCCTAGGAACATGACATTCATATAAACACAGAAATATACTTCAGAGCACAGCAACTGGAACCTTGGTCAAGCATGCTTCCTATAGTTGGAGATCTGAGAGGCACACTCTCATTGCTGCCTCATGTCTTCGTATCCAATAAAAGGTTTTCAGTCAATTATCTACTTCGATCTTCTGGAAAATAGTTACACTCTCATAGTCAGAAAATACATTTTATATATGTTTCATTTAATCCAGACAGAAATATCAAAATCCCAATAGTAGTTCAAACACATAATATTACTTGAGAATAGATTGACTCCTGTAGGTCAAGTGAGTTATCATTTAGAAGAATGACATTTGGCCTTCATCTCAAGATGATGGACTAAGTCTTAAACACACTGGGATTCACTAGTCATGAGTTTTAGAAGTAAATATCATGGAAAGGTCAACGTGTCTGGAACAGATCATAGAGTCTAAATGTGAATATTGATTTTGAGTGGGAAATGCAGTATCTTATACAATTTATCAAAAATTTTACCAAAGATAATTATTTACAAATTTTCTAAACAAATATGTTACCAATATAGACATACCTTGGTATTTATTTAAAATGGAAGTGTATCAACATTGATTATTAAACTTTGCATGATTTAATGCCACATTTATATTAATTTTTAAGGATTCATGTATTTTAAAATGTAATTTCCATAAACATAGAAACTCAAAATTTATATTTGTATATATAGAAAAGAGAAGGGGCAAATATTCGTAAGGTTTTGTGTTTGTTTTTTTTTTTTTTTTTTGCGGTGCGCGGGCCTCTCACTGTTGTGGCCTCTCCCGTTGCGGAGCACAGGCTCCGGACGCGCAGGCTCAGCGGCCATGGCTCACGGGCCCAGCCGCTCCGCGGCATGCGGGGTCTTCCCAGACCGGGGCACGAACCCGTGTCCCCTGCATAGGCAGGCCGACTCTCAACCACTGCGCCACCAGGGAAGCCCTTGTAAGGTATTTTTATTAACCTCTGGAACAAGTTGTTATTTTGCTAACTCTTAGAAAAATATCGTAAGTCATTTTCAATTTCTAGTATTATTCAAATTTAATATATCAAATCCAAAATAAGAATAACATACATATACATATCTTGACTTTTTAAAAAATTCAGATACACTTGAATGAAGAAAATAATCTTGTCAGTTTTCCTATTAAAGTAAAAAATTGATACTTTGCTGATTAATGTGCATTAATCTTGTAACAAATGACAATGCAAAAATTTTGTACAATTTATATTCAAAATAAGTTTCTCAAATGGTTTTATACTGAAGAATAAAAATAGAGTAGATTTTATAAAGAACTCTAAAAGATACAGTCTACCTCCTGATATACAAAAACAGAAAAAGCATAATTTAAAATTCATACATTTTTATATACTATAAAAAATGAAAACAGTGTTATCACAATGGCCAAGGAAATGATGAGTGAGCAGTTCTAGTTAACATTTCATCATTCAGGAGAATTAAAATTACCTAATATTGAGGAACATTGCCACTATTCTTATATAAACCATACAAGTTTGGATTCGGGAATTTTGAGAAAAGATTTTTAATCAATAAGTACAGTAGTTGAGGAGGAATTATTGGTCTTGATTTCAAAGAATGAAAAAGAAAAAGAAAGCTATGTGAAAACTAGAAGTATAAAATAAACCCACGTTCAGAGAGCATCACTTGATTGCTAAAGTTGTTTTCTATTTTAATTTAGATTTATTGTTCAATGTAAGATCTGACTTTACTTGAAGATAACCTTTCCTGTCTTTTTTTTTGGCACTACCAAAATATTGCCTCAAAGATAATAGATTTTGCCTCTTTCACTATTGAAAGAGTGACTCTGACAATCCTTCATTCAGCTTTCATAGGCTTTCTCTGTATCCACATGGAATTTAAGTTCTCCTTCACATGTTCAAGGTTATGTATCGTTTTTGACATTTGCTCACAGAGCAGAGTGAAGCAAGTCTTCCAACAACAAAGGACTCAAGTTCTAACAGTTCATTTTAAATCCACTGTTTAGAATTTAAAACAAATTTTTCCATACAAAGAGTTATTATAGATTCTGTTCTTTCATTGCATTCTCTCTACGAGAAATTTTAGTTCAAGTACAGCATATAGTACTTTACTTTTATTTTGTTAATAGTTAATGTAAACTTTTTTTTTGAGGAAAAATAACTTAATAGTGTCCTAAGGTTTAAATCCTGGCTGCACCTTTTATCAGCTGTTGTTTGAATTTGGGCAAGTTACCTAAGCTCCCTGAGGCCAACTTCCCTAGGGATCTGATACTTACTTTATATACAAGAGAAAGGACTTTGTAAAGTGCTAGGTACAGAAAACATGCTTAAGAAAGTAGTTGTGATAGTCTCATTTAATGGGCTTATGCCAGGGGTTGGTCATGCAAAGATTTTTTTTAAATGTAGTTTTTGTTTTCAAGGAGTTTATACAGAGGAAGGAAAGAAGCAATCCTAATTGCCTGACTTCTGGCTGCCCCCATGTGATGAGATGAAAAGCCTCTGTTTCTGTGTTTGGAAGAATAGCACACATTTACCATATTTTCAAAACAAGAGAAGTGGGAATAAATAATTGCCTAAAAGTAAATAAAGATATGAGGAAGAAAAAGTAGATACTAAGCAAAACAAAATGTCACAAGTTAATTTCTCTACCCTCATTGGTTAAGAGATCTTCAGCAGTTTTTGATTTTAAAAAATTCTAGGGAAATATCACTCTAGTTGCAAGGTAGGGAATGAATTTCTATGAAATTTGAATGTTAGTTTAAATAATAATGCCTTGAATATATATGTGATGGTTAAAGATATATGGTTCTCATTACCAAATGTGGTTTGTTATTCTTTACATCATCTTCTAATCATCTTCATAAACAAAATATCTCCTTCAACGATTGTCATGTAGAGGGATATTCCCACACTTCAGAGTCAAGTTCCTGATGTCCAGGATGAACAGGGCCCCTTACAGAATTGTTTGTGAAGCGTATTTCTATCTCACTGATGCTATATTTTACTTGTCTTTTTACCAAAGTTCTTAGAGTGTTCTGTGAGCTGTGAATTTCAGTTCAGGGTAAGATGAAAAAGATGAAGCAGGAAAATTAAAGTTATTTTTCCTTAAATTTTGCTAATTCATCCAGCATCTTTGTCCACTAATTTATTTAATAATTAAAAAATATATAGGCACAGGGCTTCCCTGGTGGCACAGTGGTTAAGAATCTGCGTGCCAATGCAGGGGACACGGGTTTGAGCCCTCGTCCAGGACGATCCCACATACCGCGGAGCAACTAAGCCCGTGAGCCACAACTACTGAGCCTTCGTGCTGCAACTACTGAGCCCGTGTGCTGCAACTACTGAGCCCGCATGCCTAGAGCCCATGCTCCGCAACAAGAGAAGCCACTGCAAAGAGAAGCCTGCACACCGCAATGAAGAGTAGCCCCCACTCGCCGCAACGAAGACCCAACGCAGCCAAAAATAAATTTAATAAATAAATTTAAAAATATATATATAGGCATAATGCTATGGTCTCTCTAAAGTGTATAATTCATAAGAGAAGACAAACATTGAAAATGTTTACAAATGAGGTAAAATGGCTGCTATATTCAAGTGGCATTAGTTCCTTTCATCATCCTGTCAATGAATATTTATTGAACACATAACTGCACTAGAAATAATAACACTGAACAAAATATACATGGTTCCTACCCTCAGAGATCTTATAATATATGTAGTAGACAGAAATTAATCAAATGATCATAAGAAACAGATTATAATTACAAACTTGTAAGTGATATCGAAGAAAGGAAAAGAAAAGAACAGAAAAGTGCTTTATGAGCACTTATAACAAAGCACACAACAGCAGCAGTGGGGGATATTAAAGCAAATTTCTTTGAACAAAACAGGAGTTGAGATGTCAATAAGTGGTAATTAGACTTGTAGGTGAAGGAATATAGTGGACTCAGGAAATGGAAGGAAATTAATTGCATAAAAATCCTAAATTGGAAAGGAGAAGACACATTCCAAGATTTAAGAAGGTCAGTATGGTTGAGGAAGAGAGAATGAACATAAACTACTGTAAGATGAGGCAGAAATTTGGGGCATATTAGAGATTTGAGTTTTATTCTTTGAGCACTGGAAGACATTGAAATATGGTAAGCACGTAGTACGCTAAGAAAGCTCAGATCGATAGTGATGTAAGTACATGTGAACTTTAAAAAGATGACTGACCACTCTGTGGAAGTCAGACAGGAAAGGAGTCAAAATGGATGAATATGGACTGGTCAAAAAAAAATGTAGTATTTTAAGCAAAGAACAATGACAGTTGGCCTAGAGTAGGATGGTGGCGAAGGAAAATTGATGAAACCTAAAAGAAAATCTCCTAGACAAAGGAATGTTAAAGTGGAAACCTAAAGAAGTGCCCTAAATAACTTGTCAGGGTAAGATTGTTCTAGGAAGAGAGAGCAGCATACATAACGGCCCAGAGAGAGGAGAATTGTAAAATGTTCTAAGAATTCAAAGCCTAGTATAGACCACAGAAATCTCTGGGAGAGAGTAGTTGGTGATGAGAAGGGAGACATAAGTAGAGTCAGATTTTGAGGGTATTTATGAGCCATATTAAAGGCATTGTTCATTTTCAAGGAGAAATTTGAGGACACTGAAGGAATTATCTCTAATTTTAATCCATCACACCATGCCAATATTCTCCTATCTTCCTCAGCAAAAAGTGGAAGAACAGAAGAGTAAAATATCTTATGCAAATATTTAATGAGGTAAATGCCACATTTTGAATGATGATATAAAAACAGTAGCATTTTAAAAAATGTATTCAAAATGTCACACATTATTTCTAATTTTATAACATTTACATCTCAAACTAAAAAATTATTCCAGGATTAAGGGGTTTTACATGAGTATTTTATTTCTTTATTTTCATTTCTCAGTGTATCAAGTAAGTATTACAGAAAAAAAGAGGGAAAAATCAAATTGCCAATCAGACATAGTAAGCATAATGAATCTGTTTTTGGTAAATAGACATTTAAAATCTTTATCTAATGGATTCTAAATAATAAATTACCATATTTAAGGGGAAATGTTGATAAACATTTGTTTGTTAAACAACCTCTTGTTTGTTAAAACAACCTCTCAGGCTTTTCAAAGTTTAATAACTAGGGATGCTGTATGGATAAAGGAACTGGGTAGGGGATATCTAGCTATAAATTTTTTTCCAGTTTTATTGACATATAATTGACATGCAATATTGTATTCATTTAAAGTGTACAACATAATAACTTGATATATGCATGTATTACAAAATAACTACTACAATAAGTTTAGTTAACATTCATCACCTCATATAGTTACAATTTTTTTTCTTATGATGAGGACTTTTAAGATCTACTCTTTTAGCAACTTTCAAACATACAATATAGTATTTTTCACTGTAGTTGCCATGCTGTACCTTCATTCCCAGAACTTACTTGTCTTATAACTGGAAGCTTGTACCTTTTGACCACCTTCACCCAGTTCCCTCACCCCCCACTTCCCACCTCCCACTTGTGGCAGCCACCAATCTGTTCCCTGTTTCTGTGAGTTTTTTTTTTTTTTTTAGTTTCCACATTTAAGTGAGATCATACAGTGTTTGTCTTTTTCTGATTTATTCCACTTACCATAATGCCCTCAGGGTCCATCCATGTTGTCACAAATGGCAGGATCCCCTTCTTTTTTATGACTGAGTAATACTTCACATATTTACGTATATATATAAAATATATATCATAATAAAAACTAAATCTAGAATTAATGTATTAATTGCAGCTTCTTTAGCAAAAACTTAAATGAAAATGAAATACCCCCACTTCCTAAAATAATGTTGAATTTATCTATCTTAAGGTATTGAATACTTAATCCATCTTAAGATATATATCCTCCTACCTAGATGGCATGATTGTAAATGTTTACTATCTTTCTAGGGTATGAATAACACTTAATGAAAAATGATTTATCTCTTTCTTTCTTAGAAATTCTAGCAGAATTTGAACGTCTATTTTTATTATGCTATTTTTGAGGTAGTACATTCATTCAACTGTTAAAAGTAGAATTGAATTGAAATATTAAATGCCCTACCAGAGTATCTATTTTCCTTTTTTGATGTCATGTGTATGACTGCACTAATATATTTCAAGATTCTATGGTGATTTCTCATCTTTATTTGACTATTTCTTACCTAATGGCATAGAGTCTAGTGGAATCAATAGAAAACAACAAATAAAAGCATTAGAGAGCCTGTTTCAAAAGTTTACTGTCATGCCCTTCAAAAAGTCCAAATGTACAGATTCATCTATGAAGGAGAAAAGAAACACTCTTTTTTTTAACATCTTTATTGAGGTATAATTGCTTAACATGGTTTTGTTAGTTGCTGCTGTATAACAAAGTGAATCAGTTATATGTATATATATATATATCTCCATATCTCCCTTCCTCTTGCGTCCCCCCCCCACCCTCCCTATCCCACACCTCTAGGTGGTCACAAAACACCGAGCTGATAAATAAGCCAAAATACAAAACTGTTTTCTCAGAGGTTGTTACTAAGTGTATAAAGACCTACATCATAGCCTATTTTTAGTAAGTAAATCAATTAGCCAGAAATGAATATGCCTGGTCTAGTCATTTCATCAAACCATGCAGCCCGCTGATTCCACTTACAGATACTTTGTTGGTATTTGGGGAATATAAAATATAAATAGTGCATGCCATGTTTACTACTGAACTTTTAACCAGATATCTTGTATTAATGTATTTACTACATTTTACTGTAACTGTTTACACAACTATCTGGTTTGCTTGTGAAGCTATAAACTCCATGACTGCACAATTCACTTCCTCTATCCTGTCTTTGTGTCTTTATTGCCTAGTGGATGTCAGGCACATGGTATATGTTCAGTAAATATTTATTGGATGAATGAGTAAACCTCTATGCATAAAATCATTACATTTTAAGTGATTTTGTTGTTGTTGTTGTTTAAGTTTCAGAGCCAGCCTGTACCAGTCCCACCCCACAGTAGTTGTTTTTGAATGAAACCTCAAAAAGTCTATGAATTTAAAGCTGTAAAGACAGTAAAAATATTATCCCCATTTCAGATATAAAATTGATGTGATTGAGAACTGAAAAGGGAAAATCAGAGTGCATAAAACATAGTCTACAATATTAGCCAAGATATATATTAATAAGTATTCCAGTTTTATTTTTATTGTGTCTACTGTCTGTGAGACAAAGCTACACATCATTATAATATTTAAGCTAAACTTCCAGAAGCATAGCTTATAAAGTGATATATTAACAATGGCTATAATTTATGGAGTACCTACCATATGCTAGGTGTAAGGAAAACTTTTTGTATGCATTATATTCTTTAGTGAACTCAACAATCTTCTGATCTAGTTAATGTCCCCATTTTACAAATAAAGAAATAATATCAGGGAAACTAAGAATTTTCCCAAGGTCACGTAGCTAGTAAATATGAGAGCCATAATTCAAACTCAGAGCTATTAGAATCTGAGGAGAGTGTTCTTAGCTTAATTCTAGTCTGTGAAATGACATTCACTGCTGTAGAGTAAGCGCTAAAGCTTGGTGAGTAGAGTGAGGGAAGCAAAAGACAGAGGAAGGCAGCAGGGAGAAAGTCCATTATTCCCCAAAGACATGATTTCAAACTACTCCTATCTGAATCACCTGGGGACCTTTTATAAATGATATTCCTGGATCTGACTCTATGGACCTACTAAATGGGAATCTTTAAGCATGATGCAAAAGTCTGAAACTTTAATAAGTTATTCAGCTAATTTTTACAGTTTAAAGTTTTAGAGCCAATGACTAAGAAAGATTAAACTCTATTAATTCAAACAGTAAATCAGTCAATCAATCAAACAAACAGATTGCAGATTTAGCTTTCAAGTAGTTTTCTGAACTTGAGAAAGTGCTTACTACACTGGACCTCAGTTTTCTTGTCTTCCAGATGGAGTCACTTCATGTATCTGAATAGAAGCAAAACTCTTTAACAATAGTAAGTTCACTTCAGAAAAGTGTAAAAAACAGTGTCTAACCATTGGTCTTTCATTCATTTTCTTATCTACAATCCATCCTAAGAACTGTAGGAAAGCTGGTGTCTCTCTCCTGATTCACATCTTTTTTTAAACTGTTTTTCTCAGTTAAATATGTAAAATTAGATCACGCTGATGCAATTACTCCAAGGTTACAAATAACAGGAGTTCCACTGGGTGTTTTTTTTTCCTTCCCATTTTCATTAAATTCCCTCATAGTAAATATAAAAACAGTTTCTTAATTGACACTGATTTGCAAATATATTGAATTCACACATGTCAAAATAAATTAACTTGTCTCTCAGTAGAAAGAAAGCAATAGAGCCAGATTGAATCCCAGTGAAATTTTATAGCACTTATTTACAAACACTCTTATATCCTAAACTGCACAGCATTTAAAATAATTAGGAGCTTTATGCAGCACATATAACATTTACTTTTACTGTTATTTCTTAAAACCAACGATAAAAGTAAATTTTAAATTGTAGAATAATTCTTTCATTTTATATTTATACTGTAAAACTGGGGCTAACATTTGGAAACCACACATTCCGTTATTTTAGTATTGTCATTATTCAGATGACTCAGATACATTAAAATATTTAATTGAGAGATTTATTGTAATCCATATTTTCCAAAAAATCAATTTTAAATGTTAAACAAATATCTATGAATTAGTTTATACATTCATAAGAAAATTATGATGTATGTGTTTTGTACATAAATTCTGTAGCAGTTAACTTTTCTAGGTCACACTTACTTTATTTGCAAAAATGTATTTCTAAACAACAGATTTGGAGTTATTTTGATCAACTTTCTTCTTACTAAAGTGCACCTATTTGTAGTACATTTATGATTCAGCAATAAAACATATCAAACCACAAAAAGACATGGGGGGAAGCTTAAGTACATATTGCTAAGGAAAGGAGTCAGGCCTCAAAGACTACATACTATATGATCCCAACTATATGACCTTCTGGAAAAGGCAAAGGTATACAGACAATAAAAAGATCAGTGGTTGCCAGGTATTTGGGTGGGGGTAAGGGGACAAATAAATGAGGAACAGGAGATTTTCCATCACTGAAACGATATTCTGTATGATACTGTAATGGTGGATATATGACATTATACCTCTGTCGAAACCCGTAGAACATAAAGAATGAAACCTCATGTAAACTATGACCAAAGTGCTGCCTTTGAGGGTTAAATAGGAGCCAGTGCTGCCATCTGGAATATGTCAGGACATGTAGGCGTTAAACCCAATTCAGATCAAGCTTTGTGAAAGAACCTTTAGTGAAGGTCCTTCCTTAAGGCATTTTAAAAATGTAAAACTGTCAGTCACTCCAGGGCTCCAAAGTCCATGTCTGTTTAAAATATACCATTTTCTTTAGCATCCTCTTCGCAACCCTTTTCTGGGGAAAGGGAATCCAGTCGGTCTTTTGACTCTTAAGCTTCATCAGTAAGGCTATGTATTTTCACTATTGAGCCCTAGCTCTTTCAAGTGTCTTTTATTGTATGAGGGCTTTTTCTCAACTATATTGGCAGTAAATCTGGCTTTAAAAAGTGGAATTCGTGAATTTCAGATTCCAAACAACTATTAGTTTTGAATTAGTTGTTAAAAAGTTAAATTGGAAGAGGGTTAATGATACATTGTTTATTATAAAATGGATGAAGTGCAGCTACAATTATGTGAATTGATAGCAAGAGAAAAAAATTGTTTAAAAAAAGTGGCTTATGAGGAATCATTTATTTGGCTATAATTCTTTGCTTCTGAAATTAATAAATAGATTTTGATTGTATTCTACAGGAAGAAGAAGGGGAATGATAAATCACATTATATCAGACTCAGAATGGTAGAACTGGAAAATACCTTACAAATAGTTTACTGTCAAAATCATAAATTGTCAGCCCATAGATCAAACCAACTCAAGTGATGCTTTAAAAAATAAATTTCGTTGGATGCCAAAATGTAAAAGTTCATAGAATTTACATAAAAATTGGAATTGCCTTTTTCCATTTTAAAATTACTCTGGACTTGCATTATTGCATGCTGATTATCCTTATTAAATAGAGTATGTAGTGTCCAATTCCTTTCCACCCCTTTCCCCATTAATATATTCCCAACCCATTTTATTTAACTTTCTTATCTTTTTATCCTCTCTAACATCTGATTTTATGGATCCTGATTTACACCAACTCCTTCATCTTATATTCAAGTTATATGTGACTGCAAAGGGAATATGTAATTTGCCCCATCATGTAACTTGTACTTGCCAGGGCATAAAACAAAAATAAAATGGGCCTTCCCTGGCAATAAAATAGAAAAGAGTTGAAATTTTGTAATCTAATGCTCATTATCATAAAGGTTGATTTAATTCTAGCCAGGAGAAAATTGCATTTTTATAGTATGTTTTGATTCTGGTAGAAAGGAGTGTGTTGGAACATTTAAGACAAAGGTTAATGAGGCGATATTTTGTCTAGAAGTAAATCTGTTTTAAACATTTACTAACAAATAGAAGTTTAAATGTTTTTAGTGGTGGGCATAGGATTTGAATTCCTTCTTAAACTATGTCAGTTGCTTTTTCCAGTATTAATCATTTTCATCCTGATTGTACAAAAATATGCATAAAATATTTTATTTTTAAAGTTTGAAATGAAAGATGGCATTTTTATAATGTTAAAGCTGAAGGCATATTAGCTGCAGACTTTATATTTCTATACTTTATAAAGATCAAGAGTTCATTATGAAATAATTATGGAAAGTATAAAATTTAGCTCTTATCTCACATAGTAACAAGATAGGTGAGTAAACAATTTAAGCAGCTTCTATTTCCACAAAAAGAAATTCAGTATATGAAAATCATCACAGAACATGACTAACATATGTTTTCTTATATCAAACTTAAGTTGTATGAAATTTGATCTGTCGTAAGTTAACAATTCATTGCTCTAATATCCAAGCCATGTGTATTAGTTGTCTATTGCACCATGATAATACTACTGCAAATGTAATGAGTTAAAACAACACACTTATTATCTTGAAGTTTCTGTAGGTCAGGAATTTGTTGGCTGTGTCCTCTGTTTCATAGTCTCACACAGGTTTTAGTCAAGATGTTGGCCAGGGCTAGAATCTCACTTGAGGCTTGACTAGAGAAGGGTCTACCTCCAAGCTCCTGTGGTTGTTGCTAGGATTCAGTTCCATGTGGGATGTTTTACTGAGGGCCTCAGTTGCTTGCTGATTGTTGGTCAGAACTCACCATTCCACATCTCCACTCACTTCATTAAATCCAGCAAGAGAAGTAGTCAGAGTCTGCTAGCAAGAAGTTACAAGTTATAATCTAATATAACATAGTCACTGAAGTGACATCCCATTTTGTTGGCTGTATTCTGTCCATTAGAAACAGGTCACAGTCTGCCCCTCCTACAAGAGGAGATACACAAGGGTAGAAATACCAAGGTGAGGATCCTACTGTGTTTCCATAACTCTTTAATTTTAACCCTTTCCAGTTTTAATGATTTCACAATCACCAAGGTCAACCACTAGCCAATGTTGCAAACAACAATTAGTCTTAATGTCTGTTTATAATCTAAAATATCATAGAAAAAGACTTCTATTCATAATCCATCAAAACTAACCTTACTGTCACTTTTCTAAGTGCCTTCCTTTTTGTGGTAGTCTACTGTCATTTTAGGTTCAAAATTACCAAAGACATCCTATTTCACTAACCTGACACTGTGACGATGCCTAGGTAAATTGCTTATAAAATATAATTGTGTTACCTCAGATATCTTTCTTTAGATGTGCCTACTTAGGTAAATGTATCCTTTTCTTATCTAAACATTTTTTTAATTCGTTGTGACTCTTTTGATTGCAAGTGATTGAAATACTAGATAAAGGAGAATTTATTGTTTTAGTAACTGAAATGATGAGTTTACCTAGCTTCAAGTATAACAGCATTTAGATTACTAGTCAAAGTGTACAGGATGTATTTTCAACCTTTAGTTATTTCATTTGTGTTGGTATGATTATCAACAAGAACCCCCTCATAGGGAGAAACATTAATATTCTAGTCAACAACAACAAAAAAACTTTTTTTTTTTTTGGTTACAGTAACATTCTTGGACAAGACTTTCATTGGGTTTGCATGAAACATTTACCACACATGAACATAGAGCAAAGCAAAATAAAGTGCCCTCATTGGCCAGAGCTGGGTAATGTGTCTATCGATATACCTGGGGAATTGGGTCAGTTCTACCCAAACCAGTTAGACTAACAGTTAAGGAGATATGGTTATCCAAAGCAATATCTGGATGCTATTAACAAAAGAAGGCAGAAAATATGCAGAGAAGTAAAATTAAACAATCAGATAAATACTTTATAATTTTCATTAAAAAATTATACAGGTTAGTTCTTACTCTTTATCAAGAAATAGTTATTGACCACGCACTGGAGATATGGACCACCATTAGGTGCTATAGCATCTATCTGTAAGATAGGTCATTTTACATTTAGGTAATTTTATTCTATCAAGTATATGGAGTACAGTGGCAAAGAACATAGCATTTTGGACAAGATGTTTAAGAGGGATTGTATGTAATTAATTTTTCAGACTGTATTTGTAGCTCAGAATTTGTTATAAAAGGCTTCATATAAGCACAATATAATTGTGTAATGTAATCTACATTAGAAGAACTGAGAAGATGGAGATAAAAATGAAGGGTAGTATTAAGAGAGTAAGTATTGAAAGATAAAAGGCCATGTGAAAGTGTCAGTAGGATTTATCTTATCAGTTTGAGGAAAGAGGCTAAAGCTTATAGAAATCAGATGGGTTAGATAGATTGACTGGACTATAAAAAGATTCAGAGATGTTAAAACTTTATATTTAAGAATTTTCTAAATCTGTTGGAGTTGGATGATATAAGTATCTGTGAATTGTAAGAGTGAGATTGTTTGCATTAGTTTATGAAGATAAAGTTATAATAGCCTAGTCACAGTAACCAATATTGTAAAATAAAATGGAGATTTTGAGAATGAGATACTGTGTTGTTAAAAATATATATATATATATATATATATTTTTTTTTTTTTTTTTTTTTTTGCGTTACGCGGGCCTCTCACTGTTGTGGCCTCTCCCGTTGCAGAGCACAGGCTCTGGACGCGCAGGCTCAGCGGCCATGGCTCACGGGCCTAGCGGCTCCGTGGCATGTGGGATCTTCCCGGACCGGGGCACGAGCCCGTGTCCCCTGCATCGGCAGGCCAACTCTCAACCACTGTGCCACCAGGGAAGCCCGAAAATATATTTTTAAAATTAAACAAGTATCATGCAAACTATTATATATAGGATGGAAAAACAACAAGGTCCTACTATATAGCACAGGGAGCTATATTCAATATCTGTGATAAACCATAATGGAAAAGAATATGAAAAAGACTATATATGTATAACTGAGTTACTTTGCTGTACAGCAGAAATTAACATAACATTGTAAATCAACTATAATTCAATAAAAATTTAAAAATAAATAGATAAATAAAGCTAAGGGTCATAGTACTGGGGGCATAATATGGTTACAGTTAAGTAAAATAAGTGAATTCAGAAGAAATATTAATTTTGTGATGCCATCCATTCAAATACGTTTAGTACAGTTAAAGTTTAAAGTAGAGCAGGGTAAAGACTAGACTAGAAAGAGACATCTGGAGGCCATTTGCTTAAATATGCTAATATTACCAACATAAAAGCAATATTTTTCTTTAGCAACTTGAGATAGCAAATTGTATCTACCTATTGCATTCTGTCCAGAAGTTGTTTGAGACAAGTAAAATGAATTTTATACAATTTTTGGCAGATAATAAAGTAGTAATATACAGGTGACAAAACATTCTTAACAAAGAACATTTGCCTAATTTTGAACATAGTTTGTTAGGGCTGGAGTCTGAATGTGTTACTTTGTTGAAAAGTTCAAAAAATAGTATTATTTAAATAAACACACACACACAAAACTAACATATTCTATTATTAAATTCAAAACTTCATCATGACAAAATGGACAAGAAAAATAAATTATCTTCTCTAAACCTGCAGACCACCTCCAGTAAGTGAACTTGCAACCAGAGGGACTATGGTTGGTGTAATTTCTGCTGCAGCCATCAATCAGAGTATTGTGTACTCCATTGTTGCAGGAAATGAAGAGGGTGAGTATATGTTTAGTCTATGTTTTCATCATAAAACAATGCACTTAGATTTGGAATAAATTTCAGATTTAATTACTCTTTACACTATTTTTCTAGTAAGAAGTGTCTGACTTAAATGTAACTATGTGCTGAATCTGATTAAAAATCCAGTTATATTGACAAATGCTACTTATTTCCCCTAGGGAATGCTCAATATCCAATTCTGAAAGTGTTCCCCTCCCCCTGAATTAGGGATATTTTAATAACATGTTCAAAATTAATGCATACTTTCAGCTTTTGGTCATAATCATAGCCTACAGTAGTCTCTTGCCACTGTTTTGTGCCATCCACAGCCCTTACCCCATGTCATACATTAACTAATCCTGAAGAAATTTTAGGAACAGAAATAACTGTGAATGCCCAAAGAGCCACATCCATGATAAAAGCCATGTACCTTTTATATGAGTCCTCAAACTGTCAAATCAAACATATAATCAACAGTTGTAAGTAAATAAATAATTTGAGTTTTGTCTACCATCACTCTTCACTGAGAATGGAATGGTTTGCTAACCTGTGGGAATAAGTTCATAACTCAGTTTTTCAATTAGCATATTGATTCTTTGTTTCACCTATGACTCACAGGTTAGTTGTCCTTTGGTTTTCCCTTTTTATGAGTTAAATGGTCAGGCATGTTGTAGGTGGTAAAAAAACAAACAAATTAAAAACCCAGTTAATATACATTTTAAAAACACATGCATATTCAATATTAAACAAATGAACGAATGTTAATGTTGTAAAGCAGTTTGCAAGGAAATTATAAAAGCTGTTTTCAAAATTTCAGTGACCAACCATTACTGGAAATTACTGCCCCTGAAGCAAGTGCTCAATGTAGTACTTTTCTTATTGTCTTTCTTTGTTTCTCCTGTGCTGTTATGCCTCCTCTCCAAATATTACTGACTTTCCTTTTTCCTTGAACTTACAACATCTGACTGAAGCTATGATTTCTGAATCTGTTCTTATAATTTTTTCTGATTCTATCTGTTCTCTTCCTTGAAGTTAGCAAAGTGGCTCTACTTATTACCCACACTCCACCACAATGATTCTTTTTACATTCAATTCATTTGCTTATCAATTTATTCAAGTAATATTTATTGAGCATCTATCATGTACTCAGTACCTTCTAGCTACTTAGGATAGAGCAGTGAACAAAATAGACAGATCCTTGCCCTCATAGAATTTATCAATCCAATAAGAGGAGATAGTAACAATTATTAAACAATTATTAAGCTAATAAACATATAGTGTTTAGGTAGTGATAAATGCTGTGGAGAAAACCAAAGTGAGGAAAAGACAGAGAGAGTGAAAGAGGTGGGGTGTTACAAAGGTTGCCAATGTGCCCTGCCCTTCACTCAAATATATATGACCAAATTTATTTTAATAAATAGACTTCAGGGCAAAATATTTTAAGATATTTAGAATAATAAATAATATTTTCTAAAAAATCAACATATAAATTATCTGTTTGTTCCCTCTCACATTCTTAGCAAAACACTAAATATGCAGGATAATAAGATGCATTAAATCATAAAAAGTATAATAATCCAATAAGGTCATAAAATAATTGCTTGAACAAAATCAAATGTATTTCTTTAAAACAAAATTTCTAGAAGCATTTATTATGGTAGAAGATTATGTGTATCTACGGTGAGGGAAATAGTATGCATTGTTTCCCAGATTTTATTGACCATAGAAACATCAATTTCCAGGAGGATCTCAAAAAAACTTGAATTTCAAAACATGTATTTAGGGAAACACTGATGTTGATTATTTCGGGAACTGGAACAGAATTTCCAAAGCCAGCATTTTGTAACTCTTATTATATGTGTTTTAAAAATCACAGTGCTTTTTAAAGAGAATTGTTTTCCCTTATAGTGTGAAGAGAGTAACCAAGGAATTGTGTTTTAATTCTAGATAAGTTTGGAATTAATAACATCACGGGTGTAATCTATGTGAATGCCCCTCTGGATTATGAGACAAGGACAAGCTATGTACTTCGAGTCCAAGCTGATTCCCTGGAAGTGGTCCTCGCCAACCTACGTGTTCCTTCAAAAAGTAAGTTGTGTTACTTAAGGAGTTTACAAGAATTTTATGGTGTTTTTACTTATTTCCTAATGAAATACATATGTCTAAATAAAATCCTCAGTGGAGAATGTAGAAAGATCATTAATACTCAAAGATGATTGCCCATTCATTTTAAGATCTGATATATGACAATGCAGAGAATGACTTCATACTTCTTAAATGTCAAGGTAATAACAGTGTTTTCAAATTTTGTGCACAATCTTATTGGAATGCCATCATTGTCGGTGTATGTTACATAGAAAACCTTACTCTTAATCACACTGGGTAGTTATGGCTAACCCCTTGGAATGTATATTGTTAAGGGACACATGATTACCATACATTTCCTGAATTGTGTGGCTTCTGGTACTTTGTATTTTCTTAGAGCAGAGGAAAATGCATCTTAAAAAGAGTGACAAGGGCTTCCCTGGTGGCGCAGTGGTTGCGCGTCCGCCTGCCGATGCAGGGGAACCGGGTTCGCGCCCCGGTCTGGGAGGATCCCACATGCCGCGGAGCGGCTGGGCCCGTGAGCCAGGGCTGCTGAGCTTGCGCGTCCGGA
>NC_041233.1:43218327-43237070 GCF_002837175.3 Physeter macrocephalus
CGTCCGGAGCCTGTGCTCCGCAACGGGAGAGGCCACAACAGAGGGAGGCCCGCATACCACAAAAAAAAAAAAAAAAAAAAAAAAAGAGTGACTAACATTTATCATAATGTTAGCATTATATTTAATTCACACCCATTTCTAGGAAATGAGATTTATTATCCCCATTTTACAAAGACAAGAAAAGGTTAAGTGATTTTTTTAAAAAAATGTCACTGTCAGTAAATGAAAAGTGGGAGACTTAAGCTATCTTTTGACTCCAAAATCTTTCTTCAGCATTTCAGTGTAGTGTAGTTTACCCATACAGCGAACCAAGTAAAAGCCAATTTGTGAAGGGGGCCAGCATAGATTCTGAGAGATGTTACTGATAATGGGATAAACACTGTTCTTTTCCATCCATTGAGATAATACTCCTTTGCACGTTAAGCAATCCATCTTTTTGTAACTTAACATTGTCATATATCAGCTGTTATAATGAATGGGAAATTTTTTAAAATCTAGAAAACCCAGGAAAACCTGATTTAATTTAACTACTAGCAGAATAGAGGCCCAGAGAAAGTGTACATTACAAAACAGGGTATGAAACATTTATATTTTACTCTGGGCCCATTTCTGGACATACTCTCACAGCACTCCATCAATCAGCATCTTTAAAACAGGAAAGAGGAAAAAAGAAGAGACCCTGAGAACCAGAGCAAGAGTACCCATATGAATGTCAGAGAGAGAGAGCACCCCAGCAGGATAAGAGAAGAGTGGGCAAGGTGGGAGTGAGAGGCAAAAGATGTGCTACAGAGTTTGCTGTATCAGTTCAGCCATTGATGATCCTAAAAATAAATCACTTCTGTTCATGTATTTCAAATCTCACTTACGGATGTAAAGTAGAGGCCTGCATAGTTGTTTGTAAAAGCACAACCAAATCATTGGAAAAATCAGATTATATACGGTGTGTCTTTGGAATTAAAGGAATTAAATTGTCTTCAGTGATAATGCATCACTTACATAATTGTTTAAAAATAGCAGACCAGTGCTTCCCTGGTGACGCAGTGGTTGAGAGTCTGCCTGCCGATGAAGGGGACACGGGTTCGAGACCTGGTCTGGGAAGATCCCACATGCCATGGGGCAACTGGGCCTGTGAGCCACAACTACTGAGCCTGTGCGTCTGGAGCCTGTGCTCCGCAACAAGAGAGGCCGCGACAGCGAGAGACCCGCGCACCGCGATGAAGAGTGGCCCCCGCTCCCCGCAACTAGAGAAAGCCCTCACACAGAAACGAAGACCCAACACAGTCAAAAAATAAATAAATATAAATAAATTTAAAAATAGCAGACCAGTTGAGTTTTTAAAATCTTTTAACTGCAAGCAATTACATTTTTATAAAATATAGAGGACGCTTACAATTCAATTGTAAATTGAATCGACTAAACCAGGAGTTGAAAGTTAGAGTAGTTCTTTTTTTTTTTTTTTTTTTTTTTGGTGGTACGCTGTCCCCTTCATTGGCAGGCGGATTCTCAACCACTGCACCACCAGGGAAGCCCTAGAGTAGTTCTAAATTACAAAATGTAAACTACCTTATTGCAAATAAAAATAAATGTAAAAGTTAATTGAAAACCATTTGTCTTCTTTCTTTGAAACAAACGGAAAGTTAGAATTAGAAAAAAAAAAAATTTGCCCAATATTTAAGTTGTAGACCCTAGCATTTTTCAAGAAATAGCTCTGATTTCTAGGCATAAAGACATATTGGTGTTTCATATGTGAGTATAGTAAACTATTTCTCACTGTAATTTAAATGTAAATCTGAGGCTAATAAAAGTTTACCTAATACACCCATGTATACTTACATGTGCCCTAGTACGCATGCACAGTGAGACCAGTTAGCAAATTCATGAATTATCCTCTCAGAAATGTGTGAAGCCGAAAAGCTAAATGTTAGTTTGTTTAATGCCTAATGCTTTGACTATTTGTTATTATCGGGTTGGCCAAAAAATTCGTTTGGGTTCATAAGATCTTACAGAAAAACTCGAACGAACTTTTTGGCCAACCCAATAACATTTCATGACTGACTTTTTTTTTTTTTTAAACATCTTTATTGGAGTATAATTGCTTTACAATGGTTTGTTACTTTCTGCTTTATAACAAAGTGAATCAGCTCTACATATACATGTATCCCCATATCTCCTCCCTCTTGCATCTCCCTCCCACCCTCCCTATCCCAACCCGCTAGGTGGACTCAAAGCACCGAGCTGATCCCCCTGTGCTATGTGGCTGCTTCCCACTAGCTATCTGTTTTACATCTGGTAGTGTATATTTGTCTATGCCACTCTCTCACTTGGTCCCAGCTCACCCTTCCCACTCCCCGTGTCCTCAAGTCCACTGTCTATGTCTGTGTCATGACTTTGCTCCTTGAGTCTGAAATACAAACCCATGTAGTATTTCTAACACAGTTTCACTTATTAATGACTGTTAATGGCCTATGATCAAACCCTACTCATTAGCTATGCAAATAATAAGACCATTATGTAAATTGAGGTTAATTGTTTAAAGTTTCATTCCTTCTTCAGAATTAGCTACCCTATTATCTTTAACTCTATCACATATCATATGAATAAAGGTAATAAACAGAATAAATTTAATTCATTAAAGAGGGATTTTATAATTTCTTTACCAAGAATTTATTAATGAAATAATTTTCAAAGTAAGTTTTACAACTATGCTGTAACTGAATTTAATATTTAAAGCAACTTAATAATTAAAATAGAAAAAAAAATACAGCACATTTCCAAAATTTGATATTAGCAGTGTTTAAGACATTTTAATCTTTTAGCAGGGAACATTTCAAACGTAAATAAAATTACAGACTATTATAATGAACCTCTATGTATCAACTACCCAACTTCGTTGAGTCCTGGGAAATCTTTCATTTACAGTCTCACTCCATTATTTTGAAACAGAACAGAGACATAATATTTCATCTGTAAGTATTTCAATATGTATCTCTTAAAGACTCTTAAAACTAATCAGAATACCATTATTACTCTCCCCAAATTAACAAAAATTCCTCAGTATCAACAGATATCCATTCGATACTTGTACTAAAAATTTATTCACATCGGAATCCAAATAAGTTCATAAACTGCAGTTAGCTGACAGCTCTTTAAGTCTCTTTTAATCTATAGGCTTCACCATTGTCACTCCTTTTTATCCATCTTGTTATTTATTTGTTTGAGAAATCAGATCTCTGAAACCTGGATTTCGACAACCGTATCTTCAGTGGGTCACTTCATATTTTTCTCTGTCTTCTTTATTTCCTATAAATTGTCAGAGCCAGAGTCTTGATTAGATCCAGTTTTTTTTTGTTTTGTTTTGTTTTTTTAAGAAATAAATCATAGGTGATACTCACTACTTCTTTAAGGAGGTACACCAAGTCTCTTTGGCTCTCTCCTCCTGTGATAATAGCAGCCACTGTTAATCATTTCCTAACTATTAATTCCTTCTTTTTATTTCTTCTATATGTATTAACCAAAATATTCTATAAAAACTCTCTCAATATCAAATATTTGATTACTCTGAGGTCCAACTCCTATAGGAAAGGCAGAAAAAAAGGTTTCTATTATTTTGCTCACTGTTCTCTTTTTACTTTGTGGCTTTGACCATGATCTTTTGCTATCTTTCATGTTTCTCTTTCTACCTTCTATCTTTTTAATCTTTCAGGGTAATTTCAGGAATTCTTTTCTAATTCACAGCTGTAGAATGCCTGTTTCAGTTATTTTCATAATGTGTTAAAAATTATTCTTCAGCTTTTAGAAATCTGCTTGCTTTCTTCTGCACTCCTCTTTTACTTGGAGACGTTTTCTTTGCTTTTCCTCTATTGTGCCTGTCCTGCTCAATTTATATTCTGCTCTCACTGTTTTTTCCTTTCTCCTTAGTGTGGAGTTCTGTCCTGCTACTGTGTTCATATTAACTCAGTAGCTTCTTCATTTAGTGTGTGCTGGTAACTTTGAGGTTCACCAGCTCTCAGGGCCAACAGAAACCCTTAGCCTTCTCTGAACTCCCTTAAAAGCAGTTGTTATCACACTTGGCAGTTAGTACAGAGATCTGGTTTATGTCATTTGTTTTCCTCAGAAGTTCATACTCTGTGATCTGGAGGCTAGCTTGTTGCCTTATTTAGTTTTAGATATTATCTGTAGGTTTTTGGTTTGATGCTAGGATATTATCCTACTTAAAACTTGATAGTGGGGAGGAGACATAAAAGCAGGAGAATACCCACAAGAATATGTGATAGCAAGTCTTTGTCAAAAGGGAGGCATTCCTGCAAGACATTGTCTCGCTTTTTAGAATTGCCAATTGCATGGTATATTTTCTCCCAATATTTTGCTATCCAAATCTCTGTCTTTTAGTAATGAGGAGGATTCAGGAAGATTCAAATATTACATTGTCACCGTAGTCATCTTCCTCAAGTCCCTAAACACATTATCTTAATCCGAGGATATTTGAAATATTTGTTGAATCAGGGGAATTTTTTCCACAGTCGATGAATTTAAGATAATAGGAACTATATAGCCCTCTCAGGTCTTTGTGCTGTGCTGTTACTGAGTTTAGGATTAAATTTTCCCTCAAGTGCTTTAGACTTTTCACCCAGGGCTTCTAGATATATTTTTTCCCTCTCTTAACTACTAACTTTTATCTTTTAAGCTTCATTAATCTTCTTTGGAGGTAGTGGGTAATATAATAAATATATGATCAAATGAATGAATAAATGATGAATAAAATAATCCAAATTAACAGAAAACATTTGTTAAACAGCAAATTCAACCAACCTTGGACAGTATAGTACTGTAGTATTTACTATTACAAAATATCTATTATGAAAAATAAGTGGACCCGTGCAGTTCCAACCCGTGTTGTTCAAAGGTCAACTGTAATTGAAAAGCACTTCCAAAATAAAGTTGCAGCAAGAGAGAACACCAATGCTGAAAGTGCCCATTGACAAAGTGTTTTAAACACAGGTCTGGCCCAAAAGTATTCAACAATTTCACAATAATGATTAAGTCAAAACTTTCCTGCCTACCTTACCAATGTTTCCTCCTCAATCTCTAATACCAGACGATGGCAACCTGAGTGTTAAACAAACAGCTGCCAGTAAATAGGTGAAGAGGTAATTAATAAAGAAAAAAGAAATCTCTTACAATCTCTTCTCCAAAGACAGGATACTTTCCAGGAGCACATCTTAGCTGGGAAGGAAGAAAAAGTTTTACCTTTAAATGAAATTTGAAGTATTGATTAATATATTGAACTAGAGAATCTTTTTTAAAAAACAATATGATCATAGTACTTTCTATTAACTAAATCTGTTTATTTTTTTAAATTATGGAATATCTTGAGGTTTTATTAAACAGCAGGAAAAAGATTACCTCAAATCAGCAAGATGAAAGGGAGAGCAGAAAAGAAAAAACAGGCTTTTATAATTAAATTCCATATGCCCATATTAAGCTCACCATTTCACTGTGGCCAGAGAGCAGAATGTAGTTGAAACATTTTTTTTTTCTTTCAGTTTTATTGAGATAAAATTGACATATAGCAGTGTAATAAATTCTCTATCTCCCCTGAACAACTCAATCTCTCCTGGGTCTTCAGGATGAAAGTTATTGGCCCCAAAGAGATTTCAAGGAGCCTATGTCCATGAGAAATTCCACAGAAACTTATATCAATATTTCTGCCACAAAGTCATAACCATTTTTTATCTTATATAAAACAAAAGCAATAATACATAATGTGAAATTTTATTAGAGGTCAGTTTGATATATGGAATTTCACAATTGAAGTGCAATTTTTCTTTTACAGTAAAATTATAATTATCTTTAAGTGTGGAAGAAAAAACATAGCTTTGTATAAATATATCATTGTGTTTTGATGCAATAACTAGCCTTTCAATCAGGAATAAATGACAGGACAATTAAGATAAACCTTAAACTGGTATTAAAACAACTCAAATGATATTGATTTCATTTTATGGTTTTGCTTTAGGGTACAAGCTTGTAATACATCTCATTTCCCTGGCTTTTCTGGCTCCAAACAGAAGGTCTGTGACAAATAATGTTAATGACTCTTTACTCATGATTGACTGACTTACAAAAGCATTCCTGGTATAACTTAGGTAACAACACTGCAGCATGTTACATGTTAATTTTTCAGTCCTAAAATCCCAGATATGTTCAAGGCCTTATATTTGTACTATAAATATATGACCACAGTTTTTTAGAAACTATATTCATACTTCAAAACTTGAGGACTACTATATGAAAACTAATGCCATAAATCCTTTATGGTATTTTTGTCCCAAACACTCTAAGCATTTTATATAAATACACAGTTGAGACAACTACATTTTTAAAGAAAAAAAAAATCTATCTGTCCAAGAAAACAATTTAATTGTGCAAAAAGCTTTGCTTGGAAATGTGATTTTAAAATGGTTATAGAATTTTATTAATACATTTCTGAAGCTAAGTGCATTGAGGCAAAGTTCTTCCATTGATCCCAAAAGTGGTTTGTTGAACTGATGACAAAGATGTGTGGTTAACCTTTCTAAATTACAGTGTAGATTATAATATGTATTTCTTCACATGTATTATGCAGAAAAAATCATGTTTCATGAGGAAAACATTTTATATTGCTTCTACTGGCAATTAAAATATTTAATAGTCCAAGAGTGCATAAAATGGTTCTCCTTAATTTACACCTAAGATTAAGTGCCAGGACTTAAAAGACAGGAGGTATAATTTTCTTTATTCATGAGAACATCTGTTTAATTATTACAGTTAATTAATTATATATTTATTTTGCCTTTGTAGTATGAATTTCAATTGGGATTGGTCTGAATTTAAAATGGGAGACTATTCACTCATTCAAAAATATTTTTACCTTATATTCTATTTATGGGAGCAGCAGTCATTTGATTAATAATGAAGTCCCAAAACTATGCAATAGAAACTCCATGCCTTTTGTTTCAAAAATATCCACAATTTCAATAGCGGCAAACTAAGCCATATTAAATGCACATGAAACTGTGCACAGAAGTGAAATCTGTTAAGTCATATGTATTATAGAAATATCAATGTTTCCAGAAGTGGAAAGCTTGAGCCACTATCTATACAACATAAACTTCATTTTAGTCATTAAAAATATGGGAAATAGCAGAACATTATGAATCAACTATGTTTCAATAAAAATTTAAAATATGGGAAAAATTATCAGGATTTACTGCTAAATACATTGTCTTCATTTTGTTTTTGAGTAGTTATTGGCCCTCTACACTCTGTTGTTATATAATCAAGGTCAGGTCTTCTCTACAGGTTAAGATAGCACAAATCTTTTTAATATTTTGGTAAAGATTTAGATAGCTGTTAGATTGATTTTATTTATTTTTATCTCTTATAAAAAATGAAAACCTTCTTTTTTTTGGTGACATGTTCTATTTTGCCAAGTTTAACAAAAAGCCAAACTTACTGGTTGATTATTTTGAGAAAAAAAAAGCTTCCCATCGATTAACTAGACAAAAGTAAATTTCAGCATTATGTTTAAATAATAGAAAGAAATATGGGGGAGAGTGTCACATAGGAAGATTGTAAATAGGTTGAACCTTCAGAAGTTTTCACTGTCTCAACCTCAGTGGGGTTCTCAATCCTGCTTGGCCCTTCCTAGGTCAAGCTAAACCAGATACAGTGACCTCGTTATTTGTTAATCTGGCACACGAGGAGAATTAATGACCCTCCAGGGCCATCTGGCCTTGTCTCTCTGAGAGACTGGCAGAAGAAAAGAGCAAAAGACTGAGTGTGAGGGAGCCCCTTTATTTAGTGAGTGAGAGAAAGGAATAGCCATAAGAGGCCAAGGAAAAAAGGAGTAAAATTTGTGTAATTATGATCGGTTAGTCAAACGAAAGAAGGCATTTCAAGAAAGGTAAAAAATGGCAACAACTGCAAACGTTACAGATATTCAAGGAAATTTATGACTAATAAAAATATGTTGGGGGCTTCCCTGGTGGCGCAGTGGTTGAGAGTCCACCTGCTGATGCAGGGGACACGGTTTCGTGCCCCGGTCCGGGAAGATCCCACATGCCCCGGAGCGGCTGGGCCTGTGAGCCATGGCCGCTGAGCCTGTGGATGACACTTGGGATACACAGTGACTATAGCTAATGCCAAATAAATAGAGAAGACCTGCATGTGGATGAAAAGGAAACTATAATAGATCAAGGATTTCTTGGTTAAATCTACACAATAGACACAATTAAAAAATTTAGTGTATTCTTATTAATATTTATATTTTATGAAACATGCATTTCCGTTTAATTTACATACTATATAAATGTAAAAGCAGAAACAGAATTTTATGTTTCAGACATAAGAAACATAAATTTAGCCTGTTATTCTTGTTAACCATTATTCAAAACAAGTCTAGTAGTCACTTCTTCTCCTGAAGCAAATTCATTTTTTTTATTCCCAGGAACTTTTATAAGTTCAATTACTCAGTCTTGTTCCTGTTTTTCTCCCTCTTGGTATCTTGTACCTAATTAGTTCCCTATGTAATATCTTAAAAATAATTACAGACAAACAGTTTAAGGGAAGTCATTATTTTAAATGCTGTCACTTTCAATTTTGAAAGTCTGTTCCTAGTTATTAATTTACAGTGTATTCTTGCATCAAGATTTCCTGATAGAGATTGCTATGTTTATATTTTATTAAAATGCGCAAGACAGATACTCTATCCAATCCAACGGCTCAGTTTCATTTATGGAAGATTTCTACTAGATGATATTCTATAAATGTTAAGATATACATGAGATTAAAAGAGGTAAATGGAAATTCTGTAAAAAAATATTTATTAAGAAAAATACTGTAATTCAGAAGATTTACCGATGAAACATCTCAAGATAAAAAATAACCTTAATAGAACAGCAGAGAAAAAGGCAGATAACTAAAAATCTAATATAATAAATTGTTTAAGATTCCTAAATTTGGTATCAGGCAGGCCTGGGTTCCAGATGCATCTTTGATTTTTACTAACCTTTCTAAGCTTTAGAATCTTCAAGATTATATCAAGATAAATATGTCTATACCTCTTAGGGTGTTTGAGAATTTTAAGCAAAATGATGCCTGCAAAGCATTTACGTTATTAGAACACTGTAGACATCCAATAAAAAAGCTATAATAATTATTATTATTGTTTTATTATTATTACTAGCTGTGATATGTTTGAGTGACACTTAAAAATATAGCAATCACATACTAAAAGTGCTTCATTTATTCCTGTAGATTATTGTATACAAAGGAGTCCACATGTTTCTAAACTCTTTGTGTAAACAATGGTTGTAGGCTGTGACATGTTAGGAACACAGTCATGACATCTTTTGGAGTCTTTAGATTTGAGTACCATTATCTTGATTGACAGCCAGATAATGTAAGTACAAAACTAGACAACATTTTTTCCAAAAAGAATGGTCAAAATAAGTAATCATCCATGACAACATAGAGGAAAATATGCTAAAATATAATACTTAAGTTTTGCAATGCTAAACAGAAAGTTTGCAGTTTATAATGTCTTTTGTTACCTTGGGATGGAAAATCCAAACTTATTCTATAGGTAGGGAAATATGGTCCTCATTCTCTGATGTGGACTAAATTGGTTTTTCCACCTGTACTTGGACAGTTATTTGGTTGGAAGCAACAGGAACCACCTCTGACTGATTTATACTAAAAAGAACTTCTCAGTAGAATACTCTGTGACTTGTACAATCAAAGCAAAAGCAGAATAAGATCTAAGAAAGGACAAGAAAAGAGATAAGCTTCAGCAATCTTAGTCAGAAACTCAAAACACTGCTTTTGGGGGCAGTATCATCAAGACAGCTGGGATCATGGACTTTGAAGCTCAAAGGTCAAGTGTCTGAGGGGGAGAATCTAATTAGCCTGGGTTGAGACATGTACCCCTGGCCAAGTGTGGAGTGCAGAGCACTGTGATTGACAGTTCCACTCAGAGCACATGGAGTATGGAAGTACAGTAACCCAAGGGGAAAAAGATGGAGTTCAATGTTCAAAATAAGGGAAGAAGTGATGTTGGGCAGACAAATCAAGGAAATTCTACTTTACCTTTTCAAAAATCAATTTAGGGCCCAAATGTGGTTGAATGAAATGCTAAGGTGGGCACTGTGGGGACAGGTGTAGAGGAGTGGCATATTACTTGAAATTTATAGTGCTAGATTTCATGTTCTGTCATAATGAAAATTTATTTTCAATTTTTACTATGACTGATGCTTAAAAATTTAAGTATCTGATTACTTGAATTTTTGAAGATTCACAAATTTATGTTGCAGCAAAAAACTATTTTTTTCTTATCAGATGTTTTGGAGAAGATTAAATATAACACTTGAATTTAGTGACATATTGCAAGAACTATGAACCTCTACTTGACACATTTTCATTAACTACTTTCTAAGGACTAAATTTAGCCTGTTCATTGCACTACATTGCTGTAGTTAAATTGCTTAATCTTGTACCGCCTCTACAATTTCTGCAAAAATCTAATTATTAAATATGTTGTGTACCAGATGACTAATGAACTAAGCAACGATATACAGATAAAGAATAATTAGATTGTGTATTGCAAGGTCACTTTTCTCTTTAATCATTCCTTTTTTGTTAAGTCTTCACAACTAAATTACATAATGCTTGGGGAAATACCTTCTTACAGATAAGCAAGCAAACAAATAAGCAAATTCATTTGATTTTAGGGGGAAAAATATTGGCTTAACTAGCATCATCCAGGGCTTGTTTATGCAGAAAAAGTAGAGTCACATGGTCTCTCTCCAGACTTTTTAGATACAAGAGATTACATTATAGAAAATGCATAGAAAGGAACCAGTGAAGTTTATTTCAATTTTTTTTTCATTTTTGTGTATATGATGCTTTAGGTTTCAAGCTTCTAATCATTGCTTGGTCTTTCTGGTGACCAGCATCCATCCAGGAGCCCGCCAAGAGTCACCTCATTAGAACCAACAGACATTCCTGTCACTCAGGAAATTACAAGGGTCTTAGGAGCTGTGTATCAGGAACCAAGGTCAAAGACTAAATGTTAGAACAAAAGATTCTCCTAGTACCTCTACTTAGAAGGGGTTTTAGGAGCTCTGTGTCAAGAACCAGGCACCACAGATATATATAAAATAAGAATATATACATAATACTATTATATATATATATTAGTATTATAAATATATATAATAGTATTATATATATAGTACTATTATATACACTTTTACATAGTTTGCTCACTATGCAAATGTTTTGAAAATAGCATATATGCCAAAACACTTTTTAATTTTTATGGACAACATCTCTAATGCTTTACATTTTTATGGTGATGATAGGCACATATCTGTTCATTATAACATTTACTCACCAAAATAATCCTATCGTTTTTCAACAGATTATAGATAAAGAAGCAGGCCTTTGTCCTTGTCCAAAATCAGTCCCAAAATACTCAAGTATGTGGAAAAAAATTTTCTCATTTTGAATCCATGGTGTTTCTACTTTGCCTCAAGGTCTCCTGAAGTAGGGATGTAGGATATTTTCAGCAAGGGATATATAGAAAGACTTCATTGAGCAGTTTTAATCTAAACAGGATTATCTACATAGTCTTTCAACCATTTTCCTGGTACAGCTGAGAAGTTGGCTTTATTGCCCTGGCCCTATTCTATCACTCTGTATTCTCAGCCTCCAGGGCACTTATTAAAATTTAGAAAACTTTAGAAATCCCCTAGTAAAATGTTAGTTTCTCGTGGTTTTAGTCATAGAAGTATATCTAAAAACCTAATACCTAAATATAAATTAAAATTTTATGCTAGTTGACACAAACTGTCCTGCCCCACTCCCCACAAATCACAAACTTTAGAGAGGCTTAAGGATTATGTTGGATTTTTAAAATTACCCAAACTGAAGGAAGGCCTTAAAGTGAAATAGTTAAGAATATGTATCGTCAGAGTTTGGGTGAGAATCTTTTGCCTTTTCCTAGTTGGATAATCTTAGACATGTCATTTAATCTCTCCAATCTCTGTTATCTTCATCGATAAAATGTGGATAACCAGTAACACTGTGTTTTTATGGGGATAAATTGAAATAATGCACAGAAAGCATTTAGCTCACTCAATTATTAAGTAATTGGTATTATCATTGTATTAGTCTGCTTAGGATGCCATAAGGAAATACCATAGACTACGTAGTTTAAGCAAAAGAAATTTTTTTCTCACAGTTCTAGAGGCTAGAAGTTCAAGATCAAGGTGTATCAGGGTTGGTTTCTGGTGATACCTCTCTTCCTGGATGGTAGATGACCGCCTTCTCACAGTATCCTCACAGAGGCAGTTGGGTAGAGATAGAGAAACAGAGACAGGGACAGAGACAGAGAGAGACAGGGAGAGAAAATATTAGCTTTCTGGTGTCTCTTCTTAGAAGGACACTAGTCCTTTTGGATCAGGGCCCCACACTTATGACCTCATTCAACCTGAATTACTTCCATAATGGTCCTGTCTCAAATTAGGGGCTTGAGCCTCAACATATGAATGTGGGGGAGAAACAATTCAGCCCATAACAACCATTAGTGACCAGAGTCAGTAATGTTGTTTGTGCATAAAAGAAAACTACAAAAACTCCACTGTTTGCAGTATCACAGAATTTTGCTTTTCCTAAATTTGTCATCCGTGAGCACCCTAAAACTTTTCTGTCTTCTCTGCATTTTATGTTTTTTAACAAGAACAGTAATATGCCTGTTGTAGGCAGAAAAAATAATCTTCCCTTCTCCAAGAGATGCCCATGTCCTAACCCTTGGAGTTTATTGAATATGACACCTTTCATGGCCAAAGGACTTCCCATGTGTGACTAAATTAAGGATTTGAGATGCTGTAGTTATCTTGGGTTATCTAAGTGGCCCCAATGTAATTATGAAAGTCCTTATAAGTGAAATAAGATAGGGCAGTCAGTGTCAGAGTGATGCAGAAGGAGAAGGACTCAATCAGCCATTGCTAGCTTTGAAGATGGAAGGGGTCTATGAACCAAGGAATGCAGGCAAGCAAATTCTAGAAGCTGGAAAAGGCAACAAAACAAGATATACCCCTAGAGCCTCCAGGAAAGAATGTAGACCTGCTCACATCTTCATTTTAGCCCAGTGATACCCCTCTGCCCTACAGAACTCTAAGATAACACATTTATATTATTTAAGCCACTAATTTACAGAAGCAATAGGAAACTAATATGATGCTCATATTTTCTTTGCATTAAAGAGAAGAATCTTCTACCTGTACTGCTATTAAATACTTTAACATATTACTCAAAATACTATTTTTTTCTCTTCCTTCAGCAATGCTGTAGGCATTTATAAATCCTTCAAGTTATTACTCATTACTCAGACTGATAACCAAATATAGAAGGGATGACTGCAATAGTCTGCCCTTTGAAATAGAATTATCTCTTTATTCAGAAACATTTTATTTGGTTTCTACTGTTTGCTTGCCTGTATTCTAGAAACTGGTGGGAACTGATCTCTGGTCTCTAATGGACAGTTATCTTGTTTTTATTACAAATCTTATTTTTATTATGAAGAGAGACTTGAGGATGAATTTTAGCCATGTCTGGGTATAAAGTCTGGCTCTTCCTTATAATAGTGACTTAATTTCTTCGTCTTAATATCTTTATCTGAAAAGCAGAAATGACTGTCTACTTCATGGATCATTTAAAAGGTTTTAAGATACTGTAAACAAAAAAGTCAGTACAAGGACTGTTACAGAGAAACTATTCAAAAAAGAGCAATGCATCTTCCTTTCCTTCTGTCAAAATATGGTAAACCAGAGTTTGCTTATTAATTTCTCCTTGATGGATTCTTTTCTACCTTTTTGGACAAAGCTCCTTTATAGTCTCAAGAAAGAAGAATGTAATGTTTCTTTCTGTTGTGTGTGGGAGGGGGTGTCTGTGTGTTTAGGGACAGGTATGACAATTCAAGACTCCCTATGTGACATTAGTCTCTACAGTCAGTGTACATTTTCAAGTGCTTAGTAAATTGCATTTTCAAGACACAATCTTTTTGTTTGTTGGCTTGGCTTTTTGTTTGTTTATTTATATAATTTACCAAATTTATCAACCATTGTTTCTGTTTAAATAAAACAACTTTGGGCTTAAATATATACTTTTGTTTATGACTATGTGTCAAAAATACAAAGTTCATTTAATGTTCTATTCAAACATAATTATTTTCTCTCAGCTATGATTCTGAATTTTAGGATAAAATGATTCTTCATAGGCTTGTAATGTCCACAGAATATTTTTACATCAAATACTGTATCGTGTGTGTCTTTCTCAAAGACTGTTGACTTTTTAAAATAAGTTCTTCATAAATTTGTAGTCCTGTCATGTAAACAAAAGTATGGATAATTAATATGGTACTTTTACTGTCTTCCAACAGTATTTCATACCATTTAAATTCTTCTATTTGCAGTAAAAATATATGTATTTTTCCACTACATTATTTGATATTCCATATATAGTATCCCACATGAAAAAAATTTCTTTCATAATTCAATGCTAGAAATTATTATTTTTTAAAATTTCATGGTATTAATATTCTTCCTCATTCAGATAAAAATAATAATAATAATAATACTTTCTCTCTCCTACCTCGAGAGTCAGGAAGCTCTGAGACATATTTGAAATAGTGACGCCATCATGTACTGTATTTAGTGCTTCACATTTATTCATTCATTTTACCATGTTGTTGTTGAGAAACTAACTCAGAAAGGGTAAGTAACCCGTGTAAGGTCACACCATGTACATGGAGTATTACTGGCATTTGACCCAGGCTCTGGCTCCATAGCTTGTGCTTAAATTTGTTTATTTCCCAGTTTACAACTACAGCAGTTTTATTGGTCCTTAGGGCTCCTGTATTTAACTGCTTTTATGGAAAGAGATGGAGTTTAATAGATACAAATGAATTAAAATAGCATTTGTTTATTCCGACTGGAAACATACTGAGCTAAAAGTCATCATCGTTCCTGTTGCAAATGCCTGTAAATGCATCAATGTGGTCTCATAGCATTAGCACAAAATGCTAGCAATGCCAGTGAAAAGAAATAATATTGCATTCTTAGCTTCTGTTTTGTTGGTTACTGTTTACAGGGAAACTTAGTTTATTAAATTTTCCTAATGGGAAAAATACGTTAATATAGACACAAAGCCAAACTTTAATTAATATTTAGAATATTACTCCCCTGATTATCTCCTCATCACTATAGTTGTAAAATTGTCAATGTCGTCGTTTTCTTCACTAAAAGACTTAGCTAAAAATCAAGTGTGTATTATAGTAATCTGAGTGTAAGTTTTTGAAGCCAGTAGTTACATGCAGTGATTTCTTTAATTCAGTTATTAACCTTACAGCCAACACATATACAAAAATGTATGTTTTAGATACAAGCAACTAAAATCATGCAAAAACTAATTAAATCAACATCAAAGCTAAATTAGAAAACTACTAAAATGAACCTCAAAATATTGTCTCTCTTGCTGCCTAACTACTTAAAATAAGCATTGTATATAAATATGACTAAGTACAATTTCTGCAGAGCAAAAAGCTGAGAGATAAGAAACAGTGACTTTTCTCATTCTAACGTATTTAATAACTTATTTTTCAAAGGATCATGTAAAAATATTATATTCCTAATTCCATCTAATGAACACACTATAACACATTTCTTCTATACTTTTTTTTCAAACTATTTTCTTAGTGAATAACTGTCTATAAACCCTTTAGTAAGAGCAGATTACATGCTTATATCAGATGATCCTTTTGTTCTTAAACATTACTTTATCTACAGAAATAGTCATTTATCTGGCATATAAACTAAGGCAGAGGAACAGAGAGGAAGTTAACAATAGTGTAAGTACGAAGAATCTTCAGGGTAATTCCAGACAGCCCACGGAATTATGAATGGTTTTAGATTTAGTATTTTCCTAATATTAAACTTTAAAAAAAGTCTGTTATCTTTAAGAGAGATATCCTTACTCTTAACAACAACATGCGGTTGCTTGGCACTATGATTTTTTTAAGGGCTTAAATATATATCATCTCATTTTATTTATGGGGATAAAATACAGTGATTCATTCTATTTAAGCGAATATCAGGTAGGGGAATGGTAGCAATTTTAGTCTAATTCAACATTTATTAAACACCTACTGTGTAGAAGTCATGATGCTTCTAAAATTTAGTTTGCCAGTAAAGCACATACAAAAATAGTACTAACGGAAAAATAGCATAAAAGATATTTGTGTGTGTGTGTGTGTGTGTATGTGCACTTTAAAGAGGATCTAACTTTGATCTCTTGGCATTGAAAGTTCTATGCAATAGAACCACATTATGATAACAATTCAAAAAAAAATCTATGTAATGTGTTAGACTACAAAGAATATTTAACAATAAGAAAAACACCATCCTTGGCTTCAAGGTTTTACAGTCTAATCTAGTGTATGTTTTCTATCAGACTAAGCTCCTGTATTCCCAAGTATTACAGTCAATATTTCTTTGATGTTTATATGCTAGTAATAATTAGAGATATGGTTGGAGTTCACAGCATACGGATTGAGGGAATATCAGGAACAGATGCCAACAGGCAGTGACAGGGGTGCAGGTGAATGGGATTGAACCCCTGACTTTAAAGAACGCAGTGAAGATGGCGATGACCAATGTTTGATCAAATAATTGCAGCCCATTTTGATTGAGTCCCATATCGAAGGCATGTGCACGTAAATGGGCTCAGGAGAGGTCATTGTTATATATTTACACACACTTTCCATTTTATCTTTATTCCTCTAGCCAATCTCTCCCCCCCCCCCTTCTCATTTTAACTACGGTTTTTCAACCTCATCACTATTGACATTTAGGGCTGGATAATTTTTTGTCATAAGGGCTTGTCCTGTTCATCACTGGATGTTTCTCAGCATCTCTGGCCTCTACCAACTAAATTCCAGTAGCACTCCCCCCACTGCCCCACCCTCTGTAGTTATTACTACCAGAAATGTCTCTGGATAGGCAAAATCAATCATGGTCTAGAACCATTGCTTTAACTCCTTGGAACATTATTCAGAAAGTATTTTATGAGAACCTGATGCAATGCAGGCAATAGGTTGGTCATGTGGATAGAAGAAACAGATTCATGTTGAGAATAATAAGGGTTCCCTAAGAAGAGAAAACTAACCATACAGAATTAATTATTAAAAGTAAAGGAAAGGGAAAAATATCCAAACCAAATTTCGTCTTGAAAAACATAGAGTCAAATTAAAGTTAATGGTATTTTGACTATCAGTTACTCTTCTGAACATTTTTCACCTTGTTTAGGATGTCTAACATAGAACAGAAGATCTATTCAAGGAGTTTTATATCCTGACTTGTATTTCCTTTTCTGAGCTTTACTTCTTAATAGTTCTATTTTCTCTTTCTTTAAACTAGTAAGTCCCAGGAATGTAGCTCACATTTCCTTGCCTCAAGGATCACTTCTGGAACTTCCTGACTCAACCCAAAGTTACTGCCCAAAGAGAAGTTTCTCTCATACAAAACTGGAGAAAAAGAATGTCAGTGAAGGAAGAGAAATGAGGCACTGGGCCCCAAAGTGCATAGAAGGATACAATGTCTTTTAACCAAAACACTTGCCAAGCAATCTTTCATCCAGTTTATAATTTCCTTCATCCCCTGTGGTTCTCCTTGGAAGGCTGTCATTGTCTCCCGCAACCATAAAGGAGACTGCAAGAGGGTATTAGGTCATCAAGCACTTGTGTTGTCCTTCTCACAGTATTCTCTTATCCATTTTATCAACACCACTTTCCTTTCTCCCCCACCCACCCTGCATCTTTCTTGTTCTATGGTTCATAACTACCTTAAAAAATGATATAATATGGAGGGAAAAAAAGATTCTGCAAATACTCAAGGAGGTAAATAGTAGATTCCCTTAAATGAATTTAAATGAGAGTTTCTTCCAAGTTTCTGCCTTAGAAATAATCAAAACCCAAATTAGGTGAAAGATCATGATACAGTCCTTAGTCCTTACACACACCTAGTGAAAGTGTATGAGCCTCAGAAATCTATGGTGTCATGGACATTGTATGTTAATGAATCAGAAAATCTAAGTGAATGCTATTCTAGTGATTATAGGGGTACTTTAATTATTTTTGGACTGGCCAACATTTATTTTATGTTCCTTAATTAGATACATCACAATTTCCACCCTCCTGCTTTATTCAAGTATAATTGACAAACTGTATATATTTAAGTTGTACAATGTGGTGTTCTGATATACATATCTATTGTGAAATGATTACCACAAGTTAGTTTTCACATCCATCAACTCACATTTGTGTCCTGTTGTGTGTGTGTGTATATGTGTGTTTGGTGAGAACATTTTAAATCTATTCTCTTAGCAGATTTAAGTACATAGTACAGTATTATTAACTATTAACACCATGCTGTGCTTTAGATCCTCAGTTTCAGTTTGACTTACTTTTTTATTATTATTATTATTTTTTAACATCTTTATTGGAGTAAAACTGTTTTACAATGGTGTGTTAGTATCTGCTTTACAAAAAAGTGAATCAGTTGTACATATACATATGTTCCCATATCTCTTCCCTCTTGCATCTCCCTCCCTCCCACCCTCCCTATCCCCCCCCTCTAGGTGGTCAC
>NC_041233.1:43237271-43237860 GCF_002837175.3 Physeter macrocephalus
TTTCATGTGTTTGTTGGCAATCTGTATATCTTCTTTGGAGAAATGTCTGTTTAGTTCTTCTGCCCATTTTTGTATTGGGTTGTTTGTTTTTTTGTTATTGAGCTTCATGAGTTGCTTATAAATTTTGGAGCTTAATCCTTTGTCAGTTGCTTCATTTGCAAATATTTTCTTCCATTCTGAGGGTTGTCTTTTGGTCTTGTTTATGGTATCCTTTGCTGTGCAAAAGCTTTTAAGTTTCATTAGGTCCAATTTGGTTTTTTTTGTTTTTATTTCCATTTCTCTAGGAGGTGGGTCATAAAGGATTTTGCTGTGATTTATGTCATAGAGTGTTCTGCCTATGTTTTCCTCTAAGAGTTTGATAGTGTCTGGCCTTACATTTAGGTCTTTAACCCATTTTGAGTTTATTTTTGTGTGTGGTGTTAGGGAGTGTTCTAATTTCATACTTTTACATGTAGCTGTCCAGTTTTCCCAGCACCACTTATTGAAGAGGCTGTCTTTTCTCCACTGTATATCCTTCCCTCCTTTATCAAAGAAAAGGTGACCATATGTGTGTGGGTTTATCTCTGGGCTTTCTATCCTGTTCCACTGA
>NC_041233.1:43238084-43294720 GCF_002837175.3 Physeter macrocephalus
TTTGATAGGGATTGCATTGAATCTGTAGATTGCTTGGGATTGTAGAATCATTTTCACAATGTTGATTCTTCCAATCCAAGAACATGGTATATCCCTCCATCTGTTTGTATCATCTTTAATTACTTTCATCCGTGTCTTATAATTTTCTGCATACAGGTCGTTTGTCTCCTTAGGTAGGTTTATTTCAAGATATTTTATTCTTTTTGTTGCAATGGTAAATGGGAGTGTTTCCTTAATTTCTCTTTCAGATTTTTCATCATTAGTGTATAGGAATGCAAGAGATTTCTGTGCATTAATTTTGTATCCTGCCAGTTTAGAAGAAAGAAAGGAAGGAAGGAAGGAAGGAAGAGAGGAAGGGAGGAAGGAAGGGAGGAAGAAAGGAAGGAAGGGAGGAAGGAAGGGAGGAAGGAAGGGAGGAAGGAAGGGAGGAAGGAAGGAAGGAAGAAAGGTGGAAACAAAGCTATACAGACAAAATCTCACACCGCAGCACACACGTACACACTCACAAAAAGAAAAAAGGGGAAAATAATAGTATATCTTGCTCCCAAAGTCCACCTCCTCAACTTGGGATATTTCGCTGTCTATTCAGGTTTTCCACAGATGCAGGGCACTTCAAGTTGATTGTGGAGCTTTAATCCACTGCTTCTGAGGCTGCTGGGAGAGACCTCCTCCTCTCCTCTTTGTTCGCACAGCTCCTGGGATTCAGCTTTGGACTTGGCCCCGCCTCTGCGCGTAGGTCGTCTGAGAGCGCCTGCCCTTCGCTCAGACAGGACGGGGTTAAAGGAGCAGCTGATTCGAGGGCTCTGGCACAGGTCGGGGGAGGGAGGGGCACGGATGCGGGGTGAGCCTGTGGCGGCAGAGGCCGGCGTGACGCTGCACCAGCCCGAGGCGCGCCACGCATTCTCCCGAGGAAGCTGTCCCTGGATCCCGGGACGCCGGCAGTGGCGGGCTGCACAGGCTCCCGGGAGGGGAGTTGTGGAGAGTGACCTGTGCTCGCACACAGGCCTCTTGGTGGCGGCAGCAGCAACCCTAGCGTCCCACACCCGTCTCTGGTGTCCGCGCCGACAGTCGTGGCTCGCGCCCATTTCTGGAGCTCTTTTACACGGTGCGCTTAATCCCCTCTCCTCTCGCACCAGGAAACAGAGGCAAGAAAAAGTCTCTTGTCTCTGCGGCAGCTCCGCGCCCGTCTCTGGAGCTCCTTTAAGAGGCGCGCTTATTTACCATCTCCTCGCGCGCCGGGAAGCAAAGAGGGAAGAAAAGTCTCTTGCCTCATCGGCAGCTCCAGACTTCTCCCGGACTCCCTCCCGGCTAGCTGTGGTGCACTAACCCCTTCAGGCTGTGTTCAGGCCGCCAACCCCAGTCCTCTCCCTGGGATCCGACTGAAGCCCGAGCCTCAGCTCCCAGCCCCCGCCCGCCCTAGCGGGTGAGCACACAAGCCTCTCGGGCTGGTGAGTGCTGGTCGGCACCGATCCTCTGCGGGAATCTCTCCGCTTTGCCCTCCGCACCCCTGTGGCTGTGCTCTTCTCCGCAGCTCCGAAGCTCCCCCCATCCGCCACCCGCAGTCTCCTCCCGCGAAGGGGCTTCTAGTGTGTGGGAACCTTTCCTCCTTCACAGCTCCCTCCCACTGGTGCAGGCCCCGTCCCTATTCTTTTGTTTCTGTTTATTCTTTTTTCTTTTGCCCTACCCAGGTACGTGGGGTGTTTCTTGCCCTTTGGGAGGTCTGAGGTCTTATGCCAGCGTTCAGTGGGTGTTCTATAGGAGCAGTTCCAAGTGTAGATGTATTTCTGATGTATCTGTGAGGAGGAAGGTGATCTCCGCGTCTTACTCTTCCGCCATCTTCTCTCTTCTCCCCTGACTTACTTTTTTAAAAAGATTATCAAATTAGCTCCTTTGATTCCAGAAATTAAAAATTGCTACTAAGATGAAAATGGGTTTCATTCTGGATGAACTCTGTCGGTGGCTGACCAGGGTGCAATTTGAAGCCCTAGTAGGATAGAGAAGCATAGTCTATCATTAACCTTACTTCCCTGCTGGTATGCTTCTTTGTTGACCTAGTAAGTTTTTCTTTTTGATTCTAGCTTCTCCAGTTCAGGAATGGTGGGTGGGAAAGAGACCAACAGGGGAGAAACTAAATGAATAGCAGTAGGACAGGGGTAAAACCTTGTGGTTAACTCTCTTGTCTCACTGACCTTTCCCAAGTTAAGCAAAAAGGAGCCTTTTTCTAAATTCTTACAAGGACAATGAAGATCATTTAATCGACACATATATTATACACCCATGATCCACCCACTGTGCTAGTAGGTTGGTGTTAATTAGTTATAGCTGAGGATACGATAAAGTAATAACATCTGGGTTTGCCTGATAGTTTGTAGATCAATTGCCGTATATTTGATCCTATTTGAAATGCATGAGAAAAGTTTACTTAGATAATACATCAAAATACTTATGTAATTTGAATCTACTTTTTGCAAAACGTTTACCACTTATTCCTCACTTTATCTGGTTTGTAAGTTATTTTCATTTATCAGATTCTTTGTAAAGGGTCATTCATGTACTAGTAAAAAGTGCTACATTTTTTCTTAGAAGTGCGATGATTGAGGGAGTGAGATTTTAACATGTGGTGATGAAATGTATTCTTTATGGTATATTTAATGTGCTTTAAATTATAAAACCCAGTATTTATAAGTCATACAATAATCATCTCTCCAGCTACATCTTTTCCAATGAATGCTAGATAGCCTCTAATGCACGGTAAAATTTGTTTTCCCTTTGTGGAAATAAGCACCTCACCCAAACATTGTTTACTTCTAATCTTTATATATATATATATATATATATATAATACTACATGTTAAGCTAAGAGAATATCATTGCTAGTTCTATACTTAAGAATAAAAATATTTTTAAATTTATGGCAGACTATTATTTCATAAGGTGTTTTATATATTTATGTCACTTTGGTGTAATTTGTAATGTGTGTGAAGTATTTGTAAATATGAAAGGTTGAACTGTTTTATTAAAATTAGCAGAACACAATACTTTAGTGTCTATTAAATCAAGTAAGATGAATTAACAAGACATTATAATTAAAAGAAATAGCAGCAACTTAACATTATGTTGCCAGAAACATCATTATCAATGTTCTCTTTGGGTATGGGGTATTAAGCATGCCAATTAGGAATGACTTTCTGATTTAAGTTTCTTCCACTGTTCAAAAGAAAGTACAATAATTATTTACTCCAGTCCATCTTTTTCTAATGAATGACCATCAATAAAAAATATATTATTTCTTTTCCTCCAGGCAATACAGCTAAAGTGTATATTGAGATTCAGGATGAAAATGATCATCCCCCAGTGTTTCAGAAAAAATTCTACATTGGAGGTGTATCTGAAGATGCAAGGATGTTTGATTCTGTGCTCAGAGTTAAGGTATGAGAACATTTATTAAGATACAGAACTAAAAAGTAAAAACAAGGAGATCATATTTTGTAGATTAGCTATAACCATGTAATTTATATTAACTGAGTACATTTTCATAGTTTAAACAAAAGTGTGAAACAGATAAATGAGTTTAATTAGTCAAGCTAAATACAGATTAATTATGAGGTGAATACTAAGCAACTTTTTGTGCTTTATTTTTACTATAAAAATAGGAACATATTATTTATGATGTTTTACATTGAATAAGATATCAAAATGTCTCTTTTCCTAGTAGATTTGTATGCCTTTAATATTCAGGTTTAATTTACAATAACTCCAAAGATTCTCCAAATGGAGTTTCTTGTAGCAAATATAAAATTACTATTTTTCTGATTGAAGAAATAATGTAATAAATTTTGTAATTCTTTTTTCTGCAATAATTTTTTAAAATTCAAGATGCTACTTAAATCAATGTAAAAAATAACACTACTAACATTAGTACTTTAGTAAAGATTTTTTAAAACCTTCATATGTCAGAAATGTTAGAATTTAAAAACACAATATCATAGACTAAAGTTGATAATTTTCCATTTTTCTTTAGTTAATTATCAAATATGTTTTCAGATTTTTTTCAATAGTACATAAAGTTGAAATAGTTTTATAACTAAAAAATAAATTTGTAAATATTGCATTACACTGAGGAAATTTTATAGGCTATAGGATTTTAGATTATTAATTACAGTTATATTTCTGAAGCTATTTTAATAATCAATTTTTAAAATAGCTATTAGCATACAAACATAAAACCTAAATATTTCTAAGCAAATCCAGCTATTGATTGCCTCTAGTTTTGCACATGAGTAGTTGCCTTTCTTTCCCTATTACCAGGAGCACCATGATTGAGCTCTTCTTACATATGATTTTATCACCTTAACATCCTTAAGTAAGAAAGAGAAAAATCAACCAAGCAAATAAAGCGTGTGTGTTGTACTTGCAAAATAGCTCTTTCACAGTGCCAAATTCTGACTCCTGATTTGAATCACCAGTTGCAACTAAAAGTGGTGTACAAATTTAAGCCAATTACATTATATCCAACTTGCATTATGATTTACAGGTAACAGTCCTTTGTAGTTGATTTTTTTTTTTTTTTTTTTTTTTTTTTTTGCGGTACGTGGGTCTCTCACTGTTGTGGCCTCTCCCGTTGCGGAGCACAGGCTCCGGACGCCCAGGCTCAGCGGCCGTGGCTCATGGGCCCAGCTGCTCTGCAGCATGTGGGATCTTCCCAGACTGGGGCACGAACCCGTGTACCCTGCATCGGCAGGCGGACTCTCAACCACTGCACCACCAGGGAAGCCCTGTAGTTGATTTTTATCTTATTTTACATTTTAGTCCTATTAACGATTGATTCAGTTTATTCATTTAGTCGGTAAATAATTTTGGGGTGTTTATAGTGTGAGTTGTTCTAGAAGTTGGACATAGAGCAACTAAAAAATAATCAAACAAAAAACCCCCAAACTTCCCACCCTAGTAATGCAAACAAACTAATAGAAGAAACAAATTGTAGATCAAGAAAACAGGAACTATTAACATAAAGTCATGTGGCAAGAGAGAGACTTGTCTATTTCTAGGTAAGGAGCATTTTGGGCATTCCAATATAAAGTCTCTAAAGTTGGAGGGAATTTGGGGAGGTCAATGTGACTGAAAAAGACTGGGGATGAGACTGGAAATGCAGCCCAGGACTAGAATATGGGATTTATTCTAGATGTGCTTAGAAAGAAAGTCTTTGAATGGTTTTGTCTAGAAGTGTGACATAATCCAATATAAAAGGATTATTCTGGATGTTGTGCAGGGTGGGATGTGGGAGTAGGTACACAGTGTTTTTAGACAAGAGTAGAAACAGAGCCCAATGCATCACTAGTCCAGGCAAGATTTGGTAGCGGCTTGAACCATGGTGTAGAATGGGGAGATGATGAGAAGGAAGTAAAAAAGAAGCCAAAAGGATTTGCTGATGGATTATATGTGGGGCATTAGAGAAAATCAAGGATGACTCTGAGGGTTTTGTTCTGAACAGGTCCCCATCGCTCCCTCGGGAATTATGGTGCAAAAATCAAGAGTTCACTTTTGGATATTTCATGTTTGTCAGGCATTTTCAATATGCAAGCATAATTCTTGGCAAGATGGTTACAGATGCTGATTTAGATTCAGGAAAGAAATTGCAGACCAGGATGAAATCATGATATTAAGAAAATGGATGTAGGTAGAAAAGTCCAGGGACTTCCCTGGCGGTCCAGTGGTTAAGACTTCGCCTTCCAATGCAGGGTGTGCAAGTTCGATCCCTGGTTGGGGAGCTAAGATCCCACATGCCTCGCAGCCAAAAAACCAAAACATAAAACAGAAGCAATATTGTAACAAATTCAATGAAGACTTGAAAAATGGTCCACATCAAAAAAAAAAAATCTTAAAAAAAAAGTCCAAGGACTAAGCCTTAGGAACTCAATACTTATAGATCAGGAAGAGGATTCATCAAATGATGCTGAGAAATTGCTGCCATGAGATAGCAAGAATACTAGGAAAATGTATAATAGGGTCCCTGAGTCTCGTAAGAACTAGATTGATGAAAGAGGGAGTGATCAACTGTCAAGCGCTCCTGTGAATAGAATACCCCTGTATATTTTTACATGACCACTCATGCTAATAGAAGTAATATTGTAGTGGAGAAAAAAAATAAGCTAAATGCTAAAATATTCCATTAATAAAGGAGGTTATTCAAGAAACCTGTAGATGACGGCAGTAAGAGAATTTAATGGGTGATATTATCTGATGATGGCATTTACTTCAGAAGAACTGTGAGAAAGTGGCAAAGGAGATAGAATAATGTTCTAGAAGCAGTGATTCAGAGACAGGACACATGCCACCTATCTACCTCTAGGCATTGTGCTATGTCAGATATGGGAGCCACTTTTTGAGTCAGCCTTAGAAAGCAGTATCGTACGTAGGGGAGAGGACCAGGGTGGGAAGAGTAAAAAAGTAATGGTAATATTCAAAGGGAAGGTTGAATATTTAGGGGATATTGCTGATGATGGACTATGAATTCCAAGGAATCCTGGTGAAAGGTTGGTGGTGGAAGTAAAGGTGAAGTGAGAAACTGAATCACATTAGAGTGTGTAAAGAGCTACATGGGAAGAAATATCTGGGGAGTGAGAGATGCATCGGAGAGAAGCCATGGACTACTTTTGATGATGTAGACAGGTATGGGATTGATTGTTTCTCCAGGACTACCAAGAATTCTATAGAACAGTCCTTTCTTCAATCGATCAGTGGGTTATTCAGGCTAGGGAGAGGGGTCCTTTTCAGGAACCCAATTTCATGCCATATAATATTCTTTGTAGGAGGGGAGACAGAGAGAGACAGAGAGAGAGAAGGGATGTGAGAAAAAGCATAGCAATGTATTGATGCAAGTATATGCTGTTATGATTAATTCAGTTAGGAAAGCACAAATTGTTATGTGGATTCAAGGGAAGGAGACATTTTCATTGGTAAAGAACATAAAAGTTTTCCTGGGGGATGAAGAATTTGAGTGGCACTGAAGAGCCATTAGACTTTCTCAAAGTGAAATAAATGAGAAGAATAGTCTAAGCAGAGGAAACACAAAGCCAAACCCAGAAAAAACAAAGTGCAGAGTGTGTTTGTGGAACAGTGGTAGGAGGCAAGGACCTTAGGAAGTGATGGGGGTAATAAATCTTCAGTGGTGAACATTTTCACATGCTACCTTTAGCCTTGAAGCCTGGAAGCTTCTCCTTTGCAAATTTAATCGGAGTGAAAGTGAGTTAAGCAGGTCTTTTCAATTCATACTTAGGGCAGCAAAAAATGTTATTAGAAATAGCCCTGGATCAGGGCCAGCCAAGCCCTGATCTTGGCAGAAGATGATTTAAAAAACAGGGAAGCAGCCTACAATTGTGAGAGGCTTTTTACCACTTACTGTATAATATTGGGGTAATGTTAGATTTTATCCACCATACACGCAAGTTAAATTTTTTTAGTCCATCATGAAATCATAAAGATAAATTTTTAAAAGTTGTGTTATGTGTAGGAAGGGGAAGAGGAAACATATTACAAGATTTACTAAGAAATATGAGACTAAAATATCAATGAATAAAACAGTACTTACTATTTTCAAATATGGACAGTGGATTAAAGGCATTACTAAAAGTATGTTAGGAGAAAGGCAACACAATGAGAGCATTATTGAAATTAATTATTCAATATAAGTGATAGTAAAAGAAGGAAAATTTTGTATATATATATATGTTTGTGTATGGGTGCGCTCTGAAATGGTATACCTAATATGCTTAGAGACCTATTTAAAGTTCTTTTTTTTTTTTAGAAAATATACATTGTATACCTAGTGTGTGTTGAAAATACAGAGGTAAACAAAACAGACTGTCCTTCTGCCTTTATAGAGTTAGCATTCTAATAAACTAGACCAAAAAAGCAAGTAATTATTAAGGCTTTTATTTAAACACACATGTCAAGATTTGGATTCTGGCTCAATGATATGAATGTTCATATCATGTTAAAGTAATTCCTGGATTGTGTCAAAAGACACAGAACAAGAGAATTAATTAGGGACTATCTGCTACATTTGCTATGGTTTAATGCTGATAACTCTGTCACAACTGATTCTTCAAAACTGATTTCCATTGATCACACCAATCAGTCATTTTAATTGCAGGGAGAGAGGGAAGAAAATCAACTTGTAATTTTTCTCTTCAGTCTTTAATACAAGAATTAATGTCACTTAAAAGTATCACCCTTAACATATACCCAAAAGAATTGAAAGCAGGGACTCAAACTTTTCCACTCAAAAAGGTGGAAACAACCCATAAGTCCAGTAATGGATGAATGGATAAGCAAAGTGATTGCTTTACAATGTTGTGTTAGTTTCTGCTGTACAAAGAAGTGAATCAGCTATGTGTATATATATATATCCCCTTCCTCTTGGACCTCCCTCCCCACCCCCATCCCACCCATCTGTGTCATCACAGAACACCAAGCTGAGCTCCCTGTGCTTTATAGCAGGTTCCCAGTAGCTATCTATATTACACATGGTAGTGTATTTATGTCAAACCAAATCTCCCAATTCACCCCACCCTCCCCTTCCCCCACTGTGTCCACATGTCCATTCTCTACATCTGTGTCTCTGTTCCTGCCCTGCAGACAGGTTCATCTGTACCATTTTTCAAGATTCCACATGTATGCATTAATATATGATATTTGTTCTTCTCTTTCTGACTTACTTCACTCTGTATGACAGACTCTAGGTCCATCCACATCTCTACAAATGACCCAATTTCATTCCTTTTTATGGCCGAGTAATATTCCATTATATATGTACCACATCTTCTTTATCCGTTCATCTGTCAATGGACAGTTAGGTTGTTTCCATGTCCTGGCTATTGTAAATAATGCTGCAGTGGACATTGCAGTACATGTGACTTTTTGAATTATGGTTTTCTCAGGGTATATGCCCAGTAGTGGGATTGGTGGGTCATATGATAGTCCTATTTTTAGCTTTTTAAGGAACCTCCATACTATTCTCCACAGTGGCTGTATCAATTTACATTCCCATCAACAGGGCAAGAGGCTTCCCTTTTCTCCACACCCTCTCCAGCATTTATTGTTTGTAGATTTTTTGATGGTGGCCATTCTGACAAGTGTGTGATGATACCTCATTATAGTTTTGATTTGCATGTCTCTAATAATTAGTGATATTGAGCATCTTATCATGTGCCTCTTGGCCATCTGGATGGCTTCTTTAGATAAATATGTATTTAGGTCTTCCACCCATTTTTGGATTGGGTTGTTCGGTTTTTTGATGTTGAGCTGCATGAGCTGTTTATATATTTTGGAGATTAATCCTTTGTCCATTGATTCATTTGCAAATATTTTCTCCCATTCTGAGGGTTGTCTTTTTGTCTTGTTTCTGGTTACCTTTGCTGTGCAAAAGCTTTTAAGTTTAATTAGGCCCCATTTGCTTGTTTTTGTTTTTATTTTCATTACTATAGGAGGTGGGTCAAAAAAGATCTTGCTGTGATTATGTCAAAGAGTGTTCTTCCTATGCTTTCCTCTAAGAGTTTTATAGTGTCTGGTCTTACATTTAGGTCTGTAATCCATTTTGCGTTTATTTTTGTGTACGGTATTAGGGAGTGTTCTAATTTCATTCTTTTACATATAGCTTTCCAGTTTTCCCAGCACCACTTATTGAAGAGGCTGTCTCTTCTCCATTGTATATTCTTACCTCCTTTGTCATAGATTAGGTGACTATAGGTGCGTGGGTTTATCTCTGGGCTTTCTATCCTGTACCATTGATCTATATTTCTGTTTTTGTGCCAGTACCATACTGTCTTTGATTACTTAGCTTTGCAGTATCGTCTGAAGTCCAGGATCCTGATTCCACCAGCTCCGTTTTTCTTTCTCAAGACTGCTTTGGCTATTTGGGGTCTTTTGTGTTTCCATACAAATTGTAAAATATTTTGTTTTAATTCTGTGAAAAATGCCATTAGTAATTTGATAAGGATTGCATTGAATCTATAGATTGCTTTGGGTAGTATAGTCATTTTCACAATATTGATTCTTCCAATCCAAGAACGTGGTATATCTTCTTACCTCCTTTGTCATAGATTAGGTGACTATAGGTGCGTGGGTTTATCTCTGGGCTTTCTATCCTGTACCATTGATCTATATTTCTGTTTTTGTGCCAGTACCATACTGTCTTTGATTACTTAGCTTTGCAGTATCGTCTGAAGTCCAGGATCCTGATTCCACCAGCTCCGTTTTTCTTTCTCAAGACTGCTTTGGCTATTTGAGGTCTTTTGTGTTTCCATACAAATTGTAAAATATTTTGTTTTAATTCTGTGAAAAATGCCATTAGTAATTTGATAAGGATTGCATTGAATCTATAGATTGCTTTGGGTAGTATAGTCATTTTCACAATATTGATTCTTCCAATCCAAGAATATGATATATCTCTCCACCTCTTTGTGTCATCTTTAATTTCCTTCATCAGTGTTTTATAATTTTCTGAGTACAAGTCTTTTGCCTCCTCAGGTAGGTTTATTCCTAGGTATTTTATTCTTTTTGTTGCAATGGTAAATGGTATTGTTTCCTTAATTCCTCTTTCTGATCTTTGTTGTTAGTGTATTAGAATGCAAGAGATTTCTGTGTATTAATTTTGTATCCTGCAACTTTACTAAATTCATTGATGAGCTCTAGTTTTCTGGTGGCATCTTTAGGATTATCTATGTATAGTATCATGTCATCTGCAAACAGTGACAGTTTTCCTTCTTTTTTGCCAATTTGTATTCCTTTTATTTCTTTTTATTCTCTGATTGCCGTGGCTCAAATTTCCAAAACTATGTTGAATAATAGTGGTGAGAGTGGACATCCTTCTCTTGTTCCTGGTCTTAGAGGAAAAGCTTTCAGTTTTTCACCATTGAGAATGATGTTTGCTGTGGGCTTGTCGTATATGGCCTTTATTATGTTGAGGTAGATTTCCTCTATGCCTAGTTTCTGGAGAGTTTTTATCATAAATGGGTGTTGAATTTTGTCAAAAGCTTTTTCTCCATTTATTGAGATGATCATATAGTTTTTAGTCTTTAATTTGTTAATATGTTGTATCACATTGATTGATTTGCGTATATTGAAGAAGCCTTGCATCCTGGGATAAATCCCACTTGATCATGGTGTATGATCCTTTAAATGTGTTGCTGGATTCTGTTTGCTAGCATTTTGTTGAGGATTTTTGCCTCTATGTTCATCAGTGATATTGGTCTGTAATTTTCTTTTTTTGTTGAACATAGATAACTGAAATATGCTAATGAAAAATGACTGATAAATTTCATTACATCAAAATAACGGACTACAATGACAAAGACAGTATAAAAGATTAAAATACAAGCAATTAGCTGAAAGCAAATATTTACAACATATATTTAAAATTAAAACTCAAAGAAACTGTTTCCAGAATAAAGAACTTTAAAACAGCAACTATTTATCCAATAAAAACAAGGTTGAAAAGTCATGAATATTTGTCATACTATTCAAAAATTTCTGTGTGAGGTAAGAAAGATTAAGCTAGACCTTTGAATATTAACTTTTTTGTTCCTCTTGGGCTGTTGGAAAATACCAGTCAGTGAATATTATTTGTTAGTAACAATAGCTGCCATTTATTTGTCGTTATTACTTTTCTGAGAATTGTGAAAACCTCTATTTTAGCCTACCGAAAGTGTTTAAATAAAGAAGCAAACGAATAAAACAAACAAATAAACACACTTACCTATGAAGTAGATGCAATTATTCCTTGTTTTATTGTTGGAAAAATTGAAGATTAGTAACATTATATAGCTTTCCAAGTATTACTCAGCCAATAACCAATGAAGTCAGAATTAAAAGTCTAAGTTTACCTTAGTTCAAGGCCTTTTCTTGTAATCTCTATATCACATTGCTTTCTATGGGAAGTGAGGAGTAGTATCTTGGCAGGGGTAGAATGTTGGCAGAAAATAACATATTAAGTTCCTATGAAAAAATTGGAGATAATTAACATGGCAACTAACTGCTTCTCAAATTGAGATGACCTTTGTGAATTATGACCCCCTCTATTAAGGTAACAAGTCAGATCTGGTTTTAGAAACACTTTTCAATTTATTAACTAATTTGTCTAGTTTATTGCATGTCTTTTTAACTGCAACCGGTAGCCTAATTTAATACAAATATAGGGACAAATTAAATGTGATCAAGATTAATTTAAATCTTTCTGAAGTCTGAAGATATTTTCCAGAAGTTAATGCAATAAGGATTAATCCCTAATTATAAGTTGCAGATATGAAAAATCCAGTGTCAGAAAAATTGAATTAAAATGTAGACTTGATTTCTACTGGAAGTCAAAAAGACCATGAACATTACATCTTTGAGTTAATTAAGAAGCCAGATTCAAGAAATTTATGGACTGAAAGAAAGTAATATTACAAAAAAGCATCAAGAAAGGGAGCATTCTGACCAATCTCTAATTCTTTATTACATTGCCTAAATAAGTTTGTAATGACAGCAAGAGATTTTAGCAGAAAGATGCTGGTGAGAGAAAAAAACCACAGCCATAGTAGAGGATGCAAATTTCCTTAGTGGCAAAACGTATAGAAATATGCAAGGTTAACAATGCAGAGAGCAACATAATTTGTTTCTAGACAGAGATAAAGGCCTCTGAGGGATCCTGGTCCCTGGCCCTCTGCCTGCTCATATGGGTCTGACAGAAAACAATTCCAGCACACCCATGAGGGTTTAGCATGTGTTTCCCCAGTGCAGCGTCTTTTACTGGGCCAGACTCATGCCTGGCTTATGTCAAAACTGGTACTAATAGCAAACCCTTACCTCGTGTTTACACTATGCTAAGTACTCTAGACACTTGTCAGGAATGAACTCATGTATTCCCCTCAGAAAGCCCATGAGGTAGCTACTATTATCATTCTCAATTTATAGATGAGAACACTGAGTCACAGAAACAATATGTAACCTGCCCAATGTGTAGAGCTAGTCCGTAGTGAAGCCAGGATTCATAGCCAGGCACTCTAGCCCGGAGACAATGCTCTGTTCTCCCAGGTAGAACAGCGCCGGGCTGGAGTCAAATCACTTGGATTCAGTTCCAGATCTGCCCTTAACTCTCTATGGAACATTACACTTCATCACTCTGGGCCATAGTTGTCTTCTCTTATGCAAATACTGCTTTAGAACTAGGTGCCCTTAAATGTCTATAACCGTTTCTGATGGTTTGCATGTTATTTACCTTAGGAAAATTACAGTGTGGGGGGAAAAAGAAGCCAAGTACCCTAAGAGAATTGTTATATTTGAGAACTGCATTTTAAAGGTCGAATTCTGAAATCCAAAGCACCACTTATTTTTCACAGTTTTTATGGTTTATGTCACTTGAAGCTGGTGGATTATTTTATGACAATTTCTCCCTAGTTGCTCCATATAACAAAGATGTAAACAAGTACCAGTCTGAAATTCCCATGAAATAGTAATTTTGATTCCCCTTTGCCAACTCTGGGAAACCCAGCTTTATACAAACACTACTTACTGTTTCAAGAGTGATGTTTCTTAGGAGATCTTACCATTTGTTTCCTTCATGATTACCATGCCATCTAACCGTCTATGGTTGGTACCTTGAACAAAGTGAATGCACGTAGCTGCCTGAGGGCTCATTGCCTTCTTGGCTATAACCCTATAACTGAATTACTGTCTATCTATCTATATATATATAATTTAGATATTATATTGTTATTATGTATCTATGTGCTTGTTTTCTCTACTAGAATTCAAATTTCATCTAAGCAAGTATCATGCTTTCTCACTAACTTAATGACATTATAGATACATTGTGCTTAACATCTTAAAGTGGTGTTAGAAATTTTATTTATTTTTACATGTAGTTATGCCTTTTAGTATGTTTAATCAAGACTTTCCATGTAATACTTGAATGAATTATTGACTTTCAGATAAGTAAAATATACTTTAAATTAAACTCTCTTGGGCCTGGTTACAGCACTGAGAGAGACAGGACCTATCATTTCTCTGGTAATTTCCCTTCTTGTCAAAATTAGGAGCTTAGGGCTTCCCTGGTGGCGCAGTGGTTGAGAGTCCACCTGCCGATGCAGGGGACATGGGTTCGTGCCCCGGTCCGGGAAGATCCCACATGCTGCGGAGCGGTTGGGCCTATGAGCCATGGCCGCTCAGCCCTGCGTGTCCGGAGCCTGTGCTCCGCAACGGGAGAGGCCACAGCAGTGAGAGGCCCATGTACTGCCAAAAAAAAAAAATTAGGAGCTTAGATTTGGTGATATCTTTATGAATCATCATGGTTTTCCATTGATTTAACCGCTCTGGAGAAACCAAATGTCAAGAAAATTATTTTTTCCTAACAACTGGTGTATTTTTGTTATATATTATTGTATCTTATGCATTTTTGGAAAAGACCTCATGTCTATTTTTGAATTCCATGGAGTATATGAAAACAGATGGTTACTAACCACTCTGTGTCTAAGAGTCTATACATTCTAAGCCTGTATTTTCCCCTGTACAAGTTGAGAGATATGAACATAGCACCATCACCAGTTTCTGATGCATAACATTTGCCTCTTTTGGTCAGAACAAGCAGAAAATTATAGTTTTGTTGCTAGTATTATACATAGACAAGACCACATCTATCTTTGTAGCCACAAATGGAGTTTCCAGATAAAATAATTCCACATATATGTTTTAGTCTCTTTCTCTTCCCCTTCTCTGCAAAAATCTGTCTTTTCATTGTCCAGAAGAGAGATCTAAAATCATCTCATTTACATAGTAGTAACTCAATTTACAATTGTTGGTTTGAATGTAACTTAAGAATTGCCTTAATTTTTATTGCTTAAAATAGGAATGGGACTATTTTTTTACAGGCTATAAATGTCTGAAGAATGACAAAATTGGGGTCCTTAAAAGTAGAGGAAAATAGCTCTCATAACTGGAAATTACCTTAAAAGAAGAGAGTTTGAGAACTTTTTATGGGTTTCAAGCCATCAGGCATGTACATGAAGAAAAAGTAGTTTATTTGGTGAATGTCCGAATCATTTAACCTTTCCTAAATTAATTGGTGGCCCATATATTTCAAAGTCTGATCACACTTTAGTGAGATTAGAAATGTATTTAATGCTTGCATGTCTTTCAGATGATTAAATGTCTAACAATCCAAGGTATGGATGTGGAATATTATCTTTTGAATCAAGCTTGCATTTTCTTGTGGAAGATTTTATATGTTGTTGAGCGGTGATGGTTATATATACATTCCTATTGTATGTTTCAAGGACCATATCTTCCACCACCTGGTAGGAATACTGACAATCAGAATTCTTCTGAAATTTTCTGAAAATTCTTCTGAAAGTTTTTAAACCTCCATTTAACTTTGTGCTGTACTGAACTGACACAGGAGACCTATAACACCAATCTTAGCAAAAATGATAAAAGTGAGCTTTTAAAAAGGTTTTAATTCATACTTCTCTAAATACACTTTATTTTTGAATTGCCTATTAGTACTGCCAATGAGAAGAGTAAAGTACTAGATTTCCCTAAAATGTATTTTGAAGAAAATTCACTTCTAAAAAAGTCATAAAGAATGGATGACTCTCCCTAGTAATTCTAATGAATTTACATTAATGAAAACCAGCAGGCCTGGAACAAGACTATGTACATAAAGAGAATATAATTTACATCGGTTAGTTAGTAAGTCACTGTATATCTGAGAATTACAAAGAGACTTTTCAAATTTTTTTCAAAAACAGACACAGAAATGTCTGCAATCACAAAAATGCATTCTAATGAATAGGAATAGTAAAACTCTAGAAATTCTTATCAAGTAGATCCTGAAACTTTATGTGGTTGCTACACTAATTTTTGTAAATTTATATCTCTTTTTATAGTGCCTTATTTTATTTGTTCCCAGGATTTTTTTTTTTCCTAGCAGCCATGGCCTCTTACAATCCCAGTGATCCATAAAAAGACAAAGTCAGTGAGTTTCATAGTAATTTGAAAGACTTTATTACCACCTGAAGCCAATAGACCTGAAGATATGCTACAAGACAATATCAAAGATCTCCAATTCAGAGTATATAAGAACTCTAACAAACTGATGAGTGAAAACAAAACAAAACAAAGAGCTCAAGATAAAAAGATAGGAATCAGACAGGAATAGACTGCGAATAAAGATATAAAAATTGGCAAAAAAAATGTATAAAGAGGAATTCAACTTTATTAACTACTAGGGAATTACAAAATAAACCATAAGAAATCACCACATGTTCATCAGGATAGCTAAAATAAAAAAGACAAAACCAAATTTCAAAACAACTGAAGTTCTCAGATATTGCCGAAGGGTTATAAATTGGAACAATATTTTGGAAAACAGTTTGACATCATCTACTAAGTGTGAACATAAGCATATCCCCTAATTCATAATTTCTAATCCTAAGTTTTTACCCAGCAAAAATGAATACATATGCTCATAAGAGATATGTACAAAAAATCCACTATTTGTAAATACGTTAACTGTCTGTAAAATCAAAAAGCTGCAAACAACCTCAATGTCCAGCAACAGTACATACATTAATATATGTGAGCAAATGAATTCAGACAAAAAATACAAATTTCTTTAAGTCCCTTTATATAAAGTCCAAAAACAGGAAAAACTAATCTAATCAGAATAGTTGTTATTCTTAGGGGGAGACTGATAATGCGCTATTTCTTGATCTAGATGCTGGTTATGTCTAGAGATATAATTTGAAAAATAAAAATTTTAAATGTTTAAAAAGTGCTAAATTCATAAAAACAAAAGGTAGAAGGTTATTCAACTTTCTGGTAATTCAAGCTATTTTTCTTGGAAGGTGTAAAATAATTCTGACCAAAGTAGAGGAGTTCATATTTTTCTTATTAGCCCTCTGTGTAGTTAATATTAAGGAATTATCTATTTTTAATTCTTAGTGAAACAATGCCACATAGTTTTCTTTTAATTTTTAGCAAGAAAGCATGTTTTGGGAAGATGGGACACTATGTTATTGGTGGCTGTGACTGAGAAATGCCAGTAATCAAGCATGGTAGGTTGAATCTGGAAGATGGTATTGGTAGAGAGAATGCAAGTTGGTATGAACAAGCACATGGGATTATGTGGTTCTTGGTTTCAGAATCCAAAATTGTAAGCCAGAGAGATAAGATTTGGACCTGATAATTGTGTAATTGTATCCACAGGTTAGAAACAGATTGCTAAGTCCTTGCAAGACACATGAGCACAGGCAAAAACTTTGCTGCTATGTTATGATATAGAGCACTGACCAAGAATCTGGGCTGAGTAGGAAGAATAAGTGAGAGGGAACAGATTGAAGTTTTAGAAGAACCAGGTGAAAGAGGGATTTAGGTACTCAGCAGAGAACAAGCATCACAGGAAACGTATAGTGTGCCTTCCAGACCTAGAAGGCCCCAGAGGTGAGCTCAGAACACACTCCCTGCAGGGTTCAGTAACAAGGGCAAGGCCAGGTGATACTGAGACAACCACTTTCGAGGGAGGGGCTTTTTGTGGGTTTACAATTCTGGGTTAGAGCTAAAATTAGAGAGTGGGATGAGACTGAGACCAAAAGTACAAAAAAGGTACTTCTGTAGGCAGGAAATGAATAGAACAGGAATGCCTCTGCTCCTTCTATGACAGCAGGAATGACTTAGGGAACTAGGGAACTTTTCATTTAAGTCGATATTGATTAAAGTTTAATCAAATATTATGAATATGCTAAATCCCAAGATTATGAAATATCAGGTAAATGAATAAAAAACATAAAGGCCATAAAAATGAAGTTTTGATATTTAAATCTGTATCTTTTCCAAAAACATAACAAAGAACACAAATCTGGATTTTTATCCTTTAACCACTACTGGGCTGTGTAACCTTGGACAAATTTCTTAATTTCTCTAAGCATCATGTCTACAAGTGATGGCAGTACTATCTAACAAATTTCTTATGTTATAAATTTTTAAAATGCATAAAAAGCATGAACACAGTGCCTGGCTCCCAGAAATCTCTCAATAAATATTCACAGTCATTATTAGTTATTTTATCTGAGTAGTTCTTTTTACCTATAAGATAATCATAATCTCAGACTCCAAATGTTCTTAATTCAGCATGCACAGTGCATATAAGTTATTAAAAACACAATTCTATTGAATGCTCAGGTATTTTATCATTGCCCTTGAAACCAAATAGTGGGCATATCTTTCTAGAACTCACCTTTAGCATCAGTATGGACTACTAATTTTTCTTCTTACCTTAATGGTAGAATAAAGAATAATTATAAAAGCTGAAAGTTAATATTAAGATATTATCCCAATGAGAAGTAATCAATATAACTTTTTCAACTTACGTATTTTAAATGAGGTGGTCAGTTCTCTTACATAAGCAATGATCATATTGATATTTTTGAAACATATTTATAAGTTTTAAATGAGTAGTATTAACACTGCATTATGAAGTATTTTTGTATATATTTTATTTATCAGTAATTGTCGATAGCTTGATATTTCCCTTTTAGGAAGCCATAGCAAATTTAAGAAGAAAAAAATCTCTATATATACAGGCGTGACGTTTGAGAAACAAAGCCTAACAGCACAGCTAGGAGAAATTTCAGCCTTCAGATAGTACCAGTATCAACTTATCCAGAGAACAGTTTTAAAAAGAATATTTTTTAAAAAGGGCATATTGGGTTGTTTTTTTTTTTTTTGGTCCTTATCATACCATACCATACCATAGCAAACCACAAAATTGGGTGAGGTTATCTTCAGTAACTATCATATGTCTGAGAAGTAGAAAAAATCTTGAAGTTCTTTTAACTAAAATAGAAACGTAATTAAGATATCTGTAAAATTTCTTAAATAGGCTTTTTCAGAAAGAAGGTACTAAAGCCATATAAAAAAACTAATCCCAGACTGGAAAAGTCCAGCAATTTAAGAATGTTAAAGACATCCCTTAAATTCCCCCCTTGTAGATAGACGTGGTCCAAAATACCATTTCTCCAAGAAAAAGTATTAATAGAAAATTCTGAACAGCAAAAAATTTATCTTTCAAGTTTATAAAATGAACTATCTGTTAAAAAGTTGAAAAATGAAGCATTCCTTTCTCTGGCTTTAATGAATCACAGCATGACACTTCATCTTTCCTGGCACCTCCTGAGCATATTAACGTTATGTTAATAATCATCATGAAAATTAGGGATAACTAATGACAAAAGGAAAAGAACACAGTGAAAACGTGTAATCTCACATACATTTTTAAGGGTCTGATTAGCACTAAATGCAATTAAAATATTGAATTATCTTTCAACATGTCATTTAATGGAGCAGCATGACCAGGATAAGGATATAAACAACTCTATTTCCTGCCAGTGTTTGTGTTCTGCTTTGTCCTGAAAGAGAGATGTGGAGATGAAGCTACTTGTCTTAATTTAATTCCTACTGAACTCTGATAGTATCTGCAGAGAAGGAAAAAAGTGAGAAATATTGAAGTGCAATTTTTAATGAAATCTGTCGGCTTAGTGCAGGGTCTATCTCTCTGAAGCAAGGAGCCTGAGAATAATCTTCACCCCACCACATACTTCTCTAGGCACAATAAGTCTGTTGGCAAATCCTGCATGGGCCTTAAAGTCAAAGATTAAAAGCTCTGCTCACCAGCTGTGTGATTTGGGGTCATTTACTGAGTCCTCCACAGTTTGGAATACCACTTACAGAATGGCTTTAGTTCCTTCTATCCACCCCAGAGTTAAGAAAATTAAATGATACTCTATTCATAAAGTGCTTAGCCCAATGCAGGACACTGGTTATACCTTCAGATTATCTCTGATGTTTTCCCAGATCTTTTCTGATTATAATCTTCTATATATTATTCTTTTTCAGTGCTGACAATCAACCTACATTTAATTATTTCAATCATTGTCAGTGCCAATTCTTCACTGGCTGAAGAACTATTTAGATTAGAGCAAGTTAGCCACAGGCAATTAGGTTAAAGACAGGTTGGCCAATGCTACTTTTTGGCCAAAACAAAACAAACATACAAACACACAAATAAAAACTAGCAATTTTATTACATATAAATGCTATCTAGTAACTGTCTTTCAAGCTTTAACTTTGATGTTCTGTGGGTTGTTTTACAAAATTTACAGCTTTTTTTTCTCTTTGTAAATAATTTTACTTATCATAATTTTTTATCCTACTCTTAATGCTATATTTTATCTGAAATGGAAATATACTCTCTTTTGTTTGAAATAAACAAAATTCTCAATGGCTGATTAATGGCTGAGAATACTAGTTATAAAGTCATAAAGATGACATGATCTTGATTGTTTGTGTGAGGCACTCCATTTCACAACTCAGTGAATATTCACAGCCACCGTATTCAGCATGTCCTATTTTCCTCATTTTACAATGAGGAACTAAGCCCTAGAGAGTTATTTGCCCAAGCTCATATAGCTAATAAGTGGTAGACTCAAGCTCACATCCGTCACTTCTAAATATTGATCCCTGGTATTCTTCTACTGACATTTCAGCCAAACATTATTTGACCACTTGCTGGACATGATACTAGAATAAAATATATGAATAGAAACACACTTTATGTGTAATAAAGACACTTAAATATTGTAATATGCAAAGGTAAATGCTATACTAAAAATAATATAAAATATACTACTGGAAACATGTAGGTGGAAGCAGCACTCCCTAGGGGAGTCAGGCCAGCCTTCAGAATAGCAGTAATTTAAGCTGAGGTTTTAGTGCCTTATTCAACATTACATATATTCAATGTGTGTGTGCACACATGCATGCCATAGTATAGTCCAGGAGTGAGTATCATGTGGCCTAGCAGACGAGACATTTTAAGAGAGAAGAAGGCATGTGTGCAAAGGCCTGGAATCATGAAAGAACAAAGATTGTTTAGGGAAAAAAAAGTAGGTAATGTAATTGGTTTTGGAGAAATATAAGTAGAGTAAATGTAGGGCAAGAAATTGAAATGTTAAACTAGGATCAGATTGTGAATATTTCATGGACTTGTCTTAAAGTTCATCTTCTGGGAGGTGTGATTTATCAGTCATTTTTAAGCTATTGCTGAATTTAAAAATGTGATAGGAGAGCCTGATTTTGGGCAACATCAGCTTCATGGATAGTCACTGAAGTGAGAAGTGTTTCAGAGTAGAACTCAGAGGGCTTGTGCTGATGGACTGAGAGTAGAAAGGCGAGGTGTGAGATAAGACAGTTGAAGTGTCTCCTGAGATTTTTAGCTCAGTTCAATCCATAGGTACTGATGCCCTTACCAGGCAAGGAGAAGACAGAAGGAGGATCAAGTATGGTAGCCAGAAGAAGGACTAGGAGGGTGGGAGATGAGAAGAAACTAAAATTGGTTTGGATTGATCAAATGTAATGTAACTAAGGAAGAACCAGAAAGTTAGAGATAATGAATACGTCATTTAATTTCTTTTGAATATGGAAAGATTTAGGATTTGTAACTACAGAATTTCTGCAAAAGTACAAATTTCTTGAACATTTTAATATAAGTAAGTTTTCGGTAAAAATCCATAATATTTTATGATCCAAAATCAACTTTAAAAACTAATTTCCTCTCTCAAAGAGAGGACTGAAATTGTGCCTGTATTTTCTTTTCATACTGTGTCCATTGAATAGAGTGCACTTTCTTTCTTTTCCACATGAATGAGAAGTTAGAAAAAATGATTTCAGAGTTCATTTCAAAGCATCATTGAAGAATATATGATCACATTATATTAGCAATGATGAAAAGAATAAATTATTTTTGAGGTAATATTTATTTTTGAATACATTTTACAAGGAAATGGAAATAAAACTAAAAAAATGTTTCAGTTATTACATAAATGCAGGACTTGCTTATTTTGAACTCTCATGCCTTCTGTAATACAGAATGTTTCAATGTATAACTTTAAAAAAATTATAAAAGGAGTATTTTGCTAATCTTCAGGTCAGTTTCTCTTTTTAATTTTTCAGATAGATACTATTGTGTGAAATATCAAATATGCCACCACTCTTTAACTTAAGAGTAAACTTTGGCAAATTCTAACTAGGATAAAATAATAATAAAACCCCTGAAAATTCTGTAATTCTGTCTTGCCTGATCTTACAAATCATTATTAAGTTGTTGTTTCTACACCAAGTTGTGTTTTACTCATTAGAATATCTCTGAATTACATTAGACTTTTACTTAACTATAGTTAAGTAAATGATTAATGGGCATATTGAAATTAGGGATTATTTTATTGGACTGTGGTCCTTTTTTTTTTGATGTTCTCATAAAAATTAAATACTAAGATTTCTTATTTAAAATGTTTCTTTCCTCTTTTTTTTTGTTTTCGTTTTTACAGAAGTCTTAAATAGCCTTCTAACTTGATCAATCTACCTGACACTTTCCTTATTTATATTTTATTATATGTTAGACATATTGCCTTTAAGGGCTTTAAAATGAAGGTTTCTTTGTAGTTCCTAAAAATGCAAGAGCCATTTTGCCCCTTACAAACACAGCTTGACATACTGACATTAGTCGTCGTAATGTGAGATTTGAGAAATTTACCACGACATTCTAAAATATTTACACTCTATTTCAGGGAGAGTGAGCCTTCAGTGCTGTTAACTGTTAAAATGGGGTCTAATTGAGAAGCAGAAGTTAAAGTTAGCATTATTGGACTTTAATGGGCTTCGGAAGTTCTTTGGATATAGCTAATTATTCCACTAATATTTCTGCATCCATAGTATTCATTTAGGCAACAGAGGGGAACAGTTATTTAGGCTGTGAGAAAATTAATGGGCTCACCTACTCCCCTGTATGATAGAAGCAATTATTTGGTGATTTTCTCTTAATGTTGGGCACCTGTGTGCATTAAAATTTCCAGATGAGGTCTTAGAAATGCGTAAGTGGTTTCCTGTGTCTTAGCCTTCATTTAAAAATATAATTACAGCAAGTATAATTATAATATTCATTTCTGACTTTCATTTTTTAAAAACAGCTCTAGACATAACTTTCCTGATTTTGCTAAGAGAAACTCACAAAAGTCAGTGAGTCAGATCTTCCAGTCACCTCTTCTACATAATAATGGCTGTCAGGAACCCAGTATAAAGTTTGATTATAAAGAAGCTGATGTTATAAATAAAGTGACATTGATTCTTTAGTAAATTTGATTCATTTAGAGTTTTCATGATAGATCAGTTTTAATTTTTAGACAATTGTTTAGCCAAACTTGTTAGATGTCCTCTAAGAAATGATGGAATAGATTTGTAATTTTTATTTTTTCCCTTTCATAGACTATCTCTATTAATGTTTTCCAATTTTTAAGGAAACAATGCAGGTTATATACACAATAGTTTATTTATTTAAGAAAAAACACCTCTTGGCTCTGTTGCTCTATTCATGCTTGAGTTCACTAATGACATTTAGGCAAAGCTTTTCCTTCCAAACTGGTACTTAGCCCCCCAGAATGCATCAGGCCTAACTTTTGCTCTGTCATTTAGTTCACTAATACTCTTGTGCCCTATGCCTAACCTTCTAACAACTTCATTTATGAGCTTTTTATCTCATTATTTTTTTTCATTTCTGGAAAATACATTTTACTTAAGTTCAACTATTCTCATTTTATTTATATTTTAAAGATCACTATTATTTAGTGAAACATACTGTTCATTTACTTTATGCTCTCTGTCTGCTAATTCAAATATCTAAAGCCTTTGTGGATTCGACTTTGATTTTTTATCACAACAGACTCTTTTTACATGGTATTTTGTTTCTTGTTCATTTTGAGAATTATTTGACTTTAAGTTTTCATCTTTCTGGCAACTTATTTGTTAGAATTCTTTGAGGCATATGTTGGAGGTAGCTTTTTGAAAAAGTGCTTGCTTCCGTGAGGAGGCTAGGCCATTGTCAGAGACCAGTTTCTCAAATTCTCAGTTGTGGGTTTTCTGTTCATTCAGGTAGAGCTCAGGACCACTGAATTTACAAATTGAGAATATTATGGTTTATCCTTGAGTTGAGGAAATTGGTAGTGTGTGAATAAACTGCAAACTCCGATATAGGCTTGTGTTGGTTATGGATTGAGTCTCAAGGAAGTTTGGGGGTTTTTTTGTTTTTGTTTTTTGTTGTTGTTGTTTGGTTGTTTCTTTGTTTTTTTCTGCACTGCATTCAACATCAAGGTTTAAACCAGGCAGTTTTGTTTTTAGTTTTGGGTGGTAGTGGCAGTGGTTGCTGGAAAGGAGAGATGACTTTCTCATTCACCCTTAAAGTGAGAATTTATCATTCTTGAGAGTGGAGTCTTATTAGACTCACTTCTATGAGTGGGCCTTCGGTCTTGCCTCCTATTCTCTGAGCCACTCAAGACCTCATAAATTTTAAGTTCACCTAGATCAGAGGAAATCCTCTAGGTGAAACTACCATCAGTACTAAGCTGTTTGTATTCTTGCTTTCTCTTAGTTGTTGACCTGCATATTTATTATTGTCTTTCTATCTCCTTGATATGTCTAGGAAAAATTCTGAAGATCATTTATCTAGCATTTAATGTTGTTTTCACTGGGATTTTAGTCCTGGTACTTATTCTGACATATTGAATGTAGTGGTTATAGTATAGGTTTTAGAATGAGACTTACCCAACTTTGCTATCAACTATCTTTGTGATTATGAGCAAGTTACTAATCTCTCTGTGCCTCCATCTTTTCACCTATAAAATAATAACAATAAAACTTACTCAAAAGAAAGGATGGCATGAGATTATGTATGAAGAGTATTTACATAGCACCTGGAAAATCATAATAGCTCAATAAAAGTTAGCTCGCCACAGCAGCTGTAACATAACATTACACAAATAATGTAAATGGACTTTGTGGTTTAAAGAGCACTTGACAGGTTGTTGACCTGAGACTGACCCAGCCTCAGTCACTGACTTTAAGTGGACCCTCCGCAGTTCAAACCCAGTTGTGCAAGGGTCAACTGCATATGGGTTTTTGTTTTAAATCATCTGTTTATTGAAATTGAATAGACAAAGTGAAACATAATAATCCTTTAAATTGATCAGAAGTAGAGTACCTACTGGAATTTTTATCATTCATGTTTTAACTTGCTAGTTTCAACTATACTTGGGAGAGAGGGGGTAGATTTGAAAGAATGCTAATGGTCCTGGCAACTATCCTCATGTGTGTTTTCTGAGATAAGATCTTTTCAGATTTCAAAGAGGATCAAACCTACTCAAAGATTAAAAATTTAAAGTGGAGTCATTACTAACAACATACATATGACAGTAAAGTTTTATATATTTGAAAAAAAAAAAACCACAAAAGAAGCAGACTCACAGATATAGAGGACAATCCAGTGGTTACCAGTGGAAAGAAGGAAGGGGAGAAGGGCAATATAGGGGTAGGAGAAAAAAAAAAGCAGTTATAATGGGATTATATAAAATCATCTGTGTGAAAGTTTTGAAAATTGTAAAGCACTATAGAATTTAAGAAATCTTTCATTCAATTAAAAAAAAAAGGTCCAGTAAACATGATTTTTTAAACCCTGTATCTCATTTTTGACAATTTGCTCCTAATGTACTAGGGAAAATCATTTAAAAAAGATATTTCTGAGTTACCCAAACTTTTGTATTAAATGATTATTTGTTTCAGAAAAAGTATGTTTAAAAACACCTTAATCTGTTAAGGTAAAATATGGCACTTTATGGTTATAATAATTTAATAAATTAGGAATAGAGCAAAGTGAAATTACTTGTTTATTGAAATGGAAGTTAATCAGGAAGAACTGTGCAAAGAAGCTTAATATACCAAGCAATCATGATGATTTTACTGTAACTGCCTTTTCTTTTCTAAATGTGATTACGTTGTGGTACAGGGTTTATTTATTTTATTTTATTTTTTTGCGGTACGCGGGCCTCCCACTGTTGTGGCCTCTCCCGTTGCGGAGCACAGGCTCCGGACGCCCAGGTTCAGCGGCCATGGCTCATGGGCCCAGCCGCTCCACAGCATGTGGGATCCTCCCGGACCAGGGCACGAACCCGCGTCCCCTACACCAGCAGGCGGACTCTCAACCACTGCGCCACCAGGGAGGCTCCAGGGTTTATTTTAAAATATTGAGGTTTAGAATCTTACAACACAAAATTGAGTAGAAGAAGTCAGACAGGAAACAGACCATGAACTATGATTCCATCAATATCAAGTTAAAAAATAAGCATAACTAATCAATGGTGTTAGAAATCAGGATAGTGGTTTCTCTGGCGAACTGGGTATGACTGGAAGGACATGATGGACATTCTGGGATGGTGGTAATGTTTGATTTCTTGATGCAGGTGCTGGTCCATTGTATGTGTATATTTTGCAAATTTTTATTGAGCTGTGTATTTATGATTTATACATTTTTTGTGCCAGTTTCTTATACCTCAATAAAGTTTGCATTAATGGTAAAATGTTTATTTCAGGGGAAATATCTATGTTAATCATAAGTGAAAGGATAATATTCAACCTAATCTTTGACTGATTCAGCATGTCTTAAATTTGCTCACAGTATATGAAAGAAATGTCTTTGATTACTTAATTCAAACTGATTTTAATTTTAGTTGGGAATGTGCTTTTTATTTTTTACTTTACACTTTGTTAAATGAATAAAAACCTGGATTCAAAGCTTAAAAATAAACACTTTGATAACTATTTTTCTTTCTTTTTTTTTTTCTCTTTAGTGATAATGTGACCTGTGTTGGAATCTAATTACTATTCCTCTAAGCAAAAACTAAGCTCTACCGTTATGTAAAACATATGGAGCATTTAAAGAGATGAGCTGGTAGCTCGAGCTTGTCCTATTCTAAAGCTGAGAATTTTAACTTATGAATTTCAATAAATATTTTATCCTGAAGCAAAATATCTGGATTTTTTTACTTTACGTTACCTTGTCTAACAGATATATTTATCCTGAAATGTTTTAAATGGTTAAGCACATATATAGAATTTAAAGCTAGAGATTCAAACTTATGCTGAATCTCAGCACACATTTGCTATTATTTACTATTATTGTCATTATTTGTAGCCCAACTTTACCACTTACTTTGTAGTCTTTGGCTATTTACATTTAATAAAAAATTCACATTTCACTTCCTTGGTCACATTAGCCTCATTTCAAGTGTTCAGTGGTCATATGTGGCTAGTGACTACTGCATTGGACAGAGGACACGTAGAGCATTTCCATCATTGCAGAAAATTCTATTGGACAGCACTAATTTATGTAACTAGAATAATATATTCCTCAGAGAGTTTTAATTTTGTTAAACAAAATTATTTTTGTAGAATTATTAGCATTGTAATGGTAAATCATAAATGCTTGATATCTGATATTTAACAATAATATTTAATAAAATAATAACCAGATAATAAAATAGTAATTATAATAATTAAAATATAAATGTTACCTATCTAGTATCATGAATAAAGTTACATAGCCTTGTATAAATTCACTAAAACTATCTTATCCACCATTCCACTTCCAAATATTTCACTGTGACATAATTCTCAAATTGGCATTCTGAAAAATTCCCCTGAAGTAGAAACCATAGAGCCAGGCTAATATTATTATGCTCACAGCTTTATTTTTAAAAAAGTATTCTAAGCAACTATTTCTCTTAAAATTCTAAATGTGAAGAAACCTCAACATGTAGAACATAAGTACCTACAACCAGGAAAAAAATTGGTTAATCAGGATACAAGCTGATGAAAAAGGAAGCTGGACTGATATTCTAACCCTCTCTAATTTTGATATGGCACTAACTAATTAGTATCTCTTTATATATATCTAGATTTATTGTTTAAAAGATCTGAACACTGTCCTGTTGTCATTTGATATATTTTAATACATTATTTTTTTCCCTTTAGGAAGTAGGTTAGATCAAAAGCACCATCACATGCTATGCCTATTACACAAGACAATGTTTAGGTAAACAAACAGTTTCATCCTTAAACCATTTTGGATCTCAGCCCAGAGTTGAACCCATCAAACATGCCAATCAAAACACTTGGTTCATCAGCTGGACTGAGTTAGTGTCTCTGTCCCTTGTATTCACAGTTTAATAGTCATTATCCTTCTCATAATAGCCATTCAACCCTGTGTACACAAAGTCTATAAATCTATATAGCCGTATCTAGAAAAATATAACCTTAGGCGAGCTTTATTGTGTTATTATTACACAAGAAATACAAACAGTCTTACAAACATAAATAAGCCCTTTAATAAAGGTTATTTTTTTCCCCCCGCTTACTTATAACCTGTGTTTTTTCCCTCCTAGGCTACTGATAAAGATACCGGCAATTATAGTGCCATGGCATACAGACTCATAATACCACCAATTAAAGAGGAAAAAGAAGGATTCGTGGTGGAAACATACACAGGGCTTATCAAAACGGCTATGCTCTTCCATAATATGAGGAGGTCTTACTTCAAGTTTCAAGTCATTGCAACTGACGACTATGGGAAGGGCCTAAGTGGCAAAGCAGATGTTCTTGTGAGTAGATAAAACTTCACATAGGTGGGCACATGCAAGTACTAACCAGGGGTCAGTGTTTTAACTCCTAGAACTTTTAAATGTTTGAAATAGGTTTTCCAAAACATGAATGTGATTAATTTTCATCCAGGTTGTTAATATATATAGTTTAGAATATTAAAAAATACAACTTTATGGGGGTTTATTTTTTTCTGACATTTTGGAAATGTACCATATCGTTTTTAAACATGACTATGACAGCAATGCCTTAAGCACTGGTTTTCTGTTTGGTCTACAGATCTCAATTTTAATATAAAGTTGGCTGGAGCTACTTAAAATTTTAAAATGCTTCACAGAGTTGTGCTGTAGAAATTAAAATGTATGAAATTTTTATTACTGTTTACTTTTAGACCTTTTGTAATTAAGACAACAAAAGGAAATGTATTAGAGCAAATTCATGTTCCAGCAAAAGTGATTTCCTTGTTTTACCAAAATTCCCACTGATGACATTGGTGATCCTGGACAGAGTTATATTTGGCTTCAGTCAATAATATCAGTTTTCTACTCTGACTTTTTCTTAGGCTGTACACAAGGTCAGTGGTGGGTCATTACCAAGGGCAGTCTGATACCAAGGGCATTTATTCAAAATATTCAACACCAAAGCATTTATCCTATGGAATTGCTACCAACTTTGGAAGTGTGGATTATTTAGACTTTTTTCTGATGAAATTAGTAAAAGTTATAAGTATCATTACTATTGGAAATACTTGTCACATAAAGACAAAATCAAGTGTAATTTTTCTTTTGCTGTTTATACCTTACTAAATCTTCAGTTTTCACTGTTCTCCTAATCTAGTTATCAGGACAATATTAACCATCAAATAGATGCAGACTCAATCACATATTTTTCTTAGGTAATGGTGAAGACCAGTCACCATAATTGTGGTGGAAATGAAGACCAGAACATTCTCATTCATAACAGTAAAGCTGCAATAGAATAAACAAAGGCCAATCTAAGCCAAAACACTTTTGACATAGAAGATATTAAGGTTGGCATAGATTTTCTGATCAAAATAAGATCTGTAATCCTTATATAAAATAATGTTGTCATTTCTCTTCCTGTTATTTAAGATACGCACATTGTGGTCTTTAAGGCAACATAATAAGGATACTATACTATATAATTAAAATATTATATAATTAAAATATTACAATAACATAAACAAAACATAACTATAGGTTATATATGTAATATGTACATAAGCAATGTGAAGTTTATAGATTTCTCATTTGGACTCTAAACTGTTGTGAGGAAATTTAAAAGTATATCTTTAAAATTATCCAAAATATATTTAGAAAGATAAAATTTAAGGTAAACATAATGTGATATATTTATTAACCACAATATGTATATGAGGAACCCTTCCTAGCAAAATTATATTTATTATAAAATCAGAAATCCTTTCAATCAAGAGAAGGGAGAAGTAGAGAAATAAGATTTAAGCAGAGGGAACAACACGTGCCAGAACCAAGACGGAAGGGAAATCATGACAGTTCTGAATGACTGATAGATATTTACTCAGCTTGGGAGAGTGAGGGAGAGAAAGTGAATGAGAGACAGGGCTGGAGATGGAAGTAGGTGGTCCATATATCAATAAAAGATGTAGCCCATATTAAATATATTAGAACTTTTTCTTAAAATAATGGGAAATCATTGAAAAATTTTTCATAAAGGTGAGTGAAGATATGATTTTTAATTTAGATAAAACTTTCTTACTTAATGCAAATCTGGTTCCCCTAAGGCTGCTACTTCTACTGCTGCCTTCTCAAGCAGTAGCTTTTGTTTTTATTCTTTTCTGTTTTTGTTTGTCACAGACTTCATACTATCCACTAGCAGAGTAGGATTCTCAATGTACAACATCACTGCTTCTAGACCCTCCTTCCTAGGAATCAGGCTTGATTTTCATCATCTGACTGTCACTCACTGCCTCACTTTATTGCTGGGATCTCCCAAGCCTTGGGTCAATCCCCAACATATCTCAATGAGTTCCCCTCCTGAGTTACTGTTACTTTCTCCAACAATCCTCCTGTCCTAAGTTTGAACAATTTCATTATATGCAGAGATGATTCTTCCAATATCCTGAACTCACAATCTCTTGAATGCCCTTCCTCCGATGGCTTTACTTTCCATCCTACTGCAACCACTTAAAACCTGAGTTATTTTTGCCATTACCACTTACGGCACCCCCTCTCTTACCTCCATTTCAAACTCCCATTCTTTGACCATCATACTAGATGTGTTCAGCTAACTCCAGCACTCTTCTGTCTCCACCAAGACCTTCAATCTATTTCCTATTTAGCCTACTATGTTTTCATTTTCCCTCTACCCCTCATGTTTTCTCTTTCCTGCTTGCCAGATTTAGAGTGCATTATTAATTATTATAAGCACTCAATCACATAAAAATGCAACTTCCTTGCCCTCTTTCCCTACATCACACTCACCTGGAAAAAACATAACTCTAGTTAATTCCAACTTTCTCCTTTCTCCAGACCTATATCCATGTACAATTATATAGTTAGTCTTACTTTAAATTGATGATGAAAGCCCCCAAGTGAGCTCTTACGTTGTCCAGTAACCACATTGTATTTCCTGGTCCATTCATGTTCCTTCTCTCCTAGAAGAGCTTCTCTCTCACAATCCTGCAACGCTTCCTCATCCTCACCATTGCCTAATTAACTGGCATCCTATTTCACTGAAAGATAAAGTTAAAGCATTTAGAAAGATACTTCTACAACTCCTGCCACTAAATCCGCCTACTTACCAGTATTTTCACCAACATTCTATGCCTTATTTCCTGTTTGTTTAGATGAATTCTCTATGCTTTTTTTTTTTTTTGGCTGCATTGGGTCTTCGTTGCTGTGCACGGGCTTTCTCTAGTTGTGGTGAGTGGGGGCTACTCTTCATTGCGGTGCGCAGGGTTCTCATTGTGGTGGCTTCTTTTGTTGCAGAGCATGGGCTCTAGGCGCGTGGGTTTCAGTAGTTGTGGCACGCAGGCTCAGTAGTTGTGTCTCGCAAGCTCTAGAGCGCAGGCTCTGTAGCTGTGGCGCACAGCCTTAGTTGCTCCACGGCATGTGGGATCTTTCCGGACCAGGGCTCGCACCCTTGTCCCCTGCACTGGCAGGTGGATTCTTAACCACCGCACCACCAGGGAAGCCCAATTCTCTATGCTTTTATCTGGAGCCATTACCTCCACATGTGCAACAGATCCAATTCTGCTCACCAGCGCTAGGACACTGTTTCAGCAACTCTCCTACTTCTTTTATACATTATCAGTAACAATAGCCCCTCTTTATTTGATTATTCCCATAACTGTGCTATTTTTCCTAGCTTCAAAAATTATTAAAAAAAAAACCCTCTTGACCTACATCTCGTTCCAGCTACCACTCCATTTCTATGTTCCTCTTTCCAGAATAGTTCATTGTTAGTGCCAACTCTAATTTCTCACCATCTAATCTCTCTTAAACCCTCTTGAATCAAAATTCCTCTCCTAACACTCACCCAAAATTGCTTATGTCAACATCATCAATGGCTTTCACTTATTAAATGCACTGGTAATTTCAGTCTTCATCTTATTTGAACCATCAGCAACACTTGATTGATTATTACCTTTCCTACGCTTTCAGGCCACCATGCTCTTATTTTTCTCTTCCCTCACTGTTCATTCCTTCTCAGCCTCTTTTGCTGGTTCATTTTCTGCCCCTGACCATTTAGTCAATGTTCCTTAGAGCTTGGACGTTAATTCTCTTTTCTATCTGCACTCACTGACTCAGTAAACTCATTCAGTCCAACAAGTATTCAGTTTGAATTTAAACTGAATTTAAACTCGTTCAGTTTAAACAAATATTTAAAATATCGTCTATATAATAGAAAATGTCAAATTTATATCTTCACCCCAAAGCTCATTCCTGAACAGCAAATTCATATATCCAAGTGTACATGCAGTGTTACACTTGAATATCTACTAAAGATCTATTTATGTTTCCTAAACTGAACTCCTCTTCCTCATCACATATCTCCCACCTATAATCTACCCAGTTTCTCTTGATGACCAAATGAACTTTGAATTCCTTAGGCTAAAAATTTCTTAATTCCTTTCTCTGCTCAACCACACATTTAATTCCTCAGTAAATAATGTTGTGTATATATATGTACTATGACATACATATGCTACATATGTGTGTTATCTGCACATTTTCCAAACCTTCTGTTACAATTTGGTTGAACAATCATCATAACTCACCTGTATCACTGTGCAAACTCACTAACTTGCTCTCATGCTTCCACTGTTGCCCTGCTAAAGTCTGGTTTTAATATAGCAAGTAAAGTGATATCTTAAAATGTAATTCAGGTCCTGTTATTTCTCTGCTCAGAACTTTCTAATATCACCCCAATTCTTTCAGAGAAATTCTTAGATCATTATAGAAGACTATGAGACCCTTGGTAATCTGGCCTCCAATGATCCGTTTTCTACTCTTCTCCCTCTAACTCCTTCAAACCCAATAATATTGGCCAATTTGCTGTTCCTCAAATAGCCAGAAATGCTCTCACTTTAGAGTTTTTGCAATGGCTCTACCTAGAATGCTCTTTCGCCAAACGTGTTCAGGACTAGCTCTCTTATCTCTTCTAAATATTTTCAAGAATGTATTTCACAGTGAAGCACCATCCTAGTTAATATTGCAACATACTGTGTCATTTTTACATCTCTTTATTGCTTTCTTTTTTCAAAAGACTTATCATATTCATGTTTTTTCCTCAGAAAAACTCCACAAGGACACGTTATTTATTTATTTATTTATTTATTTATTTATTTATTTAAATCCCTGATGTATCTCAAGCACCTAGAATAATTCCTGTTACTGAGTGAGTACTAAATGCCTATGAGTTCAGTGAATGAATGGCCCCTGTCTTACAATACAGGTTAGCAGTTCTCAAAGTGTGGTCCATGAAAACCTGAGGGCCCCCCAAATCATTTCAGGGCCCATGAGATCAAAACTCTTTTAATAAGGATACTAGGACATGATTTGCCTTTTTACCATGTTGCATTTGCCCTGCTGCTGCCATTGCATGCTTCATAGCCATACATAAACAGAAAAAAGGAAGCCTGTTTCAACTAAGAATGCCCTTACTTAAGCAGTAAAACATTAATTTTAACCAATGTCTACTCTTGACTAAATACTTTTTCAATATTTTCTGTAATGAAATAGAAAGTAGGTATAAAGCACTTCTGGTGTGTATGGAAGTATCATGGTTGTCTGAGAGAAAAGCTCTATGCAAGTTGTATTAGCTCCTTTTTTCAAGGAATAGCTTTTTATTTGAAAAAATAACTTAGAGATAAATACGGTTATTCAGACTTGAATATTTGATAGGCATTTACACAAAAATGAATAAGGTGAGACTGTCAATTCAAGGAAAACAACTGACAGTATTTGTTGTTAATGAGGACATTCAAGCCTTCAAGCACAAATTAGAATATTGGGAAGCATGTATTCCCTACTGTGAACTTGACAGCTTCCCATTACTCAAAGACTTTTCTGATGAGATCAGTAGTCATATTAAAGAAATTGATTTTTTTTCTTGATATTGTGTAATGAAATGTGTCAACATTTGAAAAATCTGCAATATTCAGTGAACCAATATTTTCCAAATGACCAATGCAAGATGTTAAAAAAAAATTCAGAGATAAAAAATCCATTCAAAGTGCAAGATAGATAAATGTATTTTAGTGTAACTGAACATGGTTTTAGATTTCACATTGAAACTCACCTTGAAGAAACTCCCACTTGAGTTTTGGTGGAGTATTGAAGAAAATATACACAATTATCTTTTAAAAATTCTTAAGATACCTCTTCTTTTCAAGAAAAGTGAGATGGCACCAGAGACAGTTAGGAGAGATAGTGACCAGTCCAAGCAATAAATTGTGTGGGTCTCCATTCACTGTATAATATGTTAGCTGTGTGGCTTCCGAGCACTTGAAATGTGGCTAGGTTGCATTTAGATGTACTGTGTAAAATACACACTGGACTTCAAAGGCTTAATATGAAAAACAAATGTAAAAAGTCTCCTTAATAAGTTATTTTAGATTGATTACATGTTGGAATGATAATATATTGAATATATTGAGTTAAATGTATTATTGAATTAATTTCACTAGTTTTTATCTTTCTATTGTGATTACCAGAAAATTGAAAATTATGTATCTGGCATGTTTTTGTGTCTCACATTATATTTCTATTGGACTGCCTATCTATATGAGAATGAATAGAAAAAAACGGAGTTATAAGAGGTTTATGAGAAAGAATTAAAAGGATTTAGAAGTAATAATGTATGTAAATTGATAACCTCTGTTTTTGGAATTATGTGCTGCACAAATGTTACTTTTGTTTTTTCCTTTTGACGATACCTAGTAATTTTAATCCATTACAAAGATCAATCCCCAAAATGATAAAAATAATTTTTGGAAAAACTTTCATTAGTAATTAAGGCATAAAGAATTAAGTGAAGCAACTTTAAAATAGAATTTTTTAAGTGTTTAGTGTAATAAACTGATGTGTATTTCTGAAAGTATTTGCATAAAGGCTAGACTAGAAAAGTAACATAAATAAAGTCTAGTAATCTTAAACATATAAATATCTTTGCTATAGATGGTATAAGAAACCAATGACTCAGGGACATATAATATTTTTGAAAGATCAAAATTGAAGCTATAATAGCTTATTGTCTTCATTTTCATAGTTAAACTATGTACCTTCTACATAAATAATATGTCAGTACTTTAAGGAGATTTTAAATTTTAAATTAACTATTTATAGGTAAATCTAAGAAAACTACTTTTGTAGTTAGATGCAGTCTTTTTGTATCTTATCAGAATTAGAAATACATTATTGTTTTATTTTAAGAGTACAAAAGCATGTTTTCAAAATAATTTAAGTTCAGAAAATATTTTTGATAAATTGTAAGCTTAATATGTATACATTCCAGAGGACCTTAAATCTTAATTCATTTTGTTTAACAAATTAAAAATTCTTTTTGAAGTGATTTATCCTTCTGAATAAAGAGAAAGTACTGACAGTCCTTTAAAGGCAAATGATAGAATTACTTATATCTACAAGGCCAAATTTTGCTTCCAGATAGAGTCCCTAGCACTTGAATTGATTGCATTCCAAGAGTTTACTTATAAATCAACTTCCAAAACTTAGAACTTATGTATACAAAGGGAAATTTTACCATTTCCCTGTACCAAATATAACTATATTCTAGTTTTTCATTGTTCTACAATTAGTGGAAATCTAACAGCTGTGTGTAATAAATCCCTGGGTGTTTGTCTTGGTAGGCTGATTGTGTAACAGAAAACTAAAATTTCAGTGGTTTAAACTAACAAGTTTTATTTTTCTTTCACATGACACAACAATGAGAGCATATATGGTTGGGTAGTGTTCTTGACAGCTTTCTTGCAAATAGAGATTCAGGGACTCAGTTTTCCTTCCATAATGTTTCTGTGCCCTTCTCTATGGCCTCTTTATTCAGATAGAGATTGGGAAAGAAAAGGGAGGTTCACTCATGAGACAGATTTAAGAATATTTATTTCTTCCTTTCCACTAACTTTCCATTGGTCAAAACTCCATTATATGGTTCCACCAAACTCCAGAGGAAGTTGAGAAATCTACTCTTGTTGAGAAAACAGTCCATGATTACTATTTGTTCCAGGCTGTTTGCTTTTGACCAGAATTTTTTTTTAACCTTTCCTGATCCAATGTTGAAAGGAAGGGGAAAAAAGATAAGGAAGGAAGAAAGAAAAGAAAGAAGAAAGAGAGCAAAGGAAGGAAGAAAGGAAACACATTTTCACAAATCTCATGTATATTTTTCTAGAGATTTTTACCATGTATTTTTACTACTAAAAACTAAAACAAAAAGAAAACAAAACAAATAACAAAAAACCTTATATGTAATTTCTGTCTGTTTTTTTATTCAGGACCGATACAAAAAGATAAAAAGACAAAATTACAGAAAAACTGTGATAATCCCTTATTCTAATGAACTTAGATTTTTTTTATGTGTGTGGAGACACAATCAAGATTCATGTACATGTTTAAGGGAAATTTAAACATTTGATCCCAGAAACCTGTAATGAGTTAGGGATACAGGATTGGAACTGCCAATGTTAGCGATTTGCTCACAGGTGATAATAAAATAGACACCTGGCTTAACATAGTGGGCAGACATGAATTATTAGGCCCACAAAATGGTTTGAAAGATTTCAAATTAGTTGTAAATATTTCACATAGTATTTCTTTTCCTGAAAAATGGAAAACTCCAGGAAATCTGCACCTGTTTTCTCACATGGCAACATTCTTTAGAGATGAGTAGCAGCTGACCTCTTCAGAGGAGTTGTATGCTCTCTGATTTGAGAGACTTCCAATTCTCCCTATTATTTCATACTTTTGGCTACTTCACTCATTTAGGTTACCTGCCTGGCCCCTGAAAACATTTGAGTTTGTGACTCCTGATAGGGCATCTATGGGCAACTATATTTGCAGCCTGTATCAAAAATATATATAAACATGAAGTTATTCCCTAGTATAAATTATATTCAGATATATGGTGCTAAATATATCTAATCCAGAGTATCCAATTTATGGTCCTGGTGTATATGCATTTACACAATTTTAATTGTGTAATGTACATGCAGCACAGTGTATGATTTGACTTTACATTTTTTACATCTGTATTGGGTAATAGTAAAGAGCACATATTCTGGAGATAATGCTTATTTGGGCCCAGGTTACTAATGGCTCTTTGTTTTATTAGTTTTCATATTTAAAAATTGGAATGATAGTCATAACTACCTGATATGGTGATTTATAGAATCACATGAGTGCTAATTCCTGTAGAGTATTAAGAAAAACAGTAAATGATACATTGTAAGCAGAGAATAAATGCTATTGTATTTATTCCATTTTTCTAAATAAGAACATAGAATGGACTCTGTAAATGTTACATGAAAGAATGGATTCATAAACAGCTGTTAAATTAGTTCATCTTAGCCCTCTCTGTAAGTTTGTATGTATATATCTCTTTATCTACACAAACATAAAGTTGGCTAAAGCAGACATGAATTCTATAGGTGGTGATCTCATGGAATGAATTATTCTAACTATCCATATCCCAGATTCTTAGTCACAATGAATAAATGATCTCTAGGATTTATAAAATCTAAAAGCTGGGTTTTCCATTTTGCTGAGTGTTCTTAAATAACCCAATTAAAAAAAACATACAAAACCACCTTCGTTTACGCTTTTGTAAAAGCCAAGAAGACAAATGCAAAACCAACAACAGTCGAAGTCACTTAGGGTTCTATAACTTCTAAGTAAACAACTAGTCTGTCATTCTCAACCTGCTCCAACATACCTAGTAGAGATTGTGTAGCTAGAAATATCATTTATTCCTAAATTTATACATGGGAAACCACTATGCATAGTAGGGAAGGAAAAATGTTAATTTTTGATTATAGAAATGCTAATGAGTAAGCCAAATGAATTCTGTTTTTTCTTCTTTCAGGTCTCTGTGGTCAATCAGCTGGATATGCAAGTCATTGTTTCTAATGTACCCCCTACTCTAGTGGAAAGAAAGATAGAAGATCTTACAGAGTAATGGTTTTTCTTTACTTATATGTTTATTTTCTTATGGCTATAGTTTTTATTGAATTAAGTCATTTTAATAATTACAATGTTCAGACTAAACATATATTTTATAATACCTTCTTAAAAACAATTTAGCTCACTCTTTTATTGAAATAGGTAGCTTCATTTGGAATATGTGAAGATTCTAAGAGTACTTTCAAATAGGAATGAAAATTAGATGTGAGAAGATCTTATTATTCAGAATGCTTTGACTGATGGGCCAACATAAACTCAAAATGCTGCATGTAAGAAGTAAATCATAACTTAATTATTTGAGTATATGTCTTGATTTTGTGGCCCCAGATTCTTGAAAAAGCTCATTATCTCAGTAATCCAGCTAGTCTGGGGAATGCTATTTCTCAAAGTGATGTATCTAGATGGCTAAAGCTTATTCTTTTTTTTTTTTTTTTCAGCATCTTTATTGGAGTATAACTGTTTTGCAATGGTGTGTTAGTTTCTGCTTTACAACAAAGTGAATCAGTTATACATATACATATGTTCTCATATCTCTTCCCTCTTGCATCTCCCTCCCTCCCACCCTCCCTATCCCACCCCTCTAGGTGGTCACAAAGCACAGAGCTGATCTCCCTGTGCTATGCAGCTGTAAAGCTTATTCTTTTAAAAACTAAGATTGCTAATTTTAAACAACATATATTTAAATTATTCTAAAATGTATGTCATTCCGCTCTGCCTTTTGAATAGTGTACACTGTACATGGCTGAATATGTTATTGTTGACTCAGACAAATTGTGATTATGAATTCACAGTTCTCTAATATTCTAAATGTTATCAAGGATTATTAAAATGTCTTTACTGTTTCACTCTTAACTACCCTAACCTAGCCTGCCGTCATTTAATAATTTTATAGTTGTATTTATTAGTTATTCCTGTCTTCTTTTGAGTTCAGGTTGACAGATGTCCATTACTGTCAATTTGTCTCTTTTGAGCAAAATATCTTACACTTCCAAGTTGCCAGCAGAAGCTTCAGATAGTCATACAGCTAACCTTTTAGGAATTATGTGTGAAGTAAAATACAATAGGCACTGATTAAGCCATGAGAGGCTCTCCTGTAATAAAAGCATATGTGCTTTGCAACCATTACTTGTTAATGTTTCACAAATTTAACCTATGAGTGTCACATAAAATGTCCTATGAAAGAGGTGATTATCAACATTTAAGTGTAGAATAGCAATCACACAGTGCCTTGTTTACTTCTGCAAAAGTGGTTTATACATGCTTAACCTTTATTAAAATAATAGCTGATTACACCTGAAAAAAAGTTAGAATTATGCCTGTCTCTTAGCTGCTTTAATGTCATCTATTGAGGCAGGCTTTTCTCATTACCCTATCCAAAATAGATGACACTCTTCTCAACCTCTAACCCTTTGTTCTGCTTTTGTTCAAAGCATTATCTAATGTTTATATTTATATCAATTTAATATAAGCTTCATAAGGATAGGAAATCTACTTTTCACTACCATAATTCCAGTTATATAGTAAGCATTCAATGCATTTTACTGAGTGAAAATGTTATACAAGCAAAATCATTATGGCCTTTTCTTCATATTGAGACAAAATTTATAAAAACTGGAAAAAATGGCAATGTAAAGTATAATTTCATAGCAATTATATGATTTATTCCCCTTACATGGATATGAAGTTATGAAAAAGAAAAATCAGGCATCTTTCAAGTCTTGAGAGAAATATATCACTGTGAAAGGAGCTTTGACTTCATATAATATTGGTTTTGAAACATGAGCTTGGACAAATAATTTAATCTTCCCCAGACTCAGTTTCACCACTTGTTGACCAGGTAAAACTCCTGTCATAGAACTGTTGTGAGAACTAAATAATATAAGCCATCTAGGACAATGGAAATTGTGAACATTCAATGAATAATAGATATCCTATACAAATGAGGTTAGTGATCCAAAGTCAGTAGGGTAAGGCAGAGAGATGCCAGAGTTTTTGCATGTGCTGTTAAAAGAGCATAGTTTAGTAATGGAGCTCAGATTATGGATTCAAATAAACAAGTTTGAATCCTATTATAGCTGTGTGACCTCTGAGAAAGATATTTAACATTTAGGACCACATTTTCTCATCTTGAAAACTGGAATAAGGATGTCAATCTTGTGTTGCTTTTGATAGAATTAAACATAGATTTGCTAGTGCAGTAAGCACAGCAGGCACATGCCAGATTCCCTTTTATAGTTTTTTTTTTTTTTTTTTTTTACAATCTGTGTTAATTTAGAGATTCTTTTTTTTTTTGCCGTACGCGGGCCTCTCACTGTGGTGGCCTCTCCCGTTGCGGAGCACAGGCTCCGGACGCGCAGGCTCAGCGGCCGTGGCTCATGGGCCCAGCCGCTCCGCGGCATGTGGGATCTTCCCGGACCGGGGCACGAACCCGCGTTCCCTGCATCGTCAGGCAGACTGTCAACCACTGCACCACCAGGGAAGCCCTAGAGATTCTTAAGCACAACAATTTTGGATCCTTTTTTAAAAAAAGAGACTTTATTTTTCAGAGCACTTTTATGTTCATAGGAAAATAGAGTAGAAGATACAGAGAATACCCATATACTTCTTTCCCCCACACATATAGTTTTCCTCATTATCCACATCTTACACCAGAGTAGTGCATTTGTTATAATCAACAAACCTAGTCCGACACATCATAATCATCCCAAATCCATAATTTGCATAGGGTTCACTCTTGGTGTTGTACATTCTGTGGTTTGGACTAATGTATAAAGACATGTATCTATCACTGTAGTATCATACAGAATAGATTCACTGCTCTAAAAAATCCTCCATGCTCCACCTATTCAAACCTCCCTTCCCCACTAACCCCCAGAAATCAGTGATCTTTTTACTATCTCCATAGTTTTAGCTTTTCCAGAACATAATACCCTTGGAATCATATAGTATGTAGTCATTATGATTCCTTTTTGAAAGCTACTTTAGTAGATGGAAGATGGAAGTAGAGATAAAGACTGTTAGATCTAATCCAGCACCATGAAGCCCAAAACACTCACTCTCAGTGTCTTGGGGTGGCGGGGAGGGGATGGAGGGCATAATGAAAACATACATATAGCCAAGGTAGACAGCAGAGTACCAATTTATTAATTAAAAATAGGAATGGGATAGGGAGGATGGGAGGGAGACACAAGAGGGAGGAGATATGGGGATATATGTATATGTATAGCTGATTCACTTTGTTATAAAGCAGAAAGTAACACACCATTGTAAAGCAATTAAACTCCAATAAAGATGTTAAAAAAATATATAGGAATTTATTGTTCCAGTGACCAGACTAACCAACACATTCATTTCCTGTAGACATTCTTAGATAACAAATCACATTATCATCAAAGCCATTTTCTGTATTTCCTGTGAGACTTACCCTATCTTAAGAAGGGGAAACTTGAACTCCATATGATCATCACTTTTATTTTTTCCTTTAGGTAGACCCATATATGAGGCCAGATCATAATCCAAAGTTTTTCTGATAAGAAAAAAATCAGTATAAATTGGGAGAGTTGATGAAAGAAAAATTTAATGACCTAATATATCCATTTCACAATGGGGAAGGTTTTTCAGAAGGGGTCAGTATCCTTTGATAGCTAAGAGCACAGTGCCTGGAAAACAGAATGCTCAAAGAGTAAATGTTAGCTGCTATAGGAATGCTAATAATTACTTCCCACTCCCTTGGAACTGGGTGAAATGGCTCTACTGAACAAAATTTTTATTACTTTGTTTTTTAATGCTTATAGAATTAACCAGTGACCCTTTGAAATGAAACACATCTCTTTTTAATTATATTAATGTATTCAGCAACTTCCCCCATAATGCTAAGCTATGCCCCTTACAAGTGGCCTCGCATGTGTATGTTTTGAAGTATTTTAGGTTGACCTTGGCATGTATCCCTTTGTGAGCCTTGTTTTTCTCTTACAAATTCTTGAGATTAAGGAGTAGAAATAGCTGTGAGGATAAGGTTAAGGAGACCTTATTATAACCTACAAATGATTGGCAGTAATGTCTAAAGAAGCTAAGAAATGTTTGCATTTGTGTCTTCTTCCTTTCTCTTTCCACTTCACCATGAAGCCCAGATAAATAAAAGAAGTTAGGGATTCTAAAATTTAAATCCTTAAGAATCTATGGAAATGGCATTTTCAAAAATATAAATAAAAGAGTTTAGAAATATTGTGTTACAGTATGAATCAGAATTGATAACTTAGATCTTGGAGTTGATCAAATGCTTCTTTTACTTTCTAAATACAATATGAAAATTCAGTGAAATCAGGACTTTATTGATGTAGTTATTGCTTTGGTTTGGAAGAGTCTATTTCCTAGAATATTCACATAGCATATGAAATGTGTCTGTGTAATTAATTTATAGCTCCTGGAATTAAGGTTCCAAACATACTTTAGAAATCTAGCCAAAATGTGTATTTCTGGGATAAGAATTATAAAGTCTCTTGGGAAGAAAACCTATGAAACAGTAAAAAATTAGTGCCAGCACTTACATTGTCTTAAATCTGCATAATGAAGACTTGGTGTTGAGGGGAAAGGTGAAGTTGAAAGGTAAATCAATAAACACATTATCTTCGATCATTTTTACCTACCCTTTGCTTTAGAGTTGAGGCGCTCAGGGAACTTTCTATAAAGGGATATATTAATAGTTTAGTAATTATAAATTTAAAAATAATATTTTTACTTTTAATAATGTTATTTAAATTTTATTTTATTAAATTAATTCTTTGTATTATAATATTTAAATGTTAACAATAATTAGTAATTTATATAGCAAAATCCTTTTGCAAATAAAACTTTATTTCCAAAAAGAGGTAGTAGGCTGGATTTAGCCTGAGGGCTCTAAGTTGGCAACTCCTAATTTAGAGCATTATACTTCGTAGAGAGAAAAAGTTACAAAGCATATCTATTCTATTCAAACTCCTATAAGAATACACATTGGGGAAAATCTTGTGTGAAATTCCCAAGTGATATATATTAATATTTTTTTCCTAGGCTGTTCCTTTTGAATTCAGAGGACCTAGGCTCAAGCCTTGGCCCACCAGTGACTAGGAGGTCTTGGGCCAAGAAATTAAACTTTTTGATTCCTAATATCCATATCTTGAAGCTGGCAATTTAGTCATTAAAAAAAAGGGTAGTTCCTGGTTGTAAGCACTGTAGATTTAACAGTGAACTAAAGCAAAGACCCTGTTCCCATGATACTTACATTCTGTTGGGGGAAAACAGCAAATAGAATAAGAATAATAAATTAATTTATAATGTGATGCTAAGTAGTGATAACTATGATAAAGACAAATAAAAGTAACAATATAAAAATATGGAAAAGTACTATTTCATATAGGATGATTGAGGAAAACCTTTCTAATAAGGTGAAAGCTGAGCAGAAACCTGAGAGAAGTGAGGGAGAAAGTCATGGGTCTGTGGTGATGTGGGGAGGGTTAGGGGTGGACGGAGTTATCTCAGAAAGAGGACACCACAGATATGAAAATCAAGATTAAGGGGCATACTGGTCATATCAAGATATAGATGTCAAGGTAGGGAATGAGTTATATAGGGTCTCATAGGCCACTTGGAGGATTTAACATTTTGCTCTGATTAAGATAGAAAATCCTTATAACTGTCCAATATAGTAGCCACTAGTTCCATGTGGTTATGACTGCTTGAAAAGTGACAGGTCCAAATGAGAGGTGCTGTGCTGTAAGTGTAAAATACACACCAGATTTCAAAGACTTAGTACAAAAAAGAAAGTAAAATATCTCCTTAATATTTTTATATGGATTATATACTGAAATGATTTTTGGATAGATTTATTTAAATATATTAAATTAATCTCACCATTTTTATTTTTAATTTTCTAATGTGGCTACAAAAAATTTGAATTTACATGTGTAACTTGCATTGTATTTCTTTTGGGCAGCATTGCTTTAAATGTTTTGCACAGAGAAATAACATTCTAGCTTAAGTTTTAAAAGGTTGTTGAGTGGGAGATCAGGAGACAAGTTATGAGTCTAGAGCAGTAGTCCAGGAGAGAGATCAATGTGGCTTGGACTGGTGGTAGGTGTGGATATAGGAAGGGGTTAAGTTAAGGGTATATTTTTGAAGGTACAACCTACAGAATTTGTTATGGATTGGATGTATGAGAGAAGGTAAGAAACAATAATGACTCCTAGGTGTTGGGTCTGAGCAAATAAACAAAATAAAAATAATATTTGCCATACTTGGATGCTGAAGAATTTGATAAAATTATACATGGTGAAAGTAATGGTGTGTTCTTAGAGAGGATTGACTTTATTTAGCAATAGTTGATTCATATCCATAAAGACCCCAGATGTCAGCTTGCACTCTCACCATCGCCCTGATGGTTTCCCAACTTGGTGATGGATTAAAACTCCATTATCTATTACCCACAGTCACTTTTTTAGCCCTACATTAAGATTATTTTCTTTTGTCTCATTTATTCCATGTGAACTGAGTATATTATATGTATCAGGTATGGTGCTGATACCAAACCAATGAAAATCTGTTAAAAAATATAAGCCCAGCTGGGACATATGAAATATATTATTGAATTGAAAGTTTTGTTGTATAGTTTTTCTTATCTGCTGTATGCTAAATTGAATTGCTATAAATATTTCCAATCACATACCAATTTTGTTCAAGTATCCTTAACACAAAGATGTAGTTGAAGTTGAAGAGGTTATCAACAGAGAATGACCATAAATGACCTAATTTTATCAGATAGTAAAGCACAGACGTTTCAATAGCACAGCTTTGGAAAGTAACGTTTTCTGTAATAGCCGTATAATAGCTGTAAAATAAATTGAAACCAGTGATAAAATAAAACATTAACTTGAAATAAAATGAAATCCTACTTGTTAATATTCAAGATATAAGTTATGATTCTTTTTTAAAAAGATAAGTGTAATTTGGTTTTATTTAAAGTCTACGTAATTCATCGTTGTGACACAAAAGGGATGCATCTACTGTTTTTCTGAAATACTTAGTTTGGGACTTTATTTTGATAGAGAAAGAAGTAACTTCCTGCCTTTCCAGGAAGAAATTCTTACTTTCAACTAATTATGTTATAAGAAGTCATAGTTTTTTTACAAAATTAAGGTAGCCCAGAATACAATTCGACTTGTACAAAACAGTGTCTGATATTGTTACTCATGCACTTTGCAGAGATAACCAAAAGCAAATTGTCAACTAGATTTTACTTTTTCTTAAGATTCCACTGTATATTGATTTAGTGAAGAGTCATATATGCTGTTGTGTTTGCTTTCAGTAGGTTTATTTCATACTTTAATGGCCATATTCAGCATTGATTAACAAATTTCTGAATGTTTATCAGAACAGTACCAGTTTCCGTTGTGAGAAATAAAAAAGTATTTCTTTTTTAAGGATGATAAATAAGCTTTCTCAGTTAATATTTGCCATCTGATATATATGATATAGAAAAATTTAAATACATAATTGTATCCCTCTTCCATTTTTCTCAGCAGCATATATTTTTTTTAAAAAAGGAGTTTAGCTGTTACATTTAGATGGTGTATTTTGTCAGATTCAGTATTTGTTCTCCTATCCTTTTTTTTTTGGCTTTTTTTCAGAAACAATGAAAACAAAGCAAAAAACAAACAAACATAATGCTTTATATAGTTCCATTGAGGATATTTTAATTTTACTTTTATTTAAAAATAAAGTTTGATATATTTGAGCAGTTGCTGTTGTTTGCAAGAAGAGATAAGTAGAATCTTTCTTAACTGAAAATAAATAGAGTTTAATGGAAGACCAATTTTAAAAGCCCTATTTTGTTTTAGTGTTAGAGCAGATAGAGACATTTTTACATTGTCTCTGTTTGCCCTGTAAGAAAAATACAAACATTAAAAAATAAAGCAGAGTTGGAGCAAGTATTCACTTAAGAAAACAGCAAGCTTAAAGAATAGACTGAGTTAGATTATGGAAAATAAAAATAAATTTAATTCATAAGAGAATTAGAATGAAGGTATTAGTATATTGGCTGTAATATTTTTATTTTAACTTATGATTTTTGCTATATATTTTAGAAAAGTTTTAATAAATATTTTTAAACATACAATAGAGGAAAACATTAATTTAAACAGGTATATTCTATGCTATGACTTGAGGGAAAGTGGTTATTCATATTCCAAAGGTAAAATCCATTAACAAAGCAGTGAAAATGGCATTTTCCAGCCCCTATTATCTTTTTATCAAAAAAATATTTGGAAACACACTTAGAGAAATTGAAGAGGGAAGCAGAAAAGGTAAAGTGTTATTTATAATCTGTTTTACTTTTCCCAAATATCATATCATTCAGTTCAATTTATTTTTCAGAGCTTTTGCTTGCACCAAAGAGAAAATAACTAGAAAGCAGCTGTAAGATAAAAATAGGATCATGATATATGATTCCATTAAAACATTTGAATCACAGCTGCTTTACAAAGATTTCCAAAATACATAGTGGGAGTTTATTCCTTTCAAAATGCTTCTTTCTCTCATATTCTTTTATGTTTTATGGTCCAGAAGTTTTGTCAAATAGAATGGCTTATTATCTTTTATAATTAGTCCCAATCCATGGTACAAGGTAAAAATATCATTTTCTTTTGCAGCCACTCAATTCAGATACCTGATCAGCAATGGCCAGTGCCTCCCTTCTCTTAATCATATTTATACTTCTCCTCCTAACTTTCTCCAACTTCTACACAATTTACCTTTCTCTGCTGCTGTTTTTTTAACTTGAGAAATAAATTCAACCACGTTTATATACGAAAATTCCGTTTGTATCAGCAGTAACACAAATGGTATTTTAGATACTTTCACTTATGTCTAAGTTGTAATGGAGGCTACATTTAATTTTTTTTTAATGTTTGACATGATTCAAGGAGAACTTAAGGCAGCTTATAATGATTCGTACAATGAAACAAGGTAAAATACGTTTAACATGAGTCAGAAAACTATGGCAAACAGAATAGAAAGACATTACAGAAGAAGTCAAAGTGAGACTAGTAATAAAGATGCTACAACGTCCTGCAGAGTCACAAGAAAGTAGGAAACAAAAACTTGGTTTTCATCATTTTAAGGCCAAAGTAAAAAAAAGCAAGCAAACAAACAGAAGAAGAAGAAGAAAAAAAGTATCAGTTAAAAAATTCAAAAAACCGAACCACTTCTGGTGGAAAGGCAGGACTATTTCTGAGTGAAATGCCAGATTGGAGGAACATCATGGGACATCATGGAGAGGATATCTCCTAATGTCATGAACAAAATGTTCCTTGGAAACTGGAACATTGCTGAGGATATGGTCTGGGTAGAGTCTCTACCAGTCTGTATTAACAGAAGAAATAAGTTCACAATATTAGAAAAGCCTGTACTGTGCTGCATATCTCTCCAGCCATCTGCAGTGCCTGTTGATTCTTTTAGCCAGGCTTTTGATTTTGTTTTTTTGTTTTTTTTTTTTTTTTTTTAGCCAGGCTTTTGAAAAAATATTGGCAAGTACCTGGAGTGCAGCTTCCTATGCTGCTAGGTAAATATAAAGCATTTGTTTCAACAAAAGGCTAAGTAGGGTTTACAATCATGAAATCTGAGGAGTTTCTACAACCACCACAACAAATAGCTAATATTTGTGGCACACGTTTTATTTGTTGGGTTTTGTGCATTTAATGGGTGCCATCTAATTTACTTCTCACAGAGACCTTTGAGGTAGATATGATTACTTTCCCCATTGTACAGAAGAGTTCCCTAAAACTCTGAGGCTGAGAAATTTCCACAGAGACACAGATAGCCAGTGGTGGAAATTTAATTAGAATCTACATCTATGGGCCAGTGGCAGGCTGGGTTCCTAACCACTCCCTCTTTATAATGCTTCTTAGAAGGCAAACCTCACTAAAAACCCAACCCATTTTTTTCTTGGGGGTGAGCTGCTCTAGCACACAAGGCCAGAAACTCTCATCAAATGGTAATTTTAGCTTGGCTCATTCACACACATAGGTAATTGAGAAGATGGCTGATGTAATAATTTTAGTGTGAAAATATAAAAGTTAAATCAGCCGTAAGCAAATACTTGTTTTAGTTATAAAACTATTTTAGTAAAGCCTCTACAGTTATTTTTTTATAAAGCAATTTCGGGTTAAAACTAATTGAAAATGTACATGTAGGTAACTGGATAAGTGATGTTGTAAGTTAAAATTTAGGGGAATCAACCAAAAGTAACTTGGTTTGGTAATAAATTAGTTAGTGAGCCAGTTGTTTATTTGTACCCTTAGTTTGTGATTTTAAAAAAAAGCATTTTGGGACTTCCCTGGTGGCACAGTGGTTAAGCATCCGCCTGCCAATGCAGGGGACACAGGTTCGAGCCCTGGTCTGGGAAGATCCCACGTGTCGTGGAGCAACTAAGCCTGTGTGCCACAACTACCGAAGTCCGTGTGCCTAGAGAAAGCCCACGCACAGCAACAAAGACCCAAAGCAGCCAAAGATCAATAAATAAATACATTAAAAAAAAACTTAGAATCCTTAAACAAAATGCTATCATTTTTTTAAAAAAGCGTCTTGTGTTTGCATAAAAAAAAGTTTTAGTTAAATATGCCTTTCAACATTTATCGTAAGAAAGCTATTTAGATTACTAATCTTAGTTTAAATTAGAAACTAGTTTAAATTTTACTTAATTAGTTATCATGTGGTAGCACAGTAAAACATTCTACATACATATATTTATATATAAACATATATGTATATATGTATACGTATAATGAAATATGTTAATTATATTAACATATTTCCTCAGTTTAGAGTTTCTGAAACTTTGTCTAAAGATCACATAATAATATATTACTAAATATTATCAGTATGTTAGATCTTTTAAACTGAAGTAGAACAATAAACCCTAAATGAAAATTTAATTTTTATTTAATGATTATAATTATTATACCAATTCATTTGCACTGTATTTGCTTTTTAGAAGATCAGACAGTTCTTTGTTTTGAGAAATTTTGCCATAATTAAATACTATACTGCCATATATTTGATTATACTACTTATATTTTCAATTGACATAGTGCTTCTAAGAATTTAGATTCAGGGCACTATTAACATTATATAAACATTATCACAGACATCTCCCTTGATACAGTGTATGTGTGTGACACAGATATTACAGATTGATAAACAATATTATACATCCCTCTCACGCATGCGCTCTATGTATGTGTGTATGTATACAAATATATAATAAATTATAGAACTTCTTTTATTAAGGTGTTTAAACAAAATATTGTAATACCATAAATTGACAGTGACCTAGTAGCATGCAAATACTTTAGGCTGGTAGACTGGAGAGACATGTTTGCTCTTGATGTAATTATCAATACATGTTGTAAATCTGCATGGCATTTGATTCCAAAATGTATGTGTGAATTGGCTTTGTATTTTAATAAATTAAAGTGAAATAAACATAAGGGCAATTTAAACATTGGCATTAGTTTATATGAACCAATTCAAAGTTAGTAGCTAGAGAGTTATATTTTTTTAAAATATGAGGTAAAAAAAATTTTTGTAAGCAACCTTGTACCTATGTACATATGAAGATCAAGGGCTAAAAATCCATTCTTAATGAATATCATATATATGTAATGTATATATATGTATACATGTAACAGAGACAGAGATAGACTGTCAAATGCTTAGGTTTATGGACATAGATGAGAAGTGGAAAGATTGATTTTTACAAAATGTGTTCATATTTTTAAATAATTAAATTTAGAGGGCTTCCCTGGTGGCGCAGTGGTTGGGAGTCCGTCTGCCAATGCAGGGGACGCGGGTTCGTGCCCCGATCCGGGAAGATCCCGCATGCCGCGGAGCGGCTGGGCCCGTAAGCCATGGCCGCTGAGCCTGCGCGTCCGGGGCCTATGCTCTGCAACGGGAGAGGCCACAACAGTGAGAGGCCCGCGAATCGCAAAAAAAAAAATAAAATAAAATAAAATAAATAAATTTAGTTTTATATGCATCTATCAGAAAAAGGTAAAGAAGGAATTCAAATATGAACACATTCTGCTTTATCATAACAGATATCTCATTCCAAAATATCTCTAAATGTTTAAGGAAAAAATAAAATGTTGATGAGAGAAAAGGAAAAGAATGAGTACTACTTCAGTAAGAGAAACTTCAACTGTGCTCCTCTATACCAGTTTAAAAGTAAACAAGAAAACACTTCATTTACACTGGCATGTCCCCTGGTGTGCACACCATAGACTTGTGTTCAGTGGTACAGCCATTTCCTCTGAAGGTTCCTATCCTGTTTGTTCTCTAAACAAAGGCAAGACAAGCACCTACCAGACTCTGAAGGCAATATTTTTTTTTTAATAGAGCAGAAAGCAGGTCAGTTTTGGCATCTGAAGTAAAAGTTATTTCCTGATGTATCAAAGGTCTTTAGAATATATTACTCCTCCCTCCCCCCAAATGCCACACAGCTTGAACTCCAAAAGAAACATTGGATCTATAGATAAATTTTAAAATATTTGCCATGTATAGTTATTAAAATTAATTCATTTACATATAAATGTCTATAAATATTTAATAATATGCATTCTAATGTTAATCTTCAAGGATTAATAATATAAAGTTTTTAATAAGGAAAAGAACATTAAGGAAACTGCCATTCGTGGCAGTAGAGATAACAAATACTTATTTGGCAATAATTTGTACTTTTAATTAAAATCAAGTTATCTAATTAGAAACAAATTGTACCTTACAGAAAATTATCTATGGGTTATCATTATTTCTTTCTTTTCTATTGAACATTACTGATTCTATACTAAATGATGTATCTTTTAGTTGTTTGTATTCTCCTAAATAGCTTCTGAGATTTGCATGCAATATTTTTATCTTAACCTGGTAAACCTGACAAAGCAAAATATCTCTACATTCTCACTGCTATAATGCTCTAAGGGTCTTTACACTCTTTTAGGAAAAAAGGTATCCTACTGTTGCATCTTGACATATCACAAAATCTGGTGGAAGGCGTAATTTATAACACCAACCATATGAACTCAAGAGTTCTAAGACCCCATGGCTCCCATAAAGCATAGACAGTTTTATTTGTACAACATAGTTGGCATTTCTCATGAGCCATGTGAAAGCTCAAATGGTATCATAAATTTTAAAAGTCTAGACTTAAATAGGACATGGTTGATGACCTCTTTCTACCTTATTCAGCTTCTAGCATCATTGGGAGTTAAACGCTCTAAATATTTAGAGAACTTTTTTCAAGAGTTCATATTCAGTAAACATTAACAAAAACCAGGCTGTCATCATTTTTCATTTACTAAACGTCGTTTCAGGTTGAAGGTGATTTTTCTCCTCAGCGAGCCTGTCAGAATGTCATGTTTGTGCTTTGTTTGATTTACAGGATTTTGGATCGCTATGTTCAGGAGCAAATTCCTGGTGCCAAGGTTGTGGTAGAGTCCATTGGAGCTCGCCGGCATGGCGATGCCTTTTCTCTAGAAGATTACACAAAGTGTGACTTGACTGTCTATGCAATCGACCCCCAAACCAACAGAGCCATCGACAGAAATGAGCTTTTTAAGTGAGTATTTTTATTGTCTGTAACAGCTTTATGGTTACAGTATCACCCATAGATAATCCTGATTTAAGGCTATAAAAGTAAATAGTTTAAAACCCATCAAATTTTTCTTGAAAGTGAATTGTAATCAAAACAAAAGAAAAAAAATCTAAGAAACAATACCTAGGGTGCTCACGCCTAGAATTTTTAAGTCTAAGTATGAGATAAAGTGACTTCGGGGGATCTGTTCTCCTTGAGATGTCTGAGGATCCATTATGCTTAAGAGCAAGAAGCAGTTCACCGAGATCACCTTGCATCGGCTTCCACTCTTGCTCCAAGACCCTGCTCTTGAGAGGAAAGCACAGATCCCTTCTTAAAGTGGCAAGTTGCCTGCAATGATGTCAGTAGGCTTGAATTTTAAGAACAAGCCTAGCTTTCTTCAAGGTCTTATTGAATAGGCAAAAATTAACATCTGATTTTTCCCTTGACTTGGGGGTAGAGAGCAGAGAGGATAATCACTTCCACCTAAGTCCATGTGACATTTCATCCAGGTATGAATTTGAACATTTGAGTTTTAAATCCTAAAAATTAGGAATATACAAAATCTTAAACAAAACCCTGCTACACATTCTCCTTTGGAAATTATTCTAGAACAGCTTTAGTTGTTGTTGTTAGTTTCTCCTTTACTCTAGTGACATCTAGTGTCCAAAAGATTATTGGCATGTAATTTTTACCTAAAAACATGTTTTGTAGTAAAAATACATATTGATATATAATCATATGTATATATTCTAAATATTCAGAGATGTGTGTATATATATATATACACATAATCTCCAAAATCCATTATTTCAGAATTTAGTTTTTCTTTGTCTCTATATATAATAAATATGCAAATAAATATATGCATATACAAATTTACATGCATATATCCATATATGGGTGCATGTTTTTATTTAGTAAACATCTATTTACCCATTTTTTTATTAAAACTCATAAATTCTGAATTTAGTTTTACTTTATATCTGTTCGTCAACAAAATTTCACTATTTTAGCAGCAATGATATAGTGATTTAGTATCAACTTAATTTCTTAAAAAGCCATAGTTATTAAGTATTAATAATTAAGTATGTATAAATCAATTTATATATAATAGATATTTGGGCCATATGCAAGAGAGTATACTAATCACTATGAAGAAATACAGATGACTGAAGCAATGGCTTCTTCTCAGGTGTTAGACTCACCATCCAAATGAAGGAGCATTTAGGTCTACTAAGACAATAATTGATTACTTTATTAATTTTAAAAGTTATTTAGAAATATACTTTAAAAGTAATTTTTATATTTCTATTAATTGTCATTATTAACATTTATTTAAATCTATCTGCATTCTTGTTTTTAAATTTATTTATTTAATTTATTTATTTTTGGCTGTGTTGGGTCTTCGTTGCTGCACACAGGCTTTCTCTAATTGTGTCGACAGGCTTCTCATTGCAGTGGCTTCTCTTGTTGCGGAGCATGGGCTCTAGGCACATAGGCTTCAGTAGTTGTGGCTCACGGGCTCTAGAGTGCAGGTTCAGTAGTTGTGGCACACGGCTTAGTTGCTTTGCGGTATGTGGGATATTCCCGGACCAGGGCTCGAACCCTTGTCCCCTGCATTGGCAGGCGAATTCTTAACCACTGCGCCATCAGGGAAGCCCTGCGTTCTTTTTTATATACACTGGTTTTATTTTAAAATATGATGATAGATTGTTCAAATTTAAGGTGCTTTCCTAAATTTAAAAATATCTATTTTCTTTAGGCTGACAGCCTGGCTCTAAAGAGTAAAATAATGATGAGTATAATTTGAATTGTACTTGTAAATATTTTAGAGATAAACAATTTGGAAACTGAAGCCAATTTGGTGTCAGCTGACACTGTGAAGTACAAGATAAACATTCTTCATTCTATCAAGTTTTCCAAAACCTAGATTATATTGTGAAAAGTAGAGGTCTAAATTCAACTGAATAACTATTATAGCCAAGAAGAAAGGAAAAAAATACAGAATAACTATAAATTTTAAAAAATTATATTAAGGAGAGGATGGAATAACCATGAAGTATTAAAAATTTTGCCTTAGCAGTCTTCACCTTGAACTGTTAGCTGAGAACCACTGGTCTAATTTAAACCCTAGAATTGTTCTTTGCAATATGTTGTAATGAAATTATATAGATATATTTCAAAATGCAAGGTTGATATGCATAGATAATATTATCAGATATTATTACCTATTCAGAAGTTATAGAAGTTTTTGTATACTTAGTTTTAACACTGAACAAATATACTAGAACATTGATGGTTGCTTAATGCCCAGACCAGTGGAAATAGGATTATCCTCTCAATTTCTCCTTATGCTAAAATCTAAGCTTCTGAGGCTGTTAGAATTTTTAGGGCAAAGATTTAGAAACAAAAAAGATACTTCCTCCTAGGAGTTCACTTAGATATTTAAAAATTGATTTAACTATATCAAAAAAAATTTAAAACCTTATAACTGCATAGAGAAGACTGGAATGGCTTTACAACTCATTAATTACATATTTTGTTTCACAAGGTTATGAGTTTGTTGATTTTTCTTATTTTGGGATATGTGAATTGCTTAGATTTTCTACAATAAATGTATATTACTTTTATTTTCCTTTTATTCTTCTTGTGATTCTTTGAGCATCTTTAATCTGCATTTTTGGGGGGTTTTTGTTGTTGCTGTTTTCATTTCTGGAATATTCCTAGACAATATATATTCAAATATTTCTTATACCCTATTTTTTCTTTATCCTTTTCTGGGACTCCAATTAAAATTTGTTTTTTCTCATAGCTTTTGGATGCTTTGTTCTTATTCCTCTCCCTTCCCCCAACATTCTTATCACTTTGTGGTTTTTTTAGTACTAAAGTACTAAAATAAAATAGTACTAAAAGTACTATTTTTTTAAATTTTTATTGTTTTAATTAATTTATTTATTTTTTAACATCTTTATTGGAGTATAATTGCTTTACAATGTTGTGTTAGTTTCTGCTGTATCACAAAGTGAATCAGCTATATGTATACATATCCCCTCCCTCTTGCACCTCCCTCCCACCCACCCTATCCCACTCCTCTAGGTGGACACAAAGCACTGAGCTGATCCCCCTGTACTATGTGGCTGCTTCCCACTAGCTATCTATCTTACATTTGGTAGTGTATATATCTCCATGCCACTCTCTCACTTTGTCCCAGCTTATACTTCTCAATCCCCATGTACTGAAGTCCATTCTCTACATCTGTGTCTTTATTCCTCTCCTGTCCCTTGGTTCTTCAAAACCATTTTTTTTTTTAGATTCCATATATATATTATCATACGGTATTTGTTTTTCTCTTTCTGACTTACTTCACTCTGTATGACAGTCTCTAGGTCCTTCCACCTCACTACAGATAACTCAGTTTCATTTCTTTTTATGGCTGAGTAATATTCCATTGTATATATAGGATACACATATACACATGTATGTATATATGTGCCACATCTTCTTTATCCATTCATCTGTCGATTGACACGTAGGTTGCTTCCATGTCCTGGCTATTGTAAATACAGCTGCAGTGAACATTGTGGTACATGACTCTTTTTGAATTATGGTTTTCTCAGGCTATATGCCCAGTAGTGGAACTGCTGGCTCGTATGGTAGTTCTATTTTTAGTTTTTTAAGGAACCTCCATACTGTCCTCCATAGTGGCTGTATCAATTTACATTCCCACCAACAGTACAAGAGGCTTCTCTTTTCTCCACACACTCTCCAGCATTTATGTTTGTAGATTTTTTGATTATGGACATTCTGACCGGTGTGAGGAGATACCTCATTGTAGTTTTGATTTGCATTTCTCTAATGATTAGTGATGTTAACCATCCTTTCAGGTGTTTGTTGGCAATCTGTATATCTCCATTGGAGAAATGTCTATTTAGATCTTCTGCCCATTTTTGTATTGGGTTGTTTGTTTTTTTGATATTGAGCTGCATGAGCTGCTTGTGTATTTTGGAGATTAATCCTTTGTCTGTTGCTTTGTTTGCAAATATTTTCTCTCATTCTGAGGGTTGTCTTTTTGTCTTGTTTTGGTTTCCTTTGCTGTGAAAAAGCTTTTAAGTTTCTTTAGGTCCCATTTGTTTATTTTTGTTTTTATTTCCATTTCTCTAAGGTGGGTCAAAAAGGATCTTGCTGTGATGTATGTCATAGAGTGTTCTGCCTATGTTTTCCTCTAAGAGTTTTATAGTGTCTGGCCTTACATTTAGGTCTTTCTAGTTCTGTGAAAAATGTCATTGGTAGTTTGATAGGGATTGCATTGAATCTGTAGATTGCTTTGGGGAGTATAGTCATTTTCACAATGATGATACTTCCAATCCAATAACATGGTATATCTCTCCATCTGTTTGTATTGTATTTAATTTCTTTCATCAGTGTCTTATAGTTTTCTGCATACAAGTCTTTTGTCTCCTTACATAGGTTTATTCCTAGGTATTTTATTCTTTTTGTTGCAATGGTACATGGGAGTGTTTCCTTAATTTCTCTTTCAGAGTTTTCATCATTAGTGTATAGGAATGCAAAAGATTTCTGTGCATTAATTTTGCATGCTGCTGGTTTACCAAATTCATTGGTTAGCTCGAGTAGTTTTCTGATAGAGTCTTTAGGATTCTTTATGTATAGTATTATGTCATATGCAAAGAGTGACAGTTTTACTTCTTCTTTTC
>NC_041233.1:43295859-43344019 GCF_002837175.3 Physeter macrocephalus
TTTTGGAGATTAATCCTTTGTCTGTTGCTTTGTTTGCAAATATTTTCTCTCATTCTGAGGGTTGTCTTTTTGTCTTGTTTTGGTTTCCTTTGCTGTGAAAAAGCTTTTAAGTTTCTTTAGGTCCCATTTGTTTATTTTTGTTTTTATTTCCATTTCTCTAAGGTGGGTCAAAAAGGATCTTGCTGTGATGTATGTCATAGAGTGTTCTGCCTATGTTTTCCTCTAAGAGTTTTATGGTGTCTGGCCTTACATTTAGGTCTTTAATCCATTTTGAGTTTATTTTTGTGTCTGGTGTTAGGGAATGTTGCAATTTCATTCTTTTACATATAGTGGTCCAGTTTTCCCAGCACCACTTATTGAAGAGTCTGTCTTTTCTCCATTATATACTCTTGCCTCCTTTATCAAAGATAAGGTGACCATATGTGCATGGGTTGATCTCTGGGCTTTCTATCCTGTTCCATTGATCTATATTTCTCTTTTTGTGCACATACCATACTGTCTTGATTACTGTAGCTTTGTAGTATAGTCTGAAGTCAGGGAGCCTGATACCTCCAGCTCCGTTTTTCTTTCTCAAGATTGCTTTGGCTATTCGGAGTCTTTTGTGTTTTCATACAAATTGTGAAATTTTTTGTTCTAGTTCTGTGAAAAATGTCATTGGTAGTTTGATAGGGATTGCATTGAATCTGTAGATTGCTTTGGGGAGTATAGTCATTTTCACAATGATGATACTTCCAATCCAATAACATGGTATATCTCTCCATCTGTTTGTATTGTATTTAATTTCTTTCATCAGTGTCTTATAGTTTTCTGCATACAAGTCTTTTGTCTCCTTACATAGGTTTATTCCTAGGTATTTTATTCTTTTTGTTGCAATGGTACATGGGAGTGTTTCCTTAATTTCTCTTTCAGAGTTTTCATCATTAGTGTATAGGAATGCAAAAGATTTCTGTGCATTAATTTTGCATGCTGCTGGTTTACCAAATTCATTGGTTAGCTCGAGTAGTTTTCTGATAGAGTCTTTAGGATTCTTTATGTATAGTATTATGTCATATGCAAAGAGTGACAGTTTTACTTCTTCTTTTCTAATCTGGATTCCTTTTATTTCTTTATCTTCTCTGATTACTGTTTGTAAAACTTCCAAAATTATGTTGAAAAATAGTGGTGAGAGTGGGCAACCTTGTCTTGTTCCTGATCTTAGTGGAAATGGTTTCAGTTTTTCACCATTGAGAATGATGTTGGCTGTGGGTTTGTCATATATGGCCTTTATTATGTTGAGGTAGCTTCCCTCTATGCCTATTTTCTGGAAGGTTTTTATCTTAAATGGGTGTTGAATTTTGTTAAAAGCTTTTTCTGCATCTATTGAGATGATCATATGATTTTTATCCCTCAGTTTGTTAATATGGTGTATCCCATTGATTGATTTGTGTATATTGAAGAATCCTTGCATTCCTGGAATAAAACCCACTTGATCATGGTATATGATCCTTTTAATGTGCTGTTGGATTCTGTTTGCTAGCATTTTGTTGAGGATTTTTTCATCTATGCTCATCAGTGATACTGGCCTTTAGTTTTCTTTTTTTGTGACATCTTTGTCTGGTTTTGGTATCCGGGTGATGGTGGCCTCGTAGAATGAGTTTGGGGGTGTTCTTCCCTCTGCTCTATTTTGAAGAGTTTGAGAGAGTTAGGTGTTAGCTCTTCTCTAAATGTTTGATTGAATTCACCTGTGAAGCCATCTGGTCCTGGGCTTGTGTCTGTTGGAAGATTATTTTTTTTTAAATTTTTTAAATTTTTAATCACAGTTTCAATCTCATTGTTTGTGATTGTTCTGTTTATATTTTCTATTTCTTCCTGGTTCAGTCTCAGAAGGTTGTGCCTTTCTAAGAATTTGTCCATTTCTTCTAGGTTGTCCATTTTATTAGCATATAGTTGCTTGTAATAATCTCTCATGATCCTTTGCATTTCTGCAGTGTCAGTTGTTACTTCTCCCTTTTCATCACTAATTCTATTTATTTGAGCCTTTTCCCTTTTTTTCTTGATGAGTCTGGCTAATGGTTTATCAATTTTGTTTTATCTTCTCAAAGAACCAGCTTTTAGTTTTATTGATCTTTCCTATCCTTTCCTTCATTTCTTTTCATTTATTTCTGATCTAATCTTTATGATTTCTTTCCTTCTGCTAACTTTCGGGGTTTTTTTGTTCTTGTTTCTCTAATTGCTTTAGGTGTAAGTTTGGGTTGTTTATTTGAGATTTTCTTGTTTCTTGAGGTAGGATTGTATTGCTATAAACTTGCCTCTTTGAACTGCTTTTGCTGCATCCCATAGGTTTTGGGTCATCATGTTTTCATTGTCATTTGTTTCTAGGTATTTTTTGATTTCCTCTTTGATTTCTTCAGTGATCTCTTGGTCATTTAGTAGTGTATTATTTAGCCTCCATGTGTTTGTATTTTTTACAGATTTTTACCTGTAATTGATATCTAGTTTCATAGTGTTGTGGTCAGAAAAGATACTTGATATGATTTCAATTTTCTTAAATTAACCAAGGCTTGATTTATGACCCAAGATATGATCTATCCTATAGAATGTTCCATGAGCTGTTGAAAGTATATTCTGTTGTTTTTTGATGGAATGTCCTATAAATATCAATTAAGTCCATCTTGTTTAATGTATCATTTAAAGCTTGTGTTTCCTTATTTATTTTCATTTTGCATGATCTGTCCATTGGTGAAAGTGGGGTGTTAAAGTCCCATGCTTTTATTGTGTTACTGTTGATTTCCTCTTTTATGGCTCTTAGCATTTGCCTTATGTATTGAGGTGCTCCTATGTTGGGTGCATAAATATTTACAATTGTTATATCTTCTTCTTGGATTGATCCCTTGATCATCATGTACTGTCCTTCTTTGTCTCTTGTAATAGTCTTTATTTTAAAGTCTATTTTGTGTGATATGAGAATTTCTGCTCCAGCTTTCTTTTGATTTCTATTTGCATGGAATATCTTTTTCCATACCCTCACTTCCAGTCTGTATGTGTCCCTAGGTCTGAAGTGGGTCTCTTGTAGACAGCATATATCCTTTGCTTGTCTGTAAAGGTTTTAATTTCTCCATCAAATCTAAATGGGATCCTTGCTGAGTAGAGTAATCTTGGTTGTAGGTTTTTCCTTTTCATCACTTTAAATATGTCCTGCCACTCCCTTCTGGCTTGCAGAGTTTCTGCTGAACGATCAGCTGTTAACCTTATGGGGATACCCTTGTATGTTATTTCTTGTTTTTCCCTTGCTGCTTTTAATATTTTTTCTTTGTATTTAATTTTTGATAGTTTGATTAATATGTGTGTTGGCATGTTTCCCCTTGGATTTATCCTGTATGGGACTCTATGCACTTCCTGTTCTTGACTATTTCCTTTCCATATTAGGGAAGTTTTCAACTATAATCTCTTCAAATATTTTCTCAGTCCCCCTTTCTTTTTTCCTCTTCTTCTTCTGGGACCCCTATTAATCGAATGTTTGTGTGTTTACTGTTGTCCCAGAGGTCTTTGGGACTGTCCTCAATTCTTTTCATTCTTTTTTCTTTATTCTGCTCTGTGGTAGTTATTTCCACTACTTTATGTTCTGGGTCACTTATCTGTTCTTCTGCCTCAGTTATTCTGGTATTGATTGCTTCTAGACAATTTTTAATTTCATTTATTGCATTGTTTATCATTGGTTGTTTGCGCTTTAGTTCTTCTAGTTCCTTGTTAAACGTTTCTTGTATTTTCTCCATTCTATTTCCAACATTTTGGATCATCTTTACTGTCATTACTCTGAATTCTTTTTCAGGTAGACTGCCTATTTCCTCTTCATTTGTTTGTTATGGTGGGCTTTTACCTGGCTCCTTCATCTGCTGCATGTTTCTCTGTCTTATTTTGCTTACCTTACTGTGTTTGGGGTCTCCTTTTCGCAGGCTGCACGTTCGCAGTTCCCATAGGTGTCTGCCCCCAGTGGGTAAGTTTGGTTCAGTGCGTTGTGTAGGCTTCCTGGTGGAGGGGACTGGTGCCTGTGTTCTGGTGGATGAGGCTGGATCTTGTCTCTCTGGTGGGCAGGACCGCATCGGGTGGTGTGTTTTGGGGTGTCTATGAACTTATTATGATTTTAGGCAGCCTCCCTGCTAATGGGTGGGGTTTTGTTCCTGTCTTGCTAGTTGTTTGGCATAGGGTATCCAGCACTGTAGCTTGCTGGTCATAGAGTGGAGCTGTGTCTTAGCATTGAGATGGAGATCTCTGGGAGAGCTTTCGCCATTTGATATTACATGGTGCCAGGAGGTCTGTGGTGGCCAAGTGTCCTGAACCCAGCTCTCCACCTCAGAGGCTCAGCCTGACCCCTGGCCAGAGCACCAAGACCCTGTCAGCCACATGACTCAGATAAAACGGGAGAAAAAAAAAGAAAGAAGGAAATAAAATAAAATAACTAAAATAAAATAGCTATTAAAATAAAAAATATTATTAAGAAATAAAAAAAATAAGTAATAAAAAAAAAAAGAAAGAAAGAAGAGACCAACCAAACCAAAAAACAAATTCACCAATGATAACAAGCACTAAAAACTATACTAAAAAAAAAAAAACAAAAAACAGACAGACAGAACCCTGGGACAAATGGTAAAAGCAAAGCTATATACAGACCTAATCACACAAAGAAGCATACACATACACACTCAAAAAAAGAGAAAAAGGAAAATAAAATATATTTATATTAAAAAAAGGAGGAAGAGAGCAACCAAATCAATAAACAAATATACCAATTATAACAAGCTCTAAATACTAAACTAAGGTAAACATAAAAACAGAAACAAATTAGATGCAGAAAGGTTACCCCAAGTCTACAGTTGCTCCCAAAGTCCACTGCCTCAATTTTGGGATGATTCTTTGTCTATTCAGGTAATCCACAGATGCAGGGTACATCAAGTTGACTGTGGAGATTTAATCCGCTGCTCCTGAGGCTGCTGGGAGAGATTTCCCTTTCTCTTTGTTCGCACAGCTCCCGGGGTTCAGCTTTGGATTTGGCTCCACTTCTGCATGTAGGTCGCCTGAGGGCATCTGTTCCCCTCCCAGACAGGACGAGGTTAAAGCAGCAGCTGATTCGGGGTCTCTGGCTCACTCTGGCTGGTGGGAGGGAGGGGTACGGAATGTGGGGCGAGCCTGTGGCGGCAGATGCCAGCGTGACATTGCAACAGCCTGAGGCACTCCTTTTGTTCTCCCAGGGAAGGTGTCCCTGGATCATGGGACCCTGGCAGTGGTGTGCTGCACAGGCTCCCAGGACGGGAGGTGTGGATAGTGACCTGTGCTTGCACACAGGCTTCTTGGTGGCTGCAGCAGCAGCCTTAGCATCTCATGGCTGTCTCTGGGGTCCACACTGATAGCCGCAGCTTGCCCCCATCTCTGGAGCTCGTTTAGGTGGTGCTCTGAATCCCCCCTCCTCGAGGAACCCTGAAACAATGGTTTCCTTGCCTCTTAGGGAGTTCCAGACTTTTTCCTGGACTCCCTCCCGGGTAGCTGTGGAGCACTAACCCCTTCAGGCTGTGTTCATGCCACCAACCCCAGTCCTCTCCCTGGGGTCTGACCTCCGAAGCCAAGCCTCAGCTCCCAGCCCCTACCCGCCCCAGGTGGGTGAGCAGACAAGCCTCTCAGGCTGCTGAGTGCTGGTTGGCACCCATCCTCTGTGCAGGAATCTCTCCGCTTTGCCCTCTGCACCATTGTTGCTGCGTTCTCCTCTGTGGCTCCAAAGGTTCGCACCCCCGCCACCCCCCGTCTCCACCAGTAAAGGGCCTTCCTAGTTTGTGGAAACTTTTCCTCCTTCACAGCTCCCTCCCAGAGGTGCAGGTCCTGTACCTATTCTTTTGTCTCTGTTTTTTCTTTTTTCTTTTGCCCTACCCAGGTACCTGGGGATTTTCTTGCCTTTTGGGAAGTCTGAGGTCTTCTGCCAACATTCAGTAGGTGTTCTGTAGGAGCTGTTCCACATGTAGATGTATTTTTGATGTACTTGTGGGGAGGAAGATGATCTCCATGTCTTACTCCTCCGCCATGTTGAAGGTCCCTCCCTCTTTGTGTTTTAGTTTGAATAATTTCTGCTGCCCTGTTTTCAAGTTCACTGACTCGTGTATGTTAGCCTATTGATAAGCTCATCGAAGGAATTCTTCATCTTCATATCTTTTTAAAAAATTCTTGCATTTCCATTTGGTTTTTACAGTTTCTACCACTTTACTGAGTTTCTCCATCATTTCAGGCATGTTTTCTGCCTTACTACTAGATCCTGTAAAATACTAATCAGAGTTGTATCAAAGTCCCTATGTGATGGTTCCAATATCTGGGTTACCTCTGTGTCTGGTCTATTGCTTTCTCTATCTTTCAGCAGTCCCTGAATGCCTGTGACACAGAAGGGGTTTCTCTCCATTCTCTTAACTCTCCTGATGTAGTAAACGGCTCTTGCTTGTTGCTTGGTTCTACTCTAAAGGTGGGAATGGGACAATGAGAGTTTGGGGAATTCTGTTTTCCTTGTCTAGCCAGTGAGCCTAGGATTTGGGGTGGGGCTTTCTCAGCTTTTCTTCCATGCCTTCCCATGGCATCCATACTCTACTTCATATTTGTGGAGGTTCTTGGGTGTAAGAGAGTTCCCTGCCCCTCCCCAACCAGCAGTAGACCTCTACTTTTCAGGGTCTTAGGCCCAAGAGAGCTCCTTCTCCTCCCCCAGATAGGGTGGATTTTGCTCATAGCTCTTCTCCAGAAGCAGTGGACCTTTACTTGAGCCTTAGGGATGGGAGTTCTTCCTCCCTCTCTCTCTATATGGCTCTTGCTTTATGTGAGATACAGGTCCATAAAATTGCAGAGCACCCCAGCCTTAGCTTATTACTTCGTATATCCCTGCACTATGAAGAGGATTTCTCTGGTCTCCTGCCCTGTACCCAATCTATCTTATGGTGGGCCATGGAAAAGAGTTTGCGAATGAGTGCAAACCCCCACTTGTGTTTGTGGGTCACTTATTCTATCTAACCTTACATGCTGATACACACTTAGCTTTTAAGCATTTATTAAAAATTTAGCTGATTTGTTTTATTTGAATTTATGGTACCTACTTTTAGCTTGTTCTGAGAAAGGTGAAACAATACATGGTCTCATCCCACTGTTGGAGGAAATTGTCACTCTTTGGAATTTGGTTTTATGCTTGCAAAAAAATTTATGATTTTAATGTTATATGACTTTCCCGTCATTAGGGTGGGTGCCACATTCTCTTGCGGCTTTCTGCCTTCTGAGCAGAAACAGACCATACTATTTTAAAGCAAAACTTAATTAAATTTCAAAATGAGCAAATACAATTTTAGCTTGTACACTTAATAGTCCAGTCTGCTTAAAATTAGTCTGTCCAGATAGTAAATGAGAGATAAAGAAGAAGGTAGAGAAAGCTGGTATATTCTACAAACTGCATTTAAAAGTACAATGTTAAAAAAAAATACTTTAAAATGAATCTAACTACCAACCTCTGATAAAACTTCTTTCAACTTCCTAAGTCCAGAAAAAAAAAATCAAAATACTGAAAATTCAAATAATTGGAAAACTGTTAGAATTTAGTTAAAATAATTGTGGAACTGTATAGAGGAAATAGTGGTCCACCCTTGATTTGTTTTATTAAGAGGAACAACCTTATCCAAGTGGAATGAATGTGGGCAGATATGTTAACCATTGTCCATTCTGTAAATCTGTTTCAGAGACCCACATTATTTACTGACAAAGGAAATAGGCAGTTGCCCCTCCACTGTTTAGATGTGTGCTTTTGTGAAGTACAGAATACATTCTCCTGCTCACCCTCCCCTTTATTTCTACATCCATATGTATATTGAAACACTGAAATTCTCAAGGCAAAATGCAGAGTGGTCTGTAGTTATACATTGTACTTTGAAAGTTGTGTTCAAGTGAATGGAGCCAGGGATACCTGTTTGCATGTGCTCCATCAGTTGGGTGAATCAGAAGACATGGAATTGGCTTAGGAATTTACCTCATGTCAGGAAAACAGAGCAGTAATTAATGTTGGCTAAATACTAGGAAGGGGTCTATTCACCTCACCCTTAGACTTGAAAACCATTTTAACAAGCAGCTAAGTAGACTATGAATGAGAATAAAGAGAAAATCACATTTCTTTATTGATATTGAATCTGACAGCTTTATCTCCCTTCTAAATAAGTAAGCAAGGTGAAAAATGGGATCAGTAATAAATACTGAAAAACAAAATAAAAGAAATAACACCCTGATGACTCAGAGGTAGACTATATCTCTGGAAATAATTCTCTTACAGAAACCACTGGAAAAGTTTAATATTTTCTGTAGAAAACAAGACCATATAAGACAAATGGTGTATGTGTTTTGCATGACCTGAATCCTTACCTGCTTCTGGTAAAAAATGCTCCACAAAAGAATAGTGAGGATTGACCTTCTCCAACATGGTGGTGGGCTTTTTGTTTTGTTTTGTTTTGATTTTACCCATGGGGCATGTAGGATCTTCGTTCCCTGACCAGGGATCGAACCCGTGCCCCCTGCAGTGGAAGTGTGGCGTCTTAACCACTGGACCGCTAGGGAAGTCCCTGGTGGTGGGCTTTGATGAAGTGCTTTCCCCTCAGGCCATTTGGAGTATGCCTTTCCTCTGCTCACACTGAGTAGGTGTGGGTTAGTGCACATTCACTAGAAGGTCAATTAGATTTCATCTTCAAGGATTTACATGGATGTTAGGAGACAGTAGAGCTCTTAGTCCTGAAATCAGAAAAAGTGTAAAACAAAAGCCTGAAGTTTCTTGGGGCTAATTTTTCGATCTTAGGGAGAAATTCTCCTAAAATCCATTGACTATCTGGATTCAACCTTGCCTAGAATGAAAAAGCATCTGAAAAATAAATTGGCAAAATGAAGTATAAACATAAGAAGCTCACAGCATATTACAGAAAAAACAAAAATAAAAATGACTTAATCGTAAAGGAAGAAAAATTAGATAAGCCTTATACATCCCATCTTCATGACGGGATGGGGATCAAATCCACAATATTTTAAGGAAAATGTTATGACTCGAGAATCTTGGCCTAGGCAAGTTGTTTCGCATATATACAGCAAAAAAGAAAGATATTCTAGATCAGTTATGGATTCAAAAGCTATCAACTCTTCTAGTAAACAATTACTTACAATTACCAAAATTGAGAAATAAACCAAAATGAAGATCTAAATAATGGAGTTATTGTAGTGTAAAAAGACTAATAAATCTTCCTTTAGGTGGTTTGGATATCAAACAGAATCCAGTAGGAATCCAATAGAATTGTGATCTGTGGATCCACATGATAGGAATAATTTTTCCCTGCAATTAATGATCTTCCTCTGCTTCTGATCCTTCCCAGTTTCTAATGAGACAGTTCTTGCGACATAACTCTTAACTGTACTTCATTTGTAATTTCTTACTTTATCTGATAAACAATTCAAAGTGTTTTACAATTCTATTCCAGTCTAGTACTTAGAACAATGGGTAAAACTTTATTGTACTTCTTAATGTATCTGAAAATGGCCTAGAAAAATTGATATAAAAAGTATATTTTCATCTACAAAAGCATATTTGTAAAAAAAATACAAGAAAAGCATCCTAACTGCCTTAAGTTATAGCATGAAAACTTGAATGAAAAACTGTGTAGCTTTAAAACTAAAATTGAGTTATTTGAGCCATTAGGTTTCCTAAATTGGAAGATTAATAAACTATCCAGTGGAATTCATATCTGATATCAAGCATCTCTTTATTTTTTTCTCTATGGAAGCTATGAACAGTGTGTTTAACTAGATTTAAAGTCAGCATGATCACTTGGAAAATTAGAATAAAAAGTATTCAAAGGGATGAAATAGCCTGTAAAATGCACAAGCATAGCATTCTTTGGTTACTATTTGATGGTGAAATTTTGGGCCATTTAAATCTTTTCTTTCATATTTCTTTGTATTTTCCACATCTTCAGCATAAGTATGGTATTTTATATTGAGACATGTATTTCTAAAATATTTTCACTGTGTATGCTGTGTAGTTACAAATATATAAAAATGTTTATTAATAGCCAAAAAAAAAGATTAGACTTGAGTACACCAAAATATTAGCAGTAGTAATCTTTGCATTGTGGGCATTTGAGTAATTTTGCCTTTTGAACTATTTTGTGTTTTTCAGTTTTCTATAGCAAGACGTTTCACCTTTATAGATAAAAGTCTTAAAAAATTTTTTAAAATACCTAAGACATATTTTGGCTTTGTGGTTTTAAGAACATAATTGTTGCTTCAATATTATAGGATTTGTAAAGGATCATTTAAGTGTTTCTGGGGAATCTTGAAAAAAAAATTGCCTGCTAATTACAGCATAAAATATGTAAAAAAATTGTTCAGTCTAATAGAATTAAGTAACAATTATTCCTTAATTCTCCTCCCCAACACAGTGCTCATAGTTGGAATTGCATTATTTAGAGAAAGGGTTTGCAAGAACTACTAGATTAAATTGACTACCGATTCCTGTCATCCTGACTACAGTGATTTACTACCTGCATCATTTATTTAGTTTTCTCTTTCCAGGAAGAAAAAAACTTTTTAGAGAGTGTCAGTATTTAAGGTGGTGTGTTGAAACACAAATATACACTATGAAGGCTTGGGTTGGTATCTCAGATTTGTTTCCCTAACTGTGTAGTTTTGTGGTCTGCAGGAAGTCAGTATTAAGGTTCTGTTTTACAGGACTACTTTGAGAACCGAAGGATATATAATGCAGGAATATATTTTTAAACTATACTATATAATTTAGAATATTATAGTTTATCCCACCTGAATAACTTAAAGTAAATAATCTCAACATAGTTATATAAATTTCACTGACATTGGTAATTATTTTCCCCTAGTCTGTAAGTGTATTAAGTAAGGGTCATTGTTATTAGTATCTTTGATATGTGAATATAGAGGCGTTACTCTTCTTTATTGCTCTTGCTTTTTATATATGCTTTTCTTATTCATAATAAGACTTCTGACTTAGCTTATGTTATAATAAAAGAAAATATTGAAAGATATCACAAAAAATATTTTGTTTAAAAAAAGCCTTTCTCTGTTAACATCATTGCTTTTACTGTTTAACAATAAAGATTTTTAGATGGCAAACTCCTCGATATCAATAAAGACTTTCAGCCGTATTACGGGGAAGGAGGACGCATTCTGCAGATCCGGACTCCAGAGGCAGTAACCAGCATTAAGAAGCGAGGAGAAAGTCTAGGCTACACAGAAGGGGCCTTGCTGGCTCTTGCCTTCATCATCATCCTCTGCTGTATTCCTGCCGTCTTGGTGGTTTTGGTCAGCTACAGACAGTAAGTATTCATACATGCTGAACATGGATAGTTCCTCAAGAAGGCATTATCAAAAAATTATCTCTGGTAAAATGGCTTTGTAGCTGTAAAATATTAATGCTGCAGCCATTTTGGGAGTGCTGTATTTTTCTTGTACCAAATGACCTTCCTTTAAGGGAAAACAATACAAACTTTCAAAACATTTGTCACAGATTGCTCAGTGTTCCTGTGCTCCTAAAATATTCTTATCTGCTAGGAATATTAGGTTACCTCCTGTAGCTTTGTTTATGCTATTCATCAGGTTAAGAGCCTTGGGAGAAAAGGTACGAGGTATTCTGGGGCAAAGGCTGTGGAATGTCATATAGAGATAACCCAGTTCCAAAGGAAGGTCTGTAACCTAAATACATTGTCATGCTAGGTTTTTATCCATATTGTTAAATAGTCTAGCGAGCTATTCTTTATTTGACACTAGGAATGAGGACCCTTTGTGATACAGGGCTATACTTTAAGTATATCCCTATTGATGATGATTGGTGAAAAAATTGTGGAATAGGTTAAGAAGAGAGGTAGCCCTGAAGGTTCCACAAAATGAAAGTAAATAACAGACAGGAATCATAAGTCATATAAATTACTTGACATAACGAACAGTAAGAAATAATGGTAGAACAGGTACTCACCATTAAAAATACTTACAGGGAAAGGACTGAAAAAGTCCTTATATATTCTTAAACTTTTATCTTTGTTGTCTAACACTGAGAATTTTCTAGTGAATTTAAATAAGGTAAGGTAATTCCAACCTGAAAGTTAAAAAGTACCTTCTGCATGAAGATACTATAGGAATATTTTCCTTCACAAAACTAACGTGAAGTTGCAAATATAACATTTAGGTTGATATACTGGAGTTCAACGTGTGTTAATAAATCAGTTGATATGCCAAATCTAAAGCCTATGCACAAACTTAATAATGGACAAATTTTTAGATTAAGCTATCAATCCAATATTAATTTTCATGTTAAATTTAGTCTGTATCACAGTTTTTCTTTTTCATTCAAATATTTCTCAAAGGAGCTTTATTATATCCTGCTAGCATTAAAATCAGTGAGAAAACTTCTTATATTTGGCACACAATGCAGTGATCAAAACTGAAGCCCCCTGGATGTTATGCTAAATGGTCTGAATTTTAACAAAAAATTAAGATGCTTAATATTTAAACATCGTAAAGATGCATTATTTAATCTTTTAAGTTCAGTAATCAGCCTGACACTCTATGAATGAATTTTGGCAACTCTTTTTTATAGATTAACAGAAGTAAACATGTTTCAAAGTAAAATTCTAATATTTTAAAACCTAACTTTTGTACCTTCATATTCTGCTTATAAATAGATTAGAATGAATGGTTGTTCTTTAATACTAAGATGTGTCTTTGAAATTTGCTATGCATGGAAAACTAGGAGGCAAATGTGAAAAAAAGTGTCATAAATTCATTACCCAGGAGTGGCACCTTCCAATTCTAGCTTCAGCTTCAAAGTGAGGCCAAGAGTATAATCAGGGCTTGCTGCCTGACTCCATTCTTTTAATACTGTTCAAGTGTAGTAAACCAAAAAGCTAATTGTAAAGATCAGATCATCTTTAATATTCCATTTCTCTATCACAGTTGAAATTCACATATGCATGTTTTAATCCAGTTTTTTAAATTCCATTTAGTTAATTTCTTTGTTTTCCTGCAATGAATGTTTTAACAGCTTGTAGGACTGTGACAGTGGTCACCATTTTCACTTTCTGAATTGAAATACTTAGTTCCCCTACTATGTCATTAAGTCTGTGTCATTATGAGTTTAACCCATAAATTACGCATAATTTAGATTAAATCAAATGTTAAAATATTATGAATGCAGTATTTCTCATGTAGCTTTCTCTTTTTTTTTATTCATTGCTTTCCCAAACAAGGTTTAAAGTGTAAGTATAATTACCAATATTTTGTATATGATTTTATGTGATATAAAAAGAAAAATAAAAGAGATAATGCTGATAAAGTAGGCAGCCTGCCCTGAACCATGTATTATTTGTCTATTTTGTATTTGTATTTTGTATTTGAACTACCTTTTAGTTAAAATTCCTTTGTGGTTTTGTATATATAGAATTGAGCTAGTTTTAGACAATTGGATACAAGTGGAAGAAATGTGAAAAAGACAGTTTGTCCTTATAGCCTCCACCCTTTGGGATCTTGATTTTGAGGCAAGAATTAACAATCAGGATCCAAGAAAGTCAAAAAAGAGCAGCTTACCTCCAATGCAAGAATCACAGGCATTCCTAGGAATTCAAAGGAAATAAAAGCTAACCAAATCTCCCTCCTAAATGTGTACATCTACACAGCCCCTGTAAACTAATGTCAGAAATGTTTTCAATCATTTTTAAATAACTTTTCTTTAAATAGATGGAAGACTAATAATAAAGGAAAATTATGTATCTTCTATATGCCTCACATTATGAAAGAGATCCATTAAACAACTACCAATTATCAATCACATTTTTTATAAATATTTTGCCTTCTCCCTTTAATATTATCATTTAACTTAATTTGCAAATTTTTCTACTGAATTCTGTTTTTCAAGGAGTAAATATTTTAAAGAACTAAGGAGAAGGGGTTATACATAAAAGATACTCTGTGGGGATGCTTTTGTAATTTTATCAGTGAGTAAGTTCAAATATTTGTGTAAAAATGTTTGAGTTCCTCTGATAACTGGACTTTATTATTGAAAGGTAGCCTATTGATAAGTATATGATTTCTAAAATGAGTTTTACAAAACATCCTTACTTTACCGAAGGCGCCAAGCTGAGTGCACCAAGACAGCCCGAATCCAATCCGCCCTACCTGCAGCGAAACCCGCAGCGCCTGCCCCTGCACCAGTGGCCATGCCCCCTCCGGCCCCGCCGGCCCCGCCACCTCCGGGGGCGCATCTCTATGAAGAACTGGGGGACAGCACGATGTAAGTAGACCTTTCAGGGGCTTTTAGAAGTGGGTTTTGATGGATGCTGTGTGGTGAGTATTTAATTTCAACTTGATGTGGAAGTACCGTTTACGGCCTGCTTTATTACATTATTTTAAACAGAAAATTGTTAAGATGAGAACCTAAGAAAAGTTAAATTGAAAAGTAATAACCAAAAAACAAACAAAAGATCATTAAAAAAAACAGTAACAGGAAAGAAGTATTCAGTTTGAGGAGACATTTGCAGATGAATAGCTTGAGTGTCATATTTAATTTCTAAACCTTCAAAATCAGGCATTTTCCCCAAAATTAAAAATTAATTCTGAAGATATATTTTCTCATAAAAAATGAGGAAAATAAAGCACAATCGTAGTAATTCCTGATTTGGTATCAAAAGCCAACTCCTATTTGGTAAGAAAAAAACAATTCTATGGTCTAAAATAATAGACTTTTCTAAGATACTACTTTAAGATGTTATAAAATAGAATAATTAAAATCTGAATGAGGGGCTTCCCTGGTGGCGCAGTGGTTGCGCGTCCGCCTGCCGATGCAGGGGAACCGGGTTCGCGCCCCGCTCTGGGAGGATCCCACATGCCGCGGAGCGGCTGGGCCCGTGAGCCATGGCCGCTGAGCCTGCGCGTCCGGAGCCTGTGCTCCGCAACGGGAGAGGCCACAACAGAGGGAGGCCCGCATACCACAAAAAAAAAAAAAAAAAAAAAAAAAAATCTGAATGAAAATAAAGAATTAATATTAAATATCTAACCACTTAGGAATATTCTTTTCATCATATTCCTCTCTAATGAGACTGCTGTCTTGTTATATATAACTTAATATTTATAACTCTTGTATATACTCTCGTATATAACTTAATATTTCTCTTGCACTATTTGGAATCTCTAAGCAATATTAAATCATCATTTTTGAAAAAGTCTTTTAAATTATTGCTAAAAGACTTCATAGCTTTATAGTTTCTATAATGATGCTACCCTCAAACCCTTATTTCTTTTGGAGATGTTTAACTTGTCTGTATTTTTAAAAATTTCAAGAGTAACTGTATCAACATGAAATGCAGAACAACCAAGGATATTATACAATTTTGAATATGGTTAAATTAAATCCAGAAAAATTTTATTAACTGGAATTTGGTGGAATGAGGGACTAAGACACATTCTACTGTGTTACATTTGTAGTATTTACTAGTAGGAATAAAGCGAGCCTCAAAAATTATGAAATTTACCTTTTAATGGGAAAACTTTTTAAACATATATATCACATTATAGCTGTATTAATGCTATTATACAAGGTTATATTGAAAATAGTTTTTAAAATGTTAAAACTGATTTTAATATATATTTTAATGCTAAAATTGGATTTAAAAGAACTTAATGCCTGGCATGCTACTTCTAGAGTAATAATATAATACAGAATTCATGCTTTAAATATTTTTTTTTCATCTTTTTATAAGTTGAAAATGATGGTCTCTTTTTGAATTATTGGTGAATGTAGGAATTGAGCCAATAAGATTTGATTCTCTTTGATTGTGTCAACCACATTTAGCAAAACATGTTTGAACTAAAAAAAGATTTATGTGGAAAGTGGAATGTGTTTTATTTGAAGTTAGTGAGGGATATATATTAATATATGTATACTATGACATCACCTGGAATCATATATTTGATGGTGATAATTTTCAAATAGCAACACTTAGGGATTATTTTTATTTGGAAAATTGTGGTAGATACTAGAGGATTTTGCAATTCTAATATGTATTTATTGAAGTGTCACGTTCTACACATTTAATTATCTGACAAATGTTAAAATTATCTATTCAAAAACTTTTTCAAGGATTCTAAGCATAAATTACTAGAAAATAAGCTATCTCCAAATGAATTATTATCAAATATTTTCTTTAAAAAATCAAAGGTCATTTTGAAAAAAAAAAAGACTTCACAATAATTAACAACTTCATATAGATTCAACAATTAGAGTCATCATAGTACTTCTATATTCCTTCCAAACAATACTTATGTCTTCTTTATAAATCAATGTGGAGTAACTTTTCACTTAGGACATAGAAGCAATTCTTAGAATCTCATTTAAAATTTCTGTTTTAGAATTGAAGTCATCCACGTTTAATAGAGGTGAATTTTACCTGTGTATAGGAGATAGATAGCTAGGTGTAATTTTTTGTGATAAGACAACCAAATAAATGCCGTATGATTTTATCTAAAGCATTATTAAAATTATTCATATGAATAAATACAAAGAAAATATAAGATACATGCATTTTCTTTTTTGGATATGAATATTAAGTGTTTAAAGCAAGTTCCTGTTAATATTTTCATAATCATCTCAATTTAACTATAGTTAAAACTTTTTTTTTTTCTATCACATGTTTTCTCTTTCTCACCTGTGGATACATAGGCATAAGTAAGTAAATAATATCATTCTAATACAAGGGTATTAGAGAAAAAAAAAGATGCAATAGAATAGATTAACTGCTGTTTTAGACTATATACAGTAATCTTCATCTTTTACTGTACATTTACTTTTAAAAAGAAAGTTATATCTTCTATACCTCATTCCCTCTTGATAGTCTTGAAATTGCATGAGTTTAAACAAGTGTTCCCACAGACAGTACCTGTGCCTAGCAAAAGGAGTTTGAAAATTCTCCTTATTTTTTAATTTGTTAAAAATATTTATGGATATCTTTCCATCAAAAATGATGTGGTATCATTGTATAGACAGTTCTTTCCAAGAAAAAGAAAAGCAAGAACAGATCTACACAGAAACAACTGCTATATAATGTCAATCCTGATTTTTAAAAACTACTTTTTAAGGTTTTAAAAGTGATTGCTGTTTGTCTCCACTTTTTGAATTATTCAGGAGGTCCTGACCACCTGTAAGAATTCTCTCTTCCAGTTTGTATTTTTGCCAATGCCACAATAATAACTTTGGCTTTATATATCATTTTATTGTCTCACCTCTCATCCTGATTTTTATTAGTATGTGGCTTTGTGTCAATGTGGCTTTTAATTTATTTTCAAAAAATTTCCCTTTTATTTCATTTATACTATGTTGGTAAATGTTAAATAACGAAAATAAATCTGTTACTCTGAGCTTGAGAGCAAAGTCTAATGACAATCTATTTAAAACCACAAGTCCCCAGGTCTTTCTGGGGAAAGGGTCCCAATGCTTTCATTAGAGACACTTATTTTTGCCCTTTGACTTACCCAATTTTATCTATGACGCACAGCCACTATGACTCAGTGACCATGTCTGAGCAAATCTTTCAGTGATATCAAAACTATGTTATATTAGTATATCTTTTCATTAAAGTGAGTCTTGACTGAAATTTGATCCATATCATGTTCAAAAGGAACACCAGAAGCCCCTCTTCTTATTTGTAATATTTATAGTGTTTTTAAACTATTTAGCGTAAAATTGAGGGGCTCTTTCTGTATCCTCTTGCAAACTTTATCTCAAATAGGAGAGTACTTTTAGCTCCAGGACAGAATTACTAAAATGAGAGATAATGGACAGGTACTGAATCAGATACAGCTAAGGATCCTTTCCTCAAAACAGTCAGTTCTGAACATCCTTAAACAAGGCAAAGGGTATGAAACCACTAGCCAACATGCTGGTCTGCAATTTGGAGAACTGTGATTTATACACGAGAGAACTGTAATGTGCGGTCATGGACGCTTCACATGGTAACTAAAAAAAGAAAAAAAAATCAGTGTGCAGATTGACACATTTTTTACAAAATGAAAACTTCTCATGCTGCTCACAGCTCTCTAGCTTTTCCTGCCCTGCCTTTTTGAGAACAGAAACATCAAAGTAATGCCTTGCTTCAGTAGATTAGTGTTATTTGGCCTTTTATATTTTGAAGTAGTAATGAGAACCATAAAAACATCTTTCTCATAAAAACTATGTCACAACCTGTTTCCTTACATTTCATTATCTTCTTTTCTTTCAAGTCTTTTCCTTCTCTACCATTTCCAACAAAGCAGGGAAAATAAATCAGTCTCAGAAGACAGGAAACATCAGCACTTTTCCAATACTGTTGAGGCTCACAAGCAGACTCATGTAGATGGATCTGTTAAGAACAGCTGGCCCAAGTCTGCAAGAGAATTCACACTGATGTCTGATGATGACGACTTATATACCCACAGTACCATTTACAAGGAATATACAGATCAAAGACCAACAAATTCAGACTTTTTACTAAGAACAGATTTTGTAGAGTCATTATTACCCAAAATGCAAGCCAAGAATGAGTTTCTGAGGGGCCCAAGAGAAAAGATTCAGAGGATGTGGAATCGGCCAATCTGCTTACCTAGGAGACCAATGTGGGAACTTCCCAATAGGTCAGAAACCATAGCTCTAAAGCAAAGGCAAAGCAACAGGCAGGAAGCTGAAAATGAAAGTACTGGAACCAATCCAAACAAAAGAGGTAACAGTAGTCCCTTGCTTACAGCTGAAGACACAAATGTAACAGAAAAAGAGGAAATAAGGCAAAGTGAATCACTCATCATACAAGGAACAGAACAGTTGCAATCTCTGTCTTCAGACTCTTCACTTTCCTCTCCTTGGTCTCACTCCTCATTCTCCACTTTGCCAACTGTTTCAAGACCTGTGGAACTCAAATCAGAACCTAATGTTGTTGTTTCTCCTGCTGACTGTTCCTTGGAACTTTCTCCGTCAATGCCTTGCATTTTAAATTCTGCACCCCTTAACAGAGAGACACCCACTTGTATGATGACTTTTGAAACCAAAAGGGACATTTTCGAAAACCTTCCCCATCCACTAAAAATCTCTCCTCCTCCTCCACCTGTGCCTCTTATCCTTTCTCCTTTTGCTCTTTCCAGTCTTCCTCCTTCCCCTCCTTCTAATTCTCTTCTTCCTCCTCCTCCACTTCTTCCACTATCTGTTCCCCCTCCTCCTCCCTCTACTTCTCCCCCACCTTCACTTTCCTCTCTTCCTCCACCATCTCCTCCTCTTCCTTCTTCACTGCCTCCTTCGACTTCAGTTCCATCCACGAAGTGTGTGTTGACACCAGCTATTAAACACACTGTCAGTGTGACACCAGCCAAGGAAATGAAGTCCACTGTGATACAGCTGTCAACATCAACAACAGTGTGTAATGCAAATCCTCAAAGGGAACCAAAAGGCATCCTCAAGCATATAAAAAACTTAGCAGAACTTGAAAAGTCAGTAGCTAACATGTACAGTCAAATAGAAAAAAATAATCCACCAGCACACCTCTTAAAACTTCAAATGAGTTGCCCTTCAGAGACAACAAACATGGAAATGACATCTGAACAAAACCAGGAGAATTTGCACAATATTGTTGAGGGAATTGAAAAACAAACTCACAGTCAGTCTACTTCACTGTAATGTTGCTTTTCTGGTTTTAAATGGACAACTCTTTTGTTGACCATAAGCTTCAAGTGGAGGCAAATTTGAACATTAAAGAAGATTCCATTCTTTTACTTGAAACTCAATGCAATGCTGGTTTTTCCTCATTTTTAATTTAAAAGATTATTAATCTCACCATTACTAACTCATATTATAGATTTACCTTAATTTTCTTAACTACGAAGTAGTATTATTTGTCTACATTTATTTAAAAAGTAAGTAATTTCAATCTATTTTTCAATGGGCATATATGGGCATGAAAGTTAGATATCCAACTTAAACCAATGGCTTGTTTATCATGTTAAGTTTTACATTTACTTTTTGATCATAGTTTTATATGAGTGTTCCAGGAAAACAGCAGACTGTTACAAGTAAGCTAAAAAATGATATCATATTTTCTGTTATTTCCTTGAAGCCTGTGTATTTAGTAAGAAGAAATACTAAAATGTTATGTATCTAGAAATGTAGGAGATGACAGACATTATGGTATTCCAAAATAAATCTCAGGTGCTACAAGATGTAGACATCTGTTTTCTTATAAAAACACCCTTTACTCTGGCTTGCTTTTATCTTCCTAGTATGTTTATATATTTGATAAATCTTTTACTTTTTTCAATTGCTGTCTTATTCTATTTATTTCTCATTGTGCTTTCTCTTCCCTTCTTTATAATGGAAATAAATCTTGAGTTGCTGACTTCTGTAAGACATTTCATTGTTCCCACAAATGTTTAAAGTGCTCTTTAGTTTTGCTTGTTCACATTATTATATCATCTCCTTAATTATAATTTTATCTAAGATTCTCCTTCAAAAATAATATTTATCTCCAATTTAATAAATAAATTCTCATCCGTGTCAGCAAAAGAAGGTTAAGTAAATGCCTACAAAGTTTTATCTAGTGTGAATTTAGTTACTATTTCATTGTTGAAAATTATATTTCCATTAAGTTTATCAATAGTATATAACGTGCTTATGTATTAAAATTTAGAAAAATGCATTATCAGTTTTATTCCTAGTTACTTTTAATTGCTATGGATAAATCATCCAAATTTAGCCTATAGCATGTAAATGAAATATAAAAATTTCAAATAGAAATCAAGCGGAATATATCTGGTGAACTGTCACCAGTTTTATATGTCTTTCCTCTGTGGTTTAGGCAAAGAAAATAAAAAATTATACTCTAGGTAGAGATTTTGGTAGTTGTAGTTGTTCTTACATCTTAGCGCTAAACTTGTTAAATTCTTAATCAGCTAAGCTAAGTACCATCTTTCTGTCCTAATGAAAGCTACACTGGACCATCAAGTAATTACTTTGTTTTTTCCATCTCACACATGGAATACATTTTGTTTACTGGAAATCCCCACTTTGAATACAAGTGTAATTGTTTATTATACTCTTCAGCTTTAATACTTTAGAAGATATAAGTCTGCACAGAGAAAAACACAATTCCAAAATATAGGGAAAGTCTTGCTTGATAATTGCCATTGTAAGTATATTAATATAGATTCAGAGCCCTACAATGAATGCATCATTTCATTGGTTTTGTTTGACTTATATTATGTGACATTTCTTCAAGAATTTGATCTGGCATCCCCAATTAACAATATCAAATAAAAAATGTAAAGTTAATTTTCATTAGTTCCTCTACTTCAGATTCTTTTCATCCAAATCAAGAGTAATTTTTTTTTTCCTGGGGTTCTTGAACATGATTTTTTTCTCTCTTTCACTGAAAAACTTCAGTTGGAGTTTTGTTGGCAGCTGGTCATATGCATGAGAACTTGTGCTATTTGGCGGACTCTGACAAGGTAGTATTGACAACTGTGTAAGCCTTTAATGTGCAAGTGTGCGTGTGTGTGTGTGTGTTTATGCTATTTTGTATCAACCTCTTGGAAATGTGTAAGAAATTTCTTGATAATTCCTTAGAATTCTTTGATAATGAAATCTCTAAATAATTACCAAAGAAATATAAGAAATCCAAATAACAATTTTATGTAGGTATGTATAGCCTTATTAAACTGTTGCTTTGGGGCTTCCCTGGTGGCGCAGTGATTGAGAGTCCGCCTGCCGATGCAGGGGACGCGGGTTCGTGCCCTGGTCTGGGAGGATCCCACATGCCGCAGAGCGGCTGGGCCCGTGAGCCATGGCCACTGGGCCTGCGCGTCCGGAGCCTGTGCTCCGCAATGGGAGAGGCAACAACAGTGAGAGGCCCGCGTACCGCAAAAAAAAAAAAAAAAAAAAAAAAAATTGTTACTTTGTCTATTTTTATAACATTTTTATAATTTAAAAATTTTATTAGTATCTTTTTTTGACTGGGAACTCTTTTTTCTTTTTTTTTTAATATCTTTATTGGAGTCTAATTGCTTTACAATGGTGTGTTAGTTTCTGCTTTATAACAAAGTGAATCAACTATATGTATACATATATCCCCATACCCCCTCCCTCTTGCATCTTACACTTTTCAAATGAAACGCCCATTTTCATGTTTTATATTTAATCTAGTCTTTTACTGACACATTATATTTAGAGATTCCCTTCATCATAAAAGTCAATTGGAACATCTTCTACATGAGACCTAAAAATATTCTTTGAGTATACAAGACAAAATATTATTTCTCTCCACAGCTCCTAAGCCCCCATAACCTGACAACCAACCTCTAAAAAAAGAATGCCCTTTTTTCATTCTGCATTTATTATGATCCAATTAGTGCACAAGAAATTATTAGGTACCTTATTAAAAGACATAAACAGGTTACCATACATTATCCTTATTGTTAAAAGTAAACAGTAATACATACAAATGGTGTAAAATGAAAAATTAATACACATTGGATATAAACTACATAACAAGATGTATCAATATCATATGAATGGTTTTATAAGGATCAATAGGAAGTCATGTTAATTGAAAGCATACAGATAACTACACATATTGATTCTGTTGTTTACCTTTTCTGAGTTAGTTACTTTTTGCCTTTGAGCTAAGACATACAATACAAATAACCAAATAAAAAGCAACAAAAAGGTTCAAAAAGTATAGTTCAACAAAAAGTATAGTTCATCTATTGATATTTTAGTTCCTAATTATGGAAAATATTGCTAATGAAAAGAAGCAATTTAAATATCCTAGAAAATAAAATATAGGTTTTATTGGATATTTTATATTACATATGTGACTCAGTAGTCATTATTAAAACCTAAGTGTGAGCTCTCAACTCTACATATCTCTAAAAGATACAAATTGAGTAAAAGCTGAAAATGTCTAAACTTCGAAATGCTTTAGGATTATCATTCCCCTATTGGCAGAACCATATAATATAAGCACCCTGTAACACCCCCAGTGGATGCCTGAAACCTCAGATAGTACCAAACTCTATATATACTTTTCTGTCCTATACTAATGGGTGGGTAGTGTATACAGCATGGATATACTGGAAAAAGGGCCTACTCATATCCTGGGAGGGACAGAGAAGGATGGTGTAAGGTTTCATAATGCTACTCAGATTGAAGTGCAATTTAAAACTTACAAATTTTTTATTTCCAGAACTTTCCACTTAATGTTTTTGGACCATGGTTGACTGCAGGTAGCAGATAGAGATACCCCAGATAAGGGTGGACTATTGTAATAAATTGCTGATAGCAATATATGCGTATAAGCATTATATTACCATTATTTCCAGCCATTTCAATCAACAATGCCTTAACCACTTAAGATGCATTCAAATAAGCAGACTTATTTTTTAAAGTCCTTGAAATATTTTAAATAAATTTTCTATAGATTGTTTTGCTGAACTTTAGAAAGTCTTCATAATTAATCTTCATTGCAGTTGTTTATTAATTTCATATAGCATAGTCAGCAGCACCAGTTTTATACTTTAGGTCAAGTGTTTAATGAATAATAAATGAAAAATCTTCATAATTAATGACATTCAACATTGAAAAGATTCCATGCTTTTTTCCCTCTCAAGTACAGTCAACTGTTTCACTTACTTGTCCATTTAACTTTATAAATCTTTAGGTAATATTGAATGTTTGGCTATTATATCTCTAAAAACTTTACTTCATGTTTAATAATGTAATTGACCTTTAAAGGCTAGTCAATATTTTGCATTTATTATTTTTAGAATAAATGGACACAAACAAAAAAAATCTTACAAACATTTGGAAGAATATGTTCTAGTCATGGAGATATTTTTTGTTGTTCTGTACCAATATGTTTTTCATGTATGAAGCATATCTTTTCCCCAAATGAGTATCTTACATGTATCAAGACTTGTTTAGGACAGACATGATGTAGAATATTTTTAATACAACTGATCATAACAGAGTCAAACTATGTCAAAGTATGTTATTATACACCATTGAGATAAAATAGATTGTGAATGGTTTGGTGTTCATATGGAATGAGGGTCTGGCGTGATAATTATTTTTAATAATGCAGGCATGAAACCTTGATTCTCCTGTCTTGATACTGCCACAAAATATATTTCTCACTGAGACAACATTTTAGAAAAATTTACCTTCTCAGTTTTTCTCTGATTTTCTTAAATTACCCTTATCTATTATTCTATTTAATCTGAAAATCCAAGATGTTTAATACTGATTTCTTCATTTCTGCCTTGCAGGAGAGGTTATACATCAGAGGTAAGGGCTTTATGGCGTTATGTTACATTATAAGCTTATTAGGACAATATTTATGTTATAGGCAGGACCGATTTACATTCTTTCAAAATGAGGGTATTTTCATTTAACAAAATTTATAAGTATGCTTTACTATTTATTTTCTTGTATATTTGTTGCTTCGTAGTTTTGGGGTTTTATGTCTATTATTCAATGGGTGAATAAAGATCAACTGCCGACCTTTTCAAAGATAAATTTATTTTTTCCTGAATTATTATCTCTCAATATTGTGACATTCCCCCAAATTTATTTTTCAAATAAGGCTATAAATCTAATCTAGAAACTGTTTCTAATTTAGATACTTTTTTTTTTTTAATCAGTCCAAGGCTCATTCCTACCATGTTTGAGCTTGAGCTTTTGAAGAGTTAAAAACAAGTCAGACTATTAGAAAGCTATGGCTTTTCTTTGTGTTAATTTGACTCTCAGTCTACAGAGAAGATACTGGGCATTCTGGCCAATGGTATTTGGTGAATAATACTGTAAGTGGTGCTATTAATGAATCACTGAGAAGTTAGTATGGTTTGGCATACAGCTCTTCAGTTAAGAGAATGAAATAAGCATATGACCTAATTGGCTAACAGTTAGAATTCATAAGTCCTAGGTTTTTTGGAAATCAAAATGAATGCATTTAAGAAAAACTGATTTTCAGGAATAATTCGAACAGCTAACAGATTGAATCAGAATATCTCTAACTTCAACTTCCTACCCCTTTAAGTGAATACCTTAACTGCACTAACTCATTAACATCTGTATCATGGAAAATTCTATCCCTTCAGTCAAATAGTTGTTCTGTTGGCCATTTCAAACAGTTGGTTCATTGGTAGGATTATCTCCCTGAACTTTTCTGCCCGCTTTCCCAATGCTTACTTTAAGATTTATGTTGTATAACTATTCCTCTCAAGAGTTGAGAAGCCAAAATTTGAATTGTGTATCTTGTTTTCATCTGGTTAAAGTATAAATTATCATGAAACAGATCAATAGAGACTGTGTTTTTTGAAAAATATGGGTGAAATGGGGGCAGTGGGAAATGATCTCTGCAAAAACTGAGGAAGGACAATTTCTTTCATCACAAAAGAATTTCTGAAAACGTGCTTAATGCTTGAGTTCAAGCAATCCACATTTTGGTAAAAAGAAAAATGGGGAGCATGTCTTAAATATAATGATGAATATACTACAGCCATATCATTATTTTGTGTGCCCTACCCTTCTTCCTGATGAACCTGATTATATATAATATGACCGGGGAGAAAAAAAGAGGGGCAATTTAAAACAAGGTTAAATTTGCTAAAAATAATTGTGTGATACTTAAAGTGCTTCAGAACCATAAATGACTCTTTGTACTATGAAGCTTAAACCAAAAAATTTATAGATTTTTATTTATTAAGGTTATTAGCTTTGATGTTAATTAAAACGATGAAATTAAAGCACATTAATTATGTTCTAACATTAATAGTCAAAATATTATTTAATGCTGTTAGTAGCTATCACATGAATAATAAATCATATCCCAAGGTAACCAGTTTTAAGCTGTGGCCTTTTTTTCTCTCTTTTCAATGATGATAATCTACTTTTTCCACCTGAATTATTTTCTAAACCTTTTCCTATTTTACTTTCCTTTGGCAGCAACAACAACTGCTGAGGCCTTCTCTCCTTAAACCAGAGGTATCAATTTTCTTTTTCTTTTCAACCTTCACTGAAATCTTGACAATACTTAATGTGACTTTGAGGCCCATCTAACATGTGAGCAGAGTGGGTGGCTGCAGTATGGCATAATTTTACAAGGAAGGGAAGAGGTGGTTTTAAATTAAAACAAATAAGCAAATAAACAAGCAAATCACCTCTCTGCTGTTTTCTGGTGACTGAAATTCCAAATTTTTAGCTTCATTCTCTGGGAATTAGATAAATAAGACCTTTGTTCCTATTAAAAACAAGCAATCATTCAATGAAGCGAGTCATGAACCTGATCTGTCAGTTATCTTAGTGAATCTAGATTCATCAGAACTGTTCTTGAGATCAGATTTAGGTTAGGCAAAGTCTGAAGAAAGAACGCTGACATCTGTGCTGAAATAACAAAGGTAGAAATTGGGTTGTGATAAACAGACGTTGATCATTGAAATGTGATTCAAAATACTGCCTTTGGGCACATGTCTATTTTAAGATGCCTATGACATTTTCTTCTGCAAGAAGAAAAAAGATATTTGGAGTTATATAATAAATACATATCATTTTTATTTATTTATTATTCGTATATACTTCCTAAATAAAAAACATATATATTAAAGTTAATTTTAAATATCTCCTTACTTTGGAAAATTTAGTATTTTCTAAGCTCCACTTTAAAAAATTATTCCTATTTCTCAACAACGGAATCTTAACTTTGCTAAAGACAGGCATTTTGTGGTTCGCATTTACTCACCCAAATCATCAAGAGGTTGAGTGACAGGAATATTCAACTTTTATACATTTTATCAAAAATTACCATGGAGACTTCTCCATAAACTCTTGAATCTGATAACTCAGAGTTAAAATCCAAATGCCAGTTACTGGATGCAAGGCCTTAGTCAAGCTGTGTATCCTCCTAAGCATCAATTTCATCTTTTATAGAATGTTGGCAGTAATATTTAATATATAAGCTCCTAGCTCAGCAACTGGAACATAGTGGGAAGAAATTCAGTAAATGGTAGTTATTTTTCTTGTTTTGTTTGCATCAGTATAAATTTTTATACTTTGGTCAGTAAGATACTAGGTTAATTCTACGTGTGTGTGGTCAGCAAAAATGAATTTTTAAAACATTAAGCATTTGATCTGCCCATAAAAGCACCTTTTAGTAAGCTACTTAGCATGATTTTCTAAACTCTAGGATTTACCAGCTAAGTGGATGGCAACAGGGACTGCGTGGAACAGCAAAAAAGGCCAATATTACACTATTTTTTCGGGCTGACTTAAGGAGCTTAATGGTCACCAAGTCCTTCCTCCATTTTCTTTTTTTCTGGGTGGTATAAGTATCCAAGACCGACCCTTCAGAGTATTCCCTTCTACTAGCTCCTATCTATCTCTCCCTACAGACTATAGAGTAACAGATTAAATCTATGATTGAGTTTCCTGGGCTCTTTCCCAGTTGCTCTGTCCTTCTATTGTATTTTTTAAAGTCATTTGATGCCAGATATATATTGTAGCTAGCAAGAGCTGAGTTTCATTTACTGTTCAGAGAAAAAGAAAAAGTACGTGTCTGTAAAGAAAATTGATTCTTTTAAAATCTGAAATCCACTCAGTCACATTATGTTTCCATAAATATTTTTCATTATTGCTAAAAGTTATTAGAATTCAACTTCAAAACCTTTGTTTTTTTAAAATTGTTGTAAGAACACATAACTTGAGATCTTTCTTCTTAAATAAGTTCGCAATACAGTATTATTAGCTATAAGCAGAATGCTGCACAGCAATCTCTAAACTTTTTCATCTTGCTTAATTGAAACTTTAGACCTGTTACATAGCAACTCCACATTTCCCCCTCTCCCCATCCCCTGGCAACCATCATTTTACTTTCTGCTTCTCTGAGATTGACTATTTTAGATACCACATGTAAGTGAAGTCATGCAGCATTTGCCCTTCTGTGACTGGCTTATTTCACTTAGCACAGTGTTCTCAAGGTTCATCCATGTGGTAGCATATGGCAAGAGTTCCTTCTTTTTTTTTTTGAAGGCTGAATAATACTCCGTTATGTACCACATTTTCTTTATACATTCTTCCATTCATGGACATTTAGGTTTCAACTTCAAAATCATTTGGCAGTCTTTGCTCAGTCTCCTTATGTATTAGGTAAAACATGCATTGGTCAAGTAGTTAAGTATTACTTCTGAGACCTATTTGCTTCATTTAAACCAGTATAATTACATTGGGTTTTGGATGCCTCAAAAGTCTAATTCGGGCTTCTCTGGTGGCGCAGTGGTTGAGAGTCCGCCTGCCGATGCAGGGGACGCAGGTTCGTGCCCGTCTGGGAAGATCCCACATGCCGCGGAGCGGCTGGGCCCGTGAGTCATGGCCGCTGAGCCTGCGCATCCGGAGCCTAGCCTGCGCACCCGGAGCCATGCTCCGCAAACGGGAGAGGCCACAACAGTGAAAGGCCCGCGTACAGCAAAAAAAAAAAAAGTCTAAGCCTACCAATATGAAATGTGTATTTTTTAAAGTATTTAATCTGAATAAGTCAAATTTAGACTTTAACTTTGTCCCAATTTCTTATTGGTCTGAATTGTCTTTCTACAATAAACCTTTTCCTACAATAAACATTTTTATTGGAAATAAAACTGCAGACATAAAATCATATAGTGCAGCAAAATGAATTTTTACAGCGTGCTCAATGCCCTACTAGCTCTCCAGAAGCCCCTCCATGTTAACACTCAGATATTATTTCTCCTTTGCCTAACCACTCACCTAGCTTCTTTTTTCCCAAGATAAATATTTAATACATATATTTAATTTCAGCTTTATCGAGGTATAAGTGACAAATTAAATTGTAAGATATTTCAAGTGTCCATTGTGGTGATTTGACACATGTATACACTGTGAAAAGACTTAACACATCCTTCCTCACATATCTTTTTTAAAATTTTTATTTTTTTGCTGAGAATATTTAAGTTGTACCCTTTTAGCAAATTTCAGTCATACAGTACAGTGTTACCAACTGTAGTCGCCATGTTTTATATTAGACGCTCAGACCTTGTTCATCTTATAGCTGAAAATTTGGACACTTTCAGTAACCTCTCCCTATTTTCTCCACTCAGCAACCACTTTTCTACTCTGTTTCTATGAGTTTGGCATTTAATTTGTTTTTTTATTTTCAGATTCCACATATAAGTAATACCATACAGTATTTGTATCTCTCTGTCTGTCTTGTTTCACTTAGCATAGTGCCCTCAAGGTTCATTTCATGTTGTCATCACAAATGGCATGAGTTCCTTCTAAATATAGCCATTTATTGCTCAGTAGCAGCAATATTGTAGCCAGTGAGGTTTTTCCAAAGTGTGATTACTGCTAATTGAAAACTTTTTACCTGGCTTCTAACACCCAGATTGGTTTGTCTGTTTTTAAAGTTTATATAAATAGAATAATACAGAATCATGTTTCATTTTGTACCTGACTTCCTTTGCTCATCATTCTGTTGGGAGATTCATCTCTGCTGTGCGATGTAGTGTGCTTATCTCATGGACTTTTGCATCAGTTCCAGTTTTGGGCTGTTACAAATGATGTATTTTGGTGAGCAATTTTACATATATATATGTTGGGCACATAGACTGAACTAAATTGAATTTCTGTGAAAAGAGATGCATATATTTGACTTTGGTATTATTCCCAAACATTTCCCAAATGGTTTTGCTAATTTATAATCCCTCCAGAAGTATATGAGAGCTCCATGTCCCTGACACAACATGGTATTGCTGATCTATCTATCTAGCTATCTATCATCTATTTTTACTTTTAGTTAATCTTGTGGGTAAACTGAATCCTTTTTAACATCAAAACTGGATTCCTTTGCAATTAATTCACAAAGTATTTGTAACTGCAGATTCATCAGAGAGTACATTTAGTGGAGGAATTGCAAACTTATAAAAATCTAGGGAAGTGATGTAAATGAACAGAGTGTATTCAATGTGAAAAAAAAAAAAAGAGCAGTTTGGGGCATCCTATTGTGACTGGGGGTGTAGATGTAAAATAGTCTGGTTGAGAATACAGTAGTAACCAGGAGAAAACATGATGGCTTTAAGGAGTAGTACCACCAACTAAATTCATGACGTGTAAAAATATGAGCCCAGTGTTGCCATCTTTTTATTTTTTGAGAGAAATCAAAACTCAGATCTTTAATAGCATTTTCTGATTAGCATTTGGGCAACTAATCACTTTTTTTAAATGATATTTGCCAAACAAAGCACAAGTGAAGGCTATTGTCCATTTCCATCATGCAGGCTGTAAATTTCCACACTTTTAAAATGATATATTACTGTCCACAGAGGACTTTTTTTCCTGACTCATACTATACCTGGATCAACAAAATTAGTTCTTACGAATAGTAGATGATCTTAGAAATAAGTGTCCACTGGTTTTCCTGTGTATACCTGTACATTTTCCTTCTTCCCTTTTCTTACTTCATTGCAAATTAATTTGGTTAAACCTTGGCAGTTCAACTTATTTAAATGTTAAAATAGAGTTAAAGAGGGAAATACAGTGAAATTGAATTTAATAGTTATTTAAAGCTAGTTCTGTATGTATGTCTCAGGAAAAATATCTTTCCATAAGTGTAGAGTGACAAAAATCAATATTGTCTGGAATTTAGAACTGGAAAACTTGAAAGGGCCTATTGTCTGACAAATTTCTTTAAAAAAAAAATTAAATTCAGAATTAGCAGTATGTTTTAAAATGTAAATATCCTTGGGATATATCGCATATTAACACATTTTTTATTAATGTATAAATGATTATTTTCACATCCTTTCATAAGAATAGCATTTGATGACTGGAAGAGCTCTAGATACTAGAAAATTGTTATCAGGGTGATGAAACAGTGCTGAAGATAATGTTATAATTTTATTCAAGGCTAAAGTCTATTAGTAATGTGTTAAATAGATTGAAACATTAACTGTCTATTGATAGTTTTAAAAATTATCTAAGAACAAATGAAATGCTTATCTGTTATCTTTAACAGGTTTACCATTAGACAAAATTTACTTTCCCCCTCCTCAGTTCTAATAGCATAACTTAATTTTGTGTAAAAGAGTTACAGCCAAATATATATATATATTTGAATATGTTTAACATTTGTAATTAAAGTTATTTTGACAGCAGTGTTTTGAGTCATCGAATACTAGGTCTGGAAATCTGACATTGAGCTGAAATGTGATAAGAATTTATTTTCAAATGCGATTTTTCTTTTTGAATAATAGGAGTTATCCATGGAGTCTGGAATTGATCCTGGCCAGGAATATGGACAAGATTATTACAGTTATGAGCATGGGTACATCTTCAGATTTTTTATCCAGTATCTTAATATTTTTATGAATAATAAGGTGTTATTAAATGATTATTATTACTAGCAATTTGAGTGTCATTTCATCAGTTTCATTTCTGAAAATGAGTTATGTATCTAGTTTTAGCTTCAATCAAGTTTAACCATGTTTCTATATTGAATTCTGTTTTGATGTTTATATTGATATTGGCTACAACTTAAAAAATGCAATAAAATTATTCAAATTATTTAAATGAGAAATAGAAGTCAAACATATTTGCTCAATTCCTGAATTCACCGTTTCTTTCATATGAGATAGTTAACATTTTATCTAACCAATCAGCCTCAAGATTTGCCCAAGAGAAATGAAGAAGAAAACATACTTTAGAATCCGGTAATAAGCATTTTGAAAGTCAGTTCTACACACATAAGTTAACTGCTTTCTAAACATACAGTAGAGGAAAATAAAGACGATTACAGATCATATTTGAAGCAGATTTTTACTATAAACTTAGAGAATTTATGTTTTGAATAAGCTATCATACTTTCAGAAAGAACCAATTTGGTGCCCTAAATTCTTCAGTTAGTCAAGGAAGACTATTCCTTTCTCTTCACTCTAGTCTCTCCTAAAACTTAAATCTGAAATAACTCTTTTTCTTGTTATTCCAGGGTACCATTATGGCAAAAGTCATTGGTCATCAGGTTGTAGTTCTTTCTCTATGATTTTGTAACTAGTTTACAAGGAGCCCAACAGGTGCTGTATAAATATCTGTTGATTGAATGATGAAGAAAAAGAAGAAAACAGAGACCAGTCATGGTTATACAGATCAAATGAAAAACTGCTTAAAGTTGTAAGTTTCTGTTACAGGTATGAAATGCCTCAATATGGAAGTCGCCGTCGTTTGTTACCACCAACTGGACAAGAGGAATATGGTGAGGTGGTTGGCGAAGCTGAGGAGGAATATGAGGAGGAAGAGGTAATTACTGTAATTTTTTAATGTAATGTTAATATTTCAAGAATAATATTTTTTAGCCCTATTTGAATAGCAGGCTACAAAACATTTCAAAAATCAGAAATGCTATTCACTTAGTTGATTTCCATAGAACAATTTAATAACGCTAACCATTCCATTGCCTTGTCTATAGAAAGAAATTATTTTTATATAAGTTTATTTATTTCTATAAAACATTAAACACTTGGAATAAAGCCACAATAAAATTTATATTTTATAAAACCCTAAATGTTATTCCATAAAGATAATATTATAATCAAATACGTTAAAAAGTATTTTGCAAAACAAAATGCTCCCACATTGTCTAGCAAACCTAAAAATCATGAAAAAGTGCAATATCAATCTTTTAATTATAAGAGAAAAATAAAACCACCAGTATTCTTAACGGAATTACATCATTTAAGTTTAAATTACCATAATTCATCTATATCAAATTCTTATACTTTGCCTGAAATATTTATTTGGAATACTTATCCAAAAATTTTAAAGAAAAAAGTGTTAATGTCACTGTAGTTTTACCCTGTTCAAAATTTTAAAAATAGTCAGATTTTACATTAGCTATTCAGATAAGCTGTCATAATTTCCTGATTGCTTAACATTTTGTTAAAGCAAATACATAAAACTATTAATCAAAGTCTAGGGATGGGAGAGGGAAGAGGTAATGATTATTTCTTTCTCCTTTGATCTAAGGTGCGAAATAAATTTTGAGTAAGAAAAAATGAGAAAGCATTAAATTTTGGTATTATAAGGTATAAGCTAAAATAAAATAATTTACATTTCCTTGAACACCTTCTGCCTATATGCAGTGGGGATAAACAGTAGGGAACTGTGTGATTGTTCTATGAAACCAGTTTTATAACTTGCATGAAGCTGTCAGCCTGCAGATTCACTCTTGCTTAACTTGTGTGAGACACGGTCACATAATAACCATTCCCCAGCTGACACTTCAATTGCATTTTCGTGATTTTCAGGAAAAGGCAAAGAAAGTTAAAAAACCAAAAGTTGAAATTAGAGAGCCTAGTGAGGAGGAAGAAGTAGTTGTCACTATTGAAAAGCCACCAGCAGCTGAGCCAACATATACGACGTGGAAGAGAGCCAGGATATTCCCCATGATTTTTAAGAAAGTTAGAGGACTAGCTGATAGAAAAGGCATCATTGACCTTGAGGATGAAGAGTGGCAGAGACGCCTTGAGGCAGAAGATAAAGATTATTTGAAATTAACACTGGACCAAGAGGAAGCTACAGAAAGCACGGTAGAGTCGGAGGAGGAATCCTCAAGCGACTATACTGAATACAGTGAAGAGGAATCCGAATTCAGTGAGTCTGAGACGACAGAAGAGGAGTCTGAGACAGAGACACCCTCTGAGGAGGAAGAAAGTTCTACCCCTGAATCAGAAGAATCGGAATCCACGGAGTCAGAAGGAGAAAAGGCAAGGAAGAACATTTTTCTGGCAAGAAGAAGGCCCATTGCTGAAGAGGTCAAGAAAGTCAAAGATAGAAAAGAGGAGCTACCTGAAGAGCCAGAAGAACGGAACGTGGAAGAAGAAGAGGAACGCCCAGCAGAAGAACAGGAAAGTGAGCTGGCCCCTGTGGAAGAGCCCACAGACCTCGAATCTCAAGACATCACTGAGGAGGGCAGTGCAGAATCAGCTTCAGTGGAAGGAGGTGTGGAAAGTGAGGAGGAGTCAGAATCGGGTACGAGTAGCAGTAGTAGTGAAAGTCAGTCTGGAGGTCCTTGGGGCTTTCAGGTGCCAGAGTATGACCCAAGCAAGCGAGCAAACCAAAAGAAGTCTCCAGGAGCAAGCTCAGAAGGTTACAACACAGCACTTTAAAAGAGATCACAGTAGGTGAAAGTTTTGCAGTGATGAGTGCTCTTGTGTGCAGTGCCTTCTGTGTGTTCTCTGAAATGACACTTGAAGGGGAGGAAATTGATCATGATTCTTATCTGACTTAAGATTTAGAAGCATGCCAGAGAAGTGAATATATATGCTATCCAAACATTTGTATATCAGAATATATTAGGCTAAATCTAACTGATCTTTCCTATATTAGTAATTCAGAAGACATGCAATCAGTTACTCAGTATTTAATATTTCATAGTGTGATTTCTGTTACTGCAATGTGGCATTATGTATTGCCAATGATGCTCTGACTACTGGAATGGACTATATGAATATATATATATATTATATATATATATTTTATATATATATAATATATATATATAGTGGTTTTGTATCATCTTAAATCCTTAGGACAATCTGTAACAAATGAGATCTCTACAAGACTACTTTTGCATATATGTACATTTCAAATGGCAAACATATTATTAAAAATATCATGAACATGTTCAATTAGGTTTATAGCTGGCAGTTTCAAATATTAGAAGTTAAATGATATAAATTTAAAAAAATAAAAGTTATTACATTTCCCTTCTGTTGTGGATAGGAATTAAAGTGGATTTAGAAAAAAATTGAATTGTAACAGTTATAATTTTTTTTTCTGGGTAACATAATAATTTTGAAATATATATCTGGAAATCCAAAATCATGGCTTACTTAGTGCAACATGTTGGTACTTCACATATCCCCAAAATGGCAATACTATTTTAAGAATAACCAAGTAGTTTTTCACCTCTGCACCTTGTCATTTCTAATGTAGATTGGTAAAAGAAAAATAAATTTGTGAAAATTTCCATTGTGTTCCAGTTGCTTACTAAAGGAAAATTTACAATCATTAGTTTTGTTTTGTGTATTACAAAATAATTTGTGCAGAATGGGAAGATATTTTCTTTTAAGTTAACATATATTTAAATGAATGATCCAAAAAACCAGGACGCTTCAAGTGAATAAATGCATTAAATTATACAAAAAGTTTGGCTAATAATGGAGGATTAATTAAGAATTACAATATTGTGGGTTTAAAAATATCTTTAAAATATTGGGAATGGAAGTACTAGCATGAACAGAATATACGAATAATGCTGGGTTTTCCTTTCAATTTAACTTTCCTGAAAAGTATAGCAACTGTCAAAGAATAGATCAGATTCTTAAATATAACCAATATACTTTTTTTTCACAGTATAGCAGTAATTTGATCTAAAATAATAAAAGTACTTCCTGAAATGTCTACTTTCCAATCTAGCAACTTTTTTCAGAAGTTATTAAGCTCTCAAACCAATGAAGAATTTGTGGAAGAGAAACTGATGTTAATAAAAAGGTTCTTCCCTCTACCTCTTGAGTTGTTACTTTTGATAGGTTTCTGCCAAAGGTTTTGAATTTTGCAGGCATTGAAATCTTTACCCTTTTAATTCCTTTGATAATGATTCATGCTTTTTTATTTTGACAGTGGGCAAGAAAAAGAATGATAAAGTTAGTTGTTGATCGAGAGTATGAAAGTAGCTCAGCTGGAGAAGACAGTGCTCCTGAATGTCAGAGAAACCGTCTTCACAACCCTAATATCCACAGTAATATCAATGGCAATATATACATTGCACAGAATGGCTCTGTGGTGAGAACCCGCCGTGCCTGCCTCACCGATAACTTAAAAGTTACTTCCCCTGTTCAATTGGGGAGGCACTTTAAGAAACTAGACAAGTTGGCAGTGACACATGAGGAGAATGTCCCCTTGAACACATTATCAAAGGGGCCATTTTCTACTGAGAAAATGAACACAAGACCAACTCTGGTTACATTTGCCCCTTGCCACGTGGGGACTGACAGTACAACAGTGAAGCCTTTGGGGAACAGGCTGAAAAGCACAGTTGAACAGGAGTCCATGGTTGACAGTAAGAACATCAAGGAGGTTCTGGACTTCCATAGTGACCACACGCAGTCAGATGATGAGGAGCTTTGGATGGGTCCCTGGAACAACCTCCATATACCAATGACAAAACTGTGACTGATTTTTTTTAAAGTTATTTTAAATTTTACTTCAGTTTTTAATAAACTGCCCTTTTTATTGTCACTGAGAAAACAACGTATGGGATTTATATCATGCACACAAGCTAAAACTTTGAACAATAGGCTATAAAGTTTAAAAAGAGACAGATTTACACTCACATTTGTATCAACTAATTGTTCTTCCCAAATATCTTTTTGGACAGACTCTCAATTCACTATATAACATCATTTAAACATTTAGCTGTTTTGTTGGGCCTTGAAATTTTTTTCATTTTAATAAAGAAGAAATAATTTACTAAATAATCATTTATATTTTGTTGATTAACAAACACAGATTACTTTTCATCTCTAGCTTCATGGAACTTGTTTTGGTGCATGTAATTTTACTTTTCATAAAAAATGGGAAAAATTTATATTAGAGGATTTTACAGGTAAGGGGTTTATGCTGTTGCTGTCTATACCATCCTGATTTTTTAAATGAAATATTGAATTACAAAGAGTGATAGTTAATGTGGGGATCTTCTGTAAATTATGTAGAATCATGGGCCTATTTTCCTTATTGTCCAATAGAAAGTTTTTCAAATTTTTCATTTGTATATGTTGACCTATTAAACAACACTTGAAGTCATATCTCTTTTATAAATATCATTTACAATTTTCCCTGGTGTATGCCCCACACTCTGTAAACACTCTAACCATACCAATCATAATAGTCAATTTAGTGTAGCCATTTGAAGTTAAATAATTATTTGAAGCATCAGAGCAAAAGCTTCCTGAGGCAAGAAAGGGTCAAATAGGCAGTAATGCGTCTAGAACCACAATTTCAGTATGCAAGGTATAGTAAGATCAGAGAAGTCTCACATTAATGCCACCGAACATGAATATTTTATTAACTCAGTATAAAGGAATTTGGCAGGGTCAAGAATTTATATAATATGTGAAATGCCAATAAAGGCTGTAAATTCATAGCTTCAAACATATTATAGTATTTCACTTTTCCCAGCTCGAGTTTATTCATAAAATATTTTAATGCACATAATATTTACGTGCATAAAATGCAGACCAGAAAATGATCGCCTGGTTCCATTTTTTTAATCAAAGAACACAGTCTTGATTTTTCACCATTGAACAAAGCACAGTGTTTCACCATTAACAGAAATGAAAACAAAATATCCTTTCAGAAAAAAATCTCCCGAAACTTGCCTTGTGTGTTGCATTCTCTCCAGATATAAAAAGGATGAAGCAATATAATTTAAGAGAATTCAGAATTTTATTATGGCTTAGTATTTTATAGATGTAGCTCACCTCAGATTTTGCACAGTATTAACCAAGTTCAGATTTCAATAAAATTCTCTCATGCACGCTTATTATATGGTTGAAAGGTTGACTAATGTGTTACTATCTATTTCCCTACTACATGGTTCATATTTTTAAACTTGTTTATTATAATGCTATTTCCTTATTTCCAAAGTGAACAAATTGTATGTAACTTAACTTACATGAGTAGTATGTTTTAATTTCAAATTTCAAAAAGTATTTGAGATCGAATACAGTAACATCTCATTTATCTGACATTACTGGAAATTAATGCATTCTAAACTCTTGCCAGAAAAACTATCAGCATTAACTGGGGGCTTATTAGAAATATAGAATCTTGCCCACACCCCCAGGTCTGCTAAACAAGAATCCATATTCTCACAAGATCCCAAGGTGGTTTGTATGCATATTAACTTTTGAGAAGTAATTACCATTAATACCATTGAACTCCAGGGCTTACTCTTTGAAACACCAAAGCAACTGTTTTTAGTATAAAATATTTTGGATAGAAGTTATATTAAGCATATTGTGTTTTCCTACATGCTCAATCAGAAATCACTAAATATAAGTTAATAATTTCCTGATGTCCCAGGGTCATCTCAATTAGCATCCTGGTATTCGTTCTGCATATAGATTATGTTTTTTTTTTTTCTTTCTCCAGTTTCAGGCTATGATATTTAACTAATTTTGTCCCTGTGCCTCTCTCTAAAATTCATCTTCCAGTTTACTTTGAATCTTCTGGTGAGAAAGTTTGTGTCTTTCTTTGTTTTGCTTGTTATTGAAAAATCATTAAAACCTATGATAGGGATAAGGTATGTGGATTCAAGCAAAAGTCTTGTGATTCTAAGAAGCTTTTCAGGGTCACTATTGGGATCTGAGCACTGTCCTTGAAATCTGAAAGTTGGCAGAAGACTAATACGCTGATATATGAGATGTCGCTGTATTTTAATGTTCAGTTTTTACAAGGAAATATGCAAAATATTTCCAGCTACTTAGCAGACATATTTCAGCCATTTCAAGTTGACCATTTCAGTAAAAACAATCATGAAGTTAATATGTCCCTAAGTTAGTGGACATGCCTAAAGATAAGCAGTATTTACACAGAGTAACCAAATCAAATATTTGCTCAGTATATTTTGAGGTAAAGTATACATTGCAGCAAAGACTATAATATTGCTAAACTTGTTGATTTCAAGAGAAGGCCTTGTTGGCATGAAGGGCAAGGCACGGAAAATGAAAAAATAGATTCGAGGTGACAGGATATTTCTGACTCAAAGATCATGAAACCACAGTGGCTAATCTCTCTCTCTCATCTTCTCTTTTTCATTAGGTACAAACTATGAGAGTTGTCATAGAATGGTAACTGTAGGCTGGCCAGAAGCATCTTTTTAAATCCAGAAAAGAAAAGTTTGCCCTGAATTTTGTATGTGATACGGCATTCATGTTATTAAACCACGTTGTTAACAGGAATGTTAAAACACGTTATTCATGCTAAGTGGTTCTTCCAAATGGGATATGGTAGCTACTATTAAAATATTGTTAATTATATTTATGTATCATAGAGCCAGAAAAAATTGAATATTGATTCTTGAAGGAAGACATTTTCTTTCTTTTACTACTTCATGAGCCTTACTTTTTCTCTTGCTCTGCTTCACTTTCTGCCATGAGTGGGGCTTATATACCACTTAAATTAATTAGTAAAATAGGCAGAAAGTTCTAATAATCCGTTCTCAGGGCAGATGCCCACTGGTGCCTGCAAATAACATAGCGATAAGGCTGAGAGATAGGTTCAAAATTATATGGAGGACCTCTACTTTTTATTGATAGTTTCTTCCTCTACTCAAATGATAACATGGATTCTTTTGCTCTATTTTTTTCCTCTCTTGTTTTTGCATTTGTTGACTTTGATCTTTATAATAACAATCTTTACATTTTAGATTGGTATTTTTTCATTGCAATCTACTTTATATTTATGATAAGCACATATATAGAAGGCTTGAACATTGTCTATAGTTTGGAAAATTATCCACACATTCACTGCTCTCCCAATTTCTTTTATCCAAACACTTTTTTTAAACAAATATTATGTTACTGTATGTAAAATATGAATTAAAAATTTAAGTTAAAAATGCATTGTTACTCACTACACAATGTTTCAAAAATAAATTTCCATTTGAAAAAAATGGCCTCTCATTATTCTGTCAGGTGGGGATAAACATCAGTAACTATTTTCCTATTTACATGTTTAGTATTTCAGTTTGATAACACAAAGAAAATCCTACTCTTCAAACTCCTATCTTTGAAAAATGTGAAGAAAGGATGCGTATTTTAAAACTATCATCCTTTCTGATACATTTCATTCATGTATACGTGTTACCAAGTTCTAAGACGAGTGGGACACTGTGTTTTCTAACATTCCACCTATCCACTTACTTTTAAAACAATTTTTATAATCACATAAACACTAAGATGTTAATATATAATCCATCAGCATGTCCATAGAAATGCTAAATGACAGCATAAATATATCAAGAAGTATAGTCAATATGAAGTTACATTATGCCTTTTTACATGATTGAGTTGGATGTTTCAGGTTCATAATTTGTGTATTTATATCTTTATCTATTATTCATCCGTCTATCTAGCTATGCTCATATTTCCCTGGATACATGCAGCTTACCTTAACTTTATAATGCAGCTGATGATATAATAACTTCAATCATCTTTTATCTCAGACAATCAGTATTGGGAAGAATAAGTTTTCTGAAACAACTGTCTTGAATACAGAGTAAATTCTTGGCCTTTTGCCCCTTTGCTCTTCGTATCATAGAATAGAATTTTATTTATCTTTGTATTTCTGGTGCTCACACCAGAAAAAGATTGTATTTAACAGAATGAGTTAATTCTAGCCCTGTCACTGCATGACCTTGGGTGGGTCATTTGACAATTTACCCCATTGGGAAATGACAATAATAACGTCCACCTCAAATAAGAGATAAAATCAGAGATTTGATCTGAACATATTTTTCCATCTCTATAATGGAATATAGAGATGGAAAGAGAATAAAAATTAGAAAGTGTTCTTCATAGTCTTCACAAATATGGCCAGATTATAATATTTTACTTGCTAAATACCAGTGTAACTTTTACTGACCTATTCCAAGTAGTAGATATTCTAAGTTATAAGAAAATACATCTTTCCCCCAGGTAATGAAAATGGTTTGTATTTTTAAAGAGAAATAAAAGAAACCTATAGGATGTTTCCCCTATGACTTGGGCTTCTGTATGGTAAAAAAAATAATAAAGTAACATAAATAAATAAGCACTGTTAAAGAACATCATGCAATGCCTGAGCTACAGGAGGACGGTTAAGAGGTTTCATGGGTATGCATGTGAGGGACTACTGAGCAGTCTCATCTAAAATATGTCCCATTTTAATCTAAATACTTACCCTAAATACACCTTTTGTGTAGGGTAATCACTGAATTAGAAATGGCTCTTCTGAATTTGTTGTGAAAGAGACAAGATGTTTATCAAAATCTAGCTAAGTTTAGCTTAGAAAATTTAAGCTTTTTTCTTAATCTCAACAGCATGATTTACATAAATGAGTGTACTGACAAAAGATGGTTTGGAAATGTAGTGTCTGGACTCAATGTCCTTACCCCCTTTACTATCTATTCCCCAGCAGATTTCTTTACTTTTGTCATTTCCTACAAAAGATACTGAATTTTCTGACTCTATAAAAATATTGATCATAGTACAATGAGGAGAGAAAATAAAATTTTAGTCAGCTTGAATACATATATATAAATAGTATAAGCCAACATTCACATATTTAAATTAATACTTTAGTTACACAGACATATTTAATTCATATAATAAAGTCATATCAAAATATTGCTTTTATAGATTCTGATTTGCCATATAATTTTATTTATACTATTGAATTTATCATTAATATCAATCACTAAGGTTTTTCCAGAGGTACAGGTAATAGTCATGTAATAAGACATTTTGGGGCGGGGGGGGGAGGTAGGAGGAGACTAGAGATGTATATTCCTGATGCAACAAATGTATGCCTTTTAAAAGGAAGGCAAGTATACTGTATGCCTTTTAAAACTAAGCTTTAAAGGTTTACTTACATTAACATGTATAATTGAGATAGCATTACCATAACTTGCTTGATAAGCAATAAAGTATAGGCTTGAAATAAGTGTCTAAATAGCATTGTTAGGTTTATATCAGGCTCTTTCTACTGAGACAAAAATTCACCCAAAGACTTTAGGGCTGAAATAATTTGGGCCCTAAGCTGCCAACATGTCATTATGTAGTCATTTCCCAATGTTTGTGTCTAGGGCGGGGCTTGACAAATAAATTTTGGTTGTAGTCATTCCTTTGTTACTATATTACACTGGTCACATCCCAAACTCTCTAGTTCAGTTTCCATAACTACAAAATGAGTTTGGATATAGGATTCCTAGGGCCATTTTGAGTAGAAGCTGAAATAATGGGCACAATATTACCTTGAAACAAGCAAGCCGTATAAATACAACCTTGCTTTACAGAACCAGCTTCTGTGCCCATCTGCTGCCTGTGTTATTTATTTATATCCCATTTCAGAACAAAAGCTCTCATGGTGATTTACAAAAATGCATAGACTACAAGAGGTGAAATAAGGTTGAAAGAATGAGACAAAGGGAAATAAAGATAAGGGAAGAATAAATATAGTGCTTAGATTAGCACTCATGTGCGCCATGGTTCTATACATTAGTTACTTAAACCACAAATTTAGTCCTAATCTCCACCAGCTGTCAGATCAAAAAGGAAAGTACAATTAGTTACAAGATTCATAGTGTTCATAAAGTTAAAAAACAATTATTGAAGAGAAGTCAGCTTTGCTTGTTAGCAAGACAGGAGAGAAATTTTTCCTAAGGGACCTTATAAAAAGTACACTATATGATATATTGCCTTAGATGTAGTCATGCAAATTTTATTTATTTGCTTCTCAATTTTCTCTTGCAAAGCTTGCAAACACCAGCCTTCCTTTTAGATCTTAAAGTGTTTAAGTCACTGACTCTGTCACCCTGTTACCAGTGTTTCCTACGATGACAGCTGGAAGGGTAGATTTCCAGAATATTTTCTACTTTCACTAGCATTCTTTCTTGACAACAGATTTACATTAATCCCACTTTAATTAAGTCATTAACCAAAAGCCTGGTTGTAAAGTTCTGCAATTTTCATAGCTCTATAGCTGTGCTGTTTGCTGATGATGGCATATGTAAACGCTGACCTATTTCTTTATTTCTTCAGAATATAGATTTTCCCCCTTGAAGTTTGAGCCTGAATTTAGGGAACATTGTTTTAGAGCAATGAAACCAGCTCTTATAAGGTAGGTAAAAATAGGAAGACTATGCTATCACCTTAATTGCTTGAGTAATTTAGCCTAATTATGTCCAGTATATTAGCATTTCATACTCATATATTTGGACAAGGATGGGCATAGTTAGTGGTATTTTCAGTGATGTCCTGGTAAACCAGCTCTCTAGAAAAAGCAAACAAAAATAAAGCAAATCAAAATGATTTGTTGTGTTTTCAGATTTCTGTGATATAAGTACTCCTACGACAGCCATATCCAGCTAAATAACCAGCTTGGCAAATTCTTGAAATTTTAACAAGTATGGACTTGTTTTACATGTTTTGTACTACAGCAGTTATTAAGAGCACCTACTTTCACTTTTAAAAAGGCAGCAGAAACTTTCCCTGGATGTCAAGAAAGGCTTTACAGAAGAACCTGCCGGAAAGATAATAGAAAATGATCAAAACAACTCATTGTATACAATGGGGGAAGAGAAGAGAAACAGAAGGACCAGCACCTTCTCTCTACACAGTAGAGAAGATCTTTCTACCTCCCTCACCTTATCCTGGTCCACACACCTCAGTAAGTCAGTATGGTCACTGAACGTGGCTGTCCTCCCAAAAAGAATCATCTTGGCTGCTTTCTGAGTAATGAACAGAACAAAAGAGGTTGGGCGGGGGCGGGGGGAGGCTACAGAAATCTATTTTAAATTTGGGGATTTTGTCTTGATCTGGAAGAGGGAAAAAACTGTCCTTTAATGAAATATCTAGCATGACTAATTTGAAAGGTGCTAAACACACAATCAGGGACAGATAAATCATAGCAAGTAACTTAGAAAAAATATTGAAACAAATTCATATTTTGCACAAAAACTCAAGACAGCCTAAATAAAATGAAAATAATTTTCCCATCCTAGTAAAAGGAATAAAATTTTTCTATATTTATTATTGTATCGGCTCTACTGATTTACTTGGTGATCCCATCGTACTTCTCCCCATCAGCAGTGTCTAAGAACGATAATTCTCCATATCCTCTGAAATTTGATATTATCAAACTTTTAAAGTTTTGTCAATCTCTTAGGAGATGAAAGTATCTCATAGTCTTAGATTACCTTTCCCTTTTTGTTATGAGGTTGAGCATTTTTTCATGTCCTTATTGGCAATTTGCATTATTTTCATCTATGGTGTTCCTGTTTATATACTCTGCTAATATTTATGTTAGGTTTCTTTCTTGTATTTTTTAAAGTAAATTTTGTATACTAAGAATGTTAACTCTTTGTAACGTGTGTTGTAAATACCTATTCTAATGTTTAATGTGCCTTTTGATTTTGCATATGGACTCACCATGCAATTTAAAATATTAATTGTTAAGTATATTTATTTCCCCTTATTTTTTGACTTTGCTACAGACGTTTTGCCCTATGCTTAAGTCAAACAAATATTGTCCTAAATTTTATTCTGATCTTAGAAATTAGATCCATATACATGTAGTATTTATTTATTTTTAAATTTTTTTTTTCAGAGATGTGCCTTAGTCATCTGTAAGAGAGACACAGAAATAATGTGGTCTAGTGGGAAGAATATCAACTGTTATCAAAAGACCAGGGTCTAGTTCCAGGCTCTGCTTTTGCTATATGATCTTGGGTGATATCTATAATTTGGGGGCATTCCTGGTTTGCTAAAATTATTTTTTAATAAGGGATTAAAAATATATGTTATCTTATAACCTTATTAAAAATATATGTTGGGCTTCCCTGGTGGCGCAGTGGTTGCGCGTCCGCCTGCCGATGCAGAGCAACCGGGTTCGCGCCCCGGTCTGGGAGGATCCCACATGCCGCGGAGCGGCTGGGCCCGTGGGCCATGGCCGCTGAGCCTGCGCGTCCGGAGCCTGTGCTCCGCAACGGGAGAGGCCACGGCAGAGGGAGGCCCGCATACCACAAAAAAAAAAAAAAAATATATATATATATATATATGTTATCTCAAATAGGCCTATCCCAAGGGTATGTGCGGGGTGTTCCAGAAATGTATTTATAATGGGAACCCTATCTGTGTAAACAATTTGAATCACTCACATCAGCCTGTTAGTAACTACTCTATCCAACCAATCTTATGAGCTCCTTCAGAAGGAATAAGGTGCTGTCCCACAGGAAAAATCTGCAATGCGTACGGGTCCTAGAACTCTTTGGGGCATCTGGTCAAGCCCAAATAGGGGAAGGATAGAGGATCAAAGTGTTCCCTGAAAGGAAGAAATGGGGTCCCAGAGCTGTGGTTTCTGTTTCAGGCTCAAGGTTTCCTGCCAGAAAAGCACTGGTTGTGCCAGAGGAAGACTTGGGAAATTTTAAGGACAGCTCTTCAAAATAAACCTCTGGCCATGTGTATGTCTAAGGACATTTCCCATCTGAAAGTTGTCACCCATGCAATCCCATATTGAGGGCATTCAGACTAGGAAATGAATGTACATGATTATATTTCTGCATATAAAAGTTCCTTCTTGATTAGAGACAATATGTTTGTGTGCATGCAGGTACACACACACACACACACTTTTTCTTCCATTGGAAATTCTCAGAAACTCCATAGGCTTTGAGTATTTAATAAGTCATACTGTCTCCTTTTGAGGGGAATCAGTAGAAAAACTTTTTCAGAGAGCCCAGAAAATGTAAATACTGAAACTATTGCTTGATTTATAATTAACAAAAAGGTCACTAGTTATCCCTTTAAAGCAGGGTCTAACCTCACTGAATATTTATTTACCCTAATGACAAATTCATAACACAAAGTTTCTAACTGCTCTTAACTAGTAAGACTAGTGGGTTATATTGATGGTAATAGAAGGGATCATTATTTTAAAAATGCTCTGGTTCGTGACTCATGGTATGCTATTCAAAGATATTCAAAATGATTCAAAATGGCAGAACATATTGAAAATGCATTGCATTGCAAATTTGGAATAATTTCCTCACATACATTTAATAATTAGCATTATGGCTCTTTATATTTATCATTTTACTAATGTTGTACATAGGGTATATCACAGAGTGAGTTGTACTTCAATGTTCTTTTAAATAAGAATGATAGCAACTGTTAATAATTGATTATTTAATTGTTCCAGGCACTGTCTCAGTTCCCTACATGCAATAATTATCCTCATAAATTAGTAGGAAGAACATGGCTCTGTCATGAGTCTGATTCAAGGGTCTGTCATTACCAGCCCGGTTACTTTGTTCAAATTGCCTAACATCATGAGATGGAAATAATAATCTTTATTTTACAAAGTGTGAGTATTAAATGTGGTAATATATTAACGACTAAGTACAGTGCTTAGCACAGAAAAGCACATCCTTCCTCTAACCTCAAAAGATGGAGAATAAACTCTGTACAGAGATACTGGTAATCAGTAGATACACAAAGTATTGAAAATAATGAAGTGTTATACATAGTCCATGGTTAGGGTTCAGTGTATAATTTCTGGTGTGGGTGGAAGGAAACATTTATGGTTTTTGCTCTTCAGAAGAAAGCTTATTTCAGTAGGATGTGGTGGCTGGGGGCTGCAGGACAGCTAGAAGTCTGGGAAATCTGGAAATGCTGCTGGTTAGAGAGCAATCAGGCGCAAGTGACTTTGTGATAGGGACTCAGAATGCAATTACAAAAGACTAAATGGAGGAAGCTGCACTAGAAAATGTTGGTGATGCTTATGACTTCACAAAATAAATTTGCTTTATACACCTTACAGGGTTTCCGAAAACTAATCACTGAAGTGAGGCAAAGGGAAAGATGGTGTTAAGAGGCTTTTCTAACTTGATTTTGATATTCAAACGAAGGCTTCTGCTTAACTTTGAGGAGCCTTCCAATATGATCATCTGTCTGAGGTTTGATATATTTGTTTTTGCATTCCTTTCTGTTTCCAAATAAATTATTCAATCTCCCATAGCTAGTCATCCCCTTGGACTCACTTCCCCTAATCAAAATTCTTATGTACATGTTCCTAATAACCACAGTAATTGCCTCTCCATAAAAAAAAATTTTACAATTTGTACTTCAAAAACTACAAACTTTTTAATAGTGATTTGGTGTGACTAAAGGCCTTTTCTGTAAAGAATTCAGAAACACATTCTGTCCTGCTTTTTTTCTTATCCAACCAATAGTTTCATTTTCAGGAACTCTAATTCTATTTATGTCCTCTTTGATATATTTTCTAAAACTCAGAGCACTTTTCACCTTCACCAATCACATTCCAAATCCACTCAACTTGAATTGCTTTACAATGGTGTGTCAGTTTCTGCTATATAACAAAGTGAATCAGTTATACATAAACATATATCCCCATATCTCTTCCCTCTGGCATCTCCCTCCCACCCCTCCTGGCGGTCCCAACCCACTTGGTGGTCACAAACCACCTAGCTGATCTCCCTGTGCCATGCGGCTACTTCCCATTAGCTATCCACCCTACGTTTGGTAGTGTATATATGTCCATGCCACTCTCACTTCATCACAGCTTACCCTTCCCCCTCCCCGTATCATCAAGTCCGTTCTCTAGTAGGTCTGCATCTTTATTCCCGTCTCGCCCCTAGGTTCTTCTAACCATTTTCTTATTTTTTTTAGATTCCATATATATGTGTTAGCATATGGTATTTGTTTTTCTGTTTCTGACTTACTTCACTCTGTATGACAGTCTCTAGGTCCATCCATCTGTTGATGGACACTTAGGTTGCTTCCATGTCCTGGCTATTGTAAATAGAGCTGCAATGAACATTTTGGTACATGACTCTTTTTGAATTATGGTTCTCTCAGGGTATATGCCCAGTAGTGGGATTGCTTTCTCTAATGATTAATGATGTTGAGCATTCTTTCATGTGTTTGTTGGCAATCTGTATATCTTCTTTGGAGAAATGTCTATTTAGGTCTTCTGCCCATTTTTGGATTGGGTTGTTTGTTTTTTTGATATTGAACTGCATGAGTTGCTTTTATGTTTTGGAGATCAATCCTCTGTCAGTTGCTTCATTTGCAAATATTTTCTCCCATTCTAGGGTTGTCTTTTCATCTTATGTTTTCCTTTGCTGTGCAAAAGTTTTAAGTTTCATTAGGTTCCATTTGTTTATTTTTGTTTTTATTTCCATTTCTCTAGGAGGTGGTCAAAAAGGATCTTGCTGTGATT
>NC_041233.1:43344376-43370050 GCF_002837175.3 Physeter macrocephalus
ACTCTATATTCTTGCCTCCTTTATCAAAGATAAGGTGACCATATGTGCGTGGTTTTATCTCTGGGCTTTCTATCCTGTTCCATTGATCTATATTTCTGTTTTTGTGCCAGTACCATACTGTCTTGATTCCTGTAGATTTGTAGTATAGTCTGAAGTCCGGGAGCCTGATTCCTCCAGCTCCGTTTTTCTTTCTCAAGATTGCTTTGGCTAGTCGGGGTCTTCTGTGTTTCCATACAAATTGTGACATTTTTTGTTCTAGTTCTGTGAAAAATGCCAGTGGTAGTTTGTTAGGGATTGCATTGAGTCTTATATTGCTTTGGGTAGTAGAGTCATTTTCACAAAGATGCTACCAGAAAACTACTAGAGCTAATCAATGAATTTGGTAAAGTAGCAGGATACAAAATTAATGCACAGAAATCTCTTGCATTCCTATACACTAACGATGAAAAATCTGAAAGTGAATTAGGAAAACACTCCCATTTACCATTGCAACAAAAAGAATAAAATACCTAGGAATAAACCTACCTAAGGAGACAAAAGACCTGTATGCAGAAAATTATAAGACACTGATGAAAGAAATTAAAGATGATACAAATAGATGGAGAGATATACCATGTACTTGGATTGGAAGAATCAACATTGTGAAAATGACTCTAAATATTTTCTATGCCTGAAGATCTTCATATGTATGGCCATATAATTCCAAACCCCATTTCGGTTATCTGTTATTCATTTTAGAATCGCATATCAGTATATTAAGGTAGAGCTTTCAATAACTCAGTACTCAATTTTTAATCAAATTAATTTCCTTCTGGTGCCCAATAGTATGATAGGAATTTGGATAAGGGTAATAGAACTTGAAATGCTAAGTGTGAAAACATGTCAGCTTGGGCATATAAGTGAGGGTTACTTGAGTTAAAGAGAGAATATGCACCCCAAAATGGAAGAGCAGATGAAAAAAGTGAGACAGGCTGGGCCCTGGGCCCTGGGACCCTTTGCTGCAGGGCTTGCACCCGGACAAACGTCTCCTCAAGCAACAGAATACAAAGAAATTGTAAGGGACTAAAAATAACTGCGTGCATGTGCAGGCAGTTGGGGCAAACTATGGACAACAAGATACAAAAAGACCAAAAGAGGAGGACCTTCAAGATGGCAGAGGAGTAAGACATGGAAATCACCTTCCTCCCCACAAATATAACAAAAATACATCTATGTGTGGAACAACTCCTACAGAACACCTACTGAACGCTGGCAGAAGACCTCAGACTTCCCAAAAGGCAAGAAACTCCCCACATAGCTGGGTAGGGCAAAAGACAAAACAGAGAATAGGGGCGGGACCTGCACCTCTGGGAGGGAGCTGTGAAGGAAGAAAAGTTTCCAAACACTAGGAAGCCCCTTCACTGGCGGAGACTGGGTATGGGCGGGGTAGAAGCTCTGGAGCCACTGAGGAGAGTGCAGCAACAGGGGTGCAGAGGGCAAAGTGGAGAGATTCCCACACAAAGGATCAGTGCCGGCCAGCACTCACCAGCCTGAGAGGCTTGTCTGCTCACCCGCCGGGGGGTGGGGGCTGGGAGGTCAGATCCCAGGGAGAGGACTGGGGTTGGACGCGTTAACAAATCCTGAAGGGGGCTAGTGTGCCACGGCTAGCTGGGAAGGAGTCTGGGAGAAAGTTTGCAACTGCCTAAGAGTCAAGAGACCATTGTTACAGGTTGTACGAGGAGAGGGGATTCAGAGCACTGCCTAAACGAGCTCCAGAGACGGGCATGCACCGCGGCTATCAGTGTGGACACCAGAGATGGGCAGGAAACACTAATGCTGCTGCTGCAGCCACCAAGAAGCCTGTGTGCAAGCACAGGTCACTATCCACACCTCTCCTCCTGGGAGCCTGTGCAGTCTGCCACTGCCAGTGTCCCATGATCCAGGGACAACTTCCCCAGGAAAACACATGGCGCGCCTCAGGCTGGTGCAATGTCATGCTGGCTTCTGCCACCGTAGGCTCACCCCGCATTCCGTACCCCTCCCTCCCCCAGCCTGAGTGAGCCACAGCCCCCGAATAAGCTGCTCCTTTATCCCCCTCCTGTGTGGGTGAAAAACAGATGGCAGAGAGTGACCTACATGCAGAGGCAGGGCCAAACCCAAAGCTGAACCCCAGGAGCTGTGCGAAAAGAGAAAAAAAGGGAAATTTCTCTGTGCAGCTCTCAGGAGCAGCTGATTAAATCTCCACAATCAACTTGATGTACCCTGCAACTCTGGAATACCTGAATAGACAACGAATCACCCCAACTCAGGCAGTGGACATTGGGAGCAACTGTAGACTTCGGGTTTGCTTTCTGTGTCTAATTTGTTTCTAGTTTTATGTTTATTTAGTTTAGTATTTAGAGCTTATTATCATTGGTAGATTTGTTTATTGATTTGGTTACTCTCTTCCTTTATATATATATATATTTTTTTCATTTTTCTCTTTTTGTGACTGTGTACGTGTATGCTTCTTTGTGTGATTTTGTCTCTATAGGTTTGCTTTTACCATGTCCTAGGGTTCTGTCTGTCCATTTTTTTTAGTATAGTTTTTAGAACTTATTATCATTGGTGGATTTGTTTTTTGTTTTGGTTGCTCTCTTCTTTCTTTTATTATTTATTTTTTTAATTTTAATAATTTTCTTTTTATTCTTTATTTTAATAACTTTATTTTATTTTATTTATTTTCTTTCTCTCTTTCTTTCTTTTTTTCCTTTTCTTCTGAGCCATGTGCCTGACAGGGTCTTGGTGCTCCAGCCAGGTGTCAGGCCTGGCCTCTGTGGTGGGAGAGCTGAGTTCAGGAATTTGTTACTCCAGAGACCTCCCAGCCCCTCATAATATCAATTGGTGAGAGTGCTCCCAGAGATCTCCATCTCAACGCTAAGACCCAGCTCCACTCAATGACCAGCAAGCTACAGTGCTAGACACCCCATGTCAAACAACTAGCAAGACAGGAACACAACTCCACCCATTAACAGAGAGGCTGCCTAAAATAATAATAAGTTCACACACACCCCAAAACACACTACCAGACGTGGCCCTCCCCACCAGAAAGACAAGATCCAGCCTCATCCACCAGAACACAGGCACCAGTCCCTTCCACCAGGAAGCCTACAAAACGTACTGAACCAAACTTACCCACTGGGGGCAGACACCAAAAACAACAGGAACTACAAACCTGCAGCCTGTGAAAAGGAGACCCCAAACACAGTAGGCTAAGCAAAATGAGAAGACAGAGAAATATGCAGCAGATGAAGTAGCAAGGTAAAAACCCACCACACCAAATAAAAGAAGAGGAAACAGGCAGTCTACCTGAAAAAGAATTCAGAGTAATGATAGTAAAGATGATCCAAAATACTGGAAATAGAATGGAGAAAATACAAGAAACTTTTAACAAGAAACTAGAAGAACTAAAGAGCAAACAAACAATGATGAACAACACAATAAGTGAAATTAAAAATTCTCTAGAAGGACTCAATAGCAGAATAACTGAGGGAGAAGAACAGATAAGGGGAAGATAAAATAGTGGAAATAACTACCGCAGAGCAGAATAAAGAAAAAAGAATGAAAAGAATAGAGGACAGTCTTAGAGACCTCTGGGACATTAAATGCACAAACATTTGAATTATAGGGGTCCCAGAAAAGGAGAGAAAAAGAAAGGGACTGAAAAAATATTTGCAGAGATTATAGTTGAAAACTTCCCTAATATGGGAAAGGAAATAGTCAATCAAGTCCAGGAAGTGCAGAGAGTTACATACAGGATAAATCCAAGGAGAAAGATGCCAAGACACATATTAATCAAACTATTAAAAATTAAATACAAAGAAAAAATATTAAAAGCCACAAGGGAAAAACAAGAAATAACATACAAGGGAATCCTCATAAGGTTAACAGCAGATCTTTCAGCAGAAACTCTGCAAACCAGAAGGGAGTGGCAGGACATATTACTGGAAATAGAATGGAGAAAATACAAGAAACTTTTAACAAGAAACTAGAAGAACTAAAGAGCAAACAAACAATGATGAACAACACAATAAGTGAAATTAAAAATTCTCTAGAAGGACTCAATAGCAGAATAACTGAGGGAGAAGAACAGATAAGGGGAAGATAAAATAGTGGAAATAACTACCGCAGAGCAGAATAAAGAAAAAAGAATGAAAAGAATAGAGGACAGTCTTAGAGACCTCTGGGACATTAAATGCACAAACATTTGAATTATAGGGGTCCCAGAAAAGGAGAGAAAAAGAAAGGGACTGAAAAAATATTTGCAGAGATTATAGTTGAAAACTTCCCTAATATGGGAAAGGAAATAGTCAATCAAGTCCAGGAAGTACAGAGAGTCACATACAGGATAAATCCAAGGAGAAACACGCCGAGACACATAGTAATCAAATTGGCAAAAATCAAAGACAAAGAAAAATTATTAACCTACCACTAAGATAACTCTACCCAGCAAGGATCTCATTCAGGTTTGACAGAGAAATTAAAACCTTTACAGACAAGCAAAAGCTAAGAAAATTCAGCACCACCAAACCAGCTTTACAACAAATGCTAAAGGAACTTCTCTAGGCAGGAACACAAGAGAAGGAAAAGACCTACAATAGCAACCCAAAACAATTAAGAAAATGGTAACAGGACATAACTACCTTAAATATAAATGGATTAAATGCTCCAACCAAAGACATAGACTGGCTGAATGGATACAAAAACAAGACCCATATATATGCTATCTACAAGAGACCCACTTCATATCTAGGGACATATACAAACTGAAAGTAAGGGGATGGAAAGAGATATTCCATGCAAATGGAAATCAAAAGAAGCTGGAGTAGCAATTCTCATATCAGACAAAATAGATATTAAAACAAAGACTATTACAAGAGACAAAGAAGGACACTACATAATAATCAAGGGACCAATCCAAGAAGATATAACAATTATAAATATTTATGTACCCAACATAGGAGCACCTCAATACATAAGGCAAATGCAAACAGCCATAAAAGGGGAAATTGACAGTAACACAATCATAGTAGGGGAGTTTAACACCCCACTTTCACCAATGGACAGATCATCCAAAATGAAAATAAATATGGAAACACAAGCTTTAAATGACACATTAAACAAATGGACTTAATTGATATTTATAGGACATTCCTTCCAAAAACAACAGAATACATTTTCTTCTCGAGTGCTCGTGGAACATTCTCTAGGATAGATCATGTCTTGGGTCACAAAAGAAGCCTTAATAAATTTAAGAAAATTGAAATCATATCATGTATCTTTACTGACCACAATGCTATGAGACTAGATATCAATTACAGGAAAAAAAGTGTAAGAAATTCAAACACATGGAGGCTAAACAATATGCGACTAAATAACCAATGGATCACTGAAGAAATTAAAGAGGAAATCAAAAAATACCTACAAAAATGACAATGAAAACACGACAACCCAAAACATATGGGATGCAGCCAAAGCAGTTCTAAGTTTATAGCAATACAATCGTACCTCAAGAAACAAGAAACATCTCAAATAAACAACCTAATCTTCCACCTAAAGCAATTAGAGAAAGAAGAACAAAAAACCCCAAACTTCACAGAAGGAAAGAAAGCATAAAGATGAGATCAGAAATAAATGAAAAAGAAATGAAGGAAATGATAGCAAAATCAATAAAACTAAAAGCTGGTTCTTTGAGAAGATAAACAAAATTGATAAACCATTTGCCAGACTCATCAAGAAAAATATGGAAAAGACTCAAATCAATAGAATTAGAAATGAAAAAGGAGAAGTAACAACTGACAGTGCAGGAATACAAAGGAACATGAGAGATTACAATAAGCAACTATATGCCAATAAAATGGACAACCTGGAAGAAATGGACAAATTCTTAGAAAAGCACAACACTCTGAGACTGAAACAGGAAGAAATAAAAAATATAAACAGACCAATCTCAAGCACGGAAACTGAAACTGGGATTAAAAGTCATCCAACAAACAAAAGCCAAGGACCAGATGGCTTCACAGGTGAATTCTGACACACATTTAGAAAAGAGCTAACACCTATCCTTCTCAAACTCTTCCAAAATATAGCAGAGGGAGGAACACTCCCAAGGAACACTCCCAAACTCATTCTACGAGGTCACCATTACCCTGATACCAAAACCAGACAAAGATGTCACAAAACAAAGAAAACTACAGGCTAATATCACTGATGAACATAGATACCAAAACCCTCAACAAAATACCAGCAAACAGAATCCAACAGCACATTAAAAGGATCAGACACCATGATCAAGTGGGGTTTTTCCCAGAAATGAAAGGATTCTTCACTTTACGCAAATCAATCAATGTGATACACCATATTAACACACTGAAAGAGAAAAAGCATATGATCATCTCAATAGATGCAGAAAAATCTTTCGACAAAATTCAACACCCATTTATGATAAAATCCTCCAGAAAGTAGACATAGAGGGAACTTACCTCAACATAATAAAGGCCATATATGACAAACCCAAGTTGACACTGTTCTCAATGGTGAAAAACTGAAACCATTTCCACTAAGATCAGAAACAAGACAAGGTTGCCCACTCTCACCACTATTATTCAACATACTGTTGGAAGTTTTAGCCACAGCAATCAGAGAAGAAAAGGAAATAAAATGAATCCAAACCGGAAAAGAAGAAGTAAAACTGTCACTGTTTGCAGATGACATGATACTATACATAGAGAATCCTAAAGATACGACAAGAAAACTACTAGAGCTAATCAATGAATTTGGTAAAGTAGCAGGATACAAAATAAATGCACAGAAATCTCTGGCATTCTTAAACACTAATTTTGAAAAATCTGAAACAGAAATTAAGGAGACACTCCCACTTACCACTGCAACAAAAATAATAAAATACCTAGGAAAAAACCTATCTAATGATACAAAAGAGCTGTATGCAGAAAACTATAAAACACTGATGCAAGAAATTAAAAATGATACAAACAGAAGGAGAGATATACCATGTTCTTGGATTGGAAGAATCAACACTGTGAAAATGACTCTACTACCCAAAGCAATCTACAGATTCAATGCAATTCCTATCAAACTACCAATGGCATTTTTCACAGAACTAGAACAAACAATTTCACAATTTGTATGGAAACACAAAAGACACTGACTAGCCAAAGCAATCTTGAGAAAGAAAAATGGAGCTGGAGGAATCAGGCTCCCTGACTTCAGACTATACTACAAAGCTACAGGAATCAAGACAGTACGGTACTGGCACAAAAACAGAAATATAGATCAATGGAACAGGATAGAAAGCCCAGAGATAAATGCACACAGCTATGGTCATCTAATGTATGACAAAGCAGGCAAGAATATACAATGGGGAAGAGACAGCCTCTTTAATAAGTGGTGCTGGGAGAACTGGACAGCTATGTGTAAAAGAATGAAATTAGAACATTTCCTAATACCATATACAAAAATTAGCTCAAAATGGATTAAAGACATTTATGTAAGGCCAGACACTATCAAACTCTTAGAGGAAAACATAGCAGAATACTCTATGACATAAATCACAGAATGATCCTTTTTGACCCACCTCCTAGAGAAATGGAAATAAAAACAAAAATAAACAAATGGGACCTAATGAAACTTAAAAGCTTTTGCACAGCAAAGGATACCATAAACAAGACCAAAAGACAACCCTCAGAATGGGAGAAAATAGTTGCAAATGAAGCAACTGACAAAGGATTAATCTCCAAGATTTACAAGCAGCTCAATAAGAAAAAATCAAACAACCCAATCCAAAAATGGGCAGAAGACCTAAATAGACATTTCTCCAAAGAAGATATACAGATTGCCAACAAACACATGAAAGAATGCTCAACATCATTAATCATTAGAGAAATGCAAATCGAAACTACAAAGAGATATCATCTCACACCCGTCAGAATGGCCACCATCAAAAAATCTACAAACAATAAATGCTGGAGAGGGTGTGGAGAAAAGGGAACCTTCTTGTACAGTTGGTGGGAATGTAAATTGATACAGCCACTATGGAAAACAGTATGGAGGTTCCTTTAAAAATAGAAGTACTGTATGACCCAGCAATCCCACTACTGGGCATATACCCTGTGAAAACGATAATTGAAAAAGAGTCATGTACCACAATGTTCATTGCAGCACTATTTACAATAGCCACGACATGGAAGCAACCTAAGTATCCATTGGCAGATGGATAGATAAAGATGTGTCACATATATACAATGGTATATTACTCAGCCATAAAAAGAAATGAAATTGAGTTATTTGTAGTGAGGTGGATGGACCTAGAGTCTGTCATACAGAGTGAAGTAAGTCAGAAAGAGAAAAACAAATACCGTATGCTAACACATATATATGGAATCTAAAAAAAAAAAAAAGAAAAAAAAGATGGTTATGAGGAACGTAGGGGCAAGACGGGAATAAAGACGCTGACCTACTAGAGAATGGACTTGAGGACACGGGGAGGTGGAAGGGGTAAGCTGGGACAAAGTGAGAGAGTGGCACGGGCATATTTACACTACCAAATGTAAAATAGATAGCTAGTGGGAAGCAGCCACATAGCACAGGGAGATGAGCTCGGTGCTTCGGGACCACCTAGAGGGGTGGGATGGGGAGGGTGGGAGGGAGACGCAAGAGGGAGGGGATATGGGGATATATGTGTACGTATAGCTGATTCACTTTGTGATACAGCAGAAACTAACACACCATTGTAAAGCAAATATACTCCAATAAAGATGTTTTTAAAATAAATAAATAAATAAATAAACAAAAAGACCAAAAGCCCAGCTGTCACTTCTGAGGAGTCAGGAGCAAAAGCAAGGTATTGTGCATGCACCCAGCACACAGTAGCACCAAGGGGATGGGCAGATCACCTAAGCCACTCCTCCGACCCAACCCCTAGTCCCACCCTTACCCTCACCCTATATAAGAAACCAGTCCCACCCCTTCAGGGAGCAAGCAAGAGAAGCTGTTATTTGTTTTTGCTCCCTCATGGGGCAGCATGTGTCCCAATAAAGGCTTGCATGAATTTCTTGCCTGGCCTCGCCAATTTCTATTGATTAAGGAGGCCAAGAACCCTGGTAGCAACAAAAGATTTGGTGGAATGCCAAAAACGAATTTTGAGTAGTCTGGAAAGAAGACAGCTGTCTGCAAGCCAGAAAAGAGCTCTCACAACAAACCAACCCTGAGGGCACCTGGATCTTGGACTTCTAGCATCCAGAAATGTGAGAAAATAAGTATCTGCTGTGTAAGGCACCCGGTCTGTGGCGTTTTGTTATGGCAGCCTGAGCTGACTACACAAGCTAAGTGTCCATTCATAGTGAACTGGTTACATAAATTATTGTGTATCTCTTCAGGGCCATATGGACTGCTCTGTGAAAAGGACTTCCTGGAGCTGTGCAAACAGCAGTGCGAACTCCTGCAATGAAATGCAGTGCAACCATTAAAATTACAGGGACAACTCTATAAGCACAAGGAATGATCTCCATATCATGTTAAATGAAAAAAAAGGAAGGCACAACTCATTACGTATAGTATGTGGCCATTCGGGTGAAAAGTGGTCAAAGGAATCTATAAAGGCGCTGCTTTGGACTGTAGCCAGGACATGCCCTGGATCTGCTCTACCCTGCTGGGCAACCCCCATGGGAGCCTAGAGGGGGAAGAATGCAGAGTTCCCTGAACAGGTAAAATAATAATGTCTGTAAAGATGAACTGGGAAATAAAAGTAAAGCTTTTAGTCAATGCCAAGCAAACAACAACTGCTCATTAAGTGTCAATTTTTATCTTTATTATAATCTATTCATTCAGAATTTGAGAAAAATGTTTTTCAGTCTGGAACCTGATGTCCAGACCCCCAAGTTAAAGATCAACATGAGGCTGCAAGGAGGTCTTCTGGGTGTCACAGATGCCTCCCCACCCCAGGCTGGTCCATCTCTGCAAAGAGGGACTCAGCTCCCACCTACTGCCCACGGGACACCATCCCCACTCCCCCGGCAGGACTCTGAGGGTTTCTCTTGTTGTCAACTGCCCTTTCTCTTCTGTGGCCCCAAACACACACACACACAGCACACAGACCTAGCCTCCTCTCAGTCCCTTCACCAGAAACACCTCATCCCTACCAACTGCATCTTCCAGGAAGAGGTCACTGTCACTCTCATTCCTCTGAACCCCTAGGGCCAAGATCTCCGGAGCAGTGACTGTGGGCAATGATTGTGGGGACAAAGACCAAACCCTGGGCTTTGGGGGAGTAGGGAGAAGCTGTCTAGGCTGGCACCAGGCAGGGTGAATAAGAAACAGACAAACTTTTCTAAAATGGTTTACCATTTTGCATGTCCACCAATGTATGGGCGACATCCTCGTCAACACCTAATATTGTCAGTCTTTTTTCTTCTCTCTGAAATGGGCTAATGATAACAAGCCTGCCTGCTGCCAAGGAGAGCTGGGCGTCAAGTAGCCCATGGGTATGACATGCTGCGTAAACCAGGTCATGCCATTTGCACTAGTGGGTGTGGAGGGGGATGCATTGGCACCAAGGCAGCTGCACAGCTTCCTGAGCAGGGTCGTGATGGGGCCTGATCAGAACAGAGACATCTGACACCCTGGCATCTTCTTATGTCTCCCCTCCCCCCACACACACTGGACAGCCAGACCTCCCTTTTTATGTCTCTAATTAGACAAGTAACGTAAGAGGACAGACCATCACTTAGCACACATACACTCAGCACCCCAAGTGGTGTACGTGTGTGTGTGTGTGTGTGTGTGTGTGTGTGTGTGAATGGTTTCGTAGTATATGTGTTGATCCAACTTGCTTTTGTCACTCAGCACCAGGACTTGGGGGTTCTCGTTCTCACTGGCCCTCAGAAAGTCCTCTGTGGGCAGTGCTGAATTACACAGAGCCACCAGCTGCTGAGTAGTGTTTGGATTATCTCAGACCTCACTCAAGACCAAAAAAGGATGGGAAAAAATTGCGACAGATTTCTGAAGTATGTTTATTTCATAAGCTGTCCAGAGTTGGCAGGAATGTTTTTCCAGGGATATTTTGCCTCTCAAGGAGAAGACCAAGAGGTCCAGAGGCCGAGCCAAGGTCACCCTTCAGTGGGCAGAGTCAGACTCCCAGGCCCTGCCCGCTGCCCTCAAGGGAAGCACCTCTGCACAGAAGAAGGTGTTTCTCAGGGATCCAGTTTCCATCAACATGAATTGATCCTGCCTCTCTTTCACATGGGTGACCAGACTCACTACCTTCCATTCTTGAGGACCAATGGAGGGGTCTGGAAGGCTGGGGCACAAACAGTGCTAGATCTCTTCCCCAAAGGGCTTTTATACTTTTACACTTTTGCAATTGCCATGTTATTTGTAAGGCGATGCTTCTTGCCCTGTGAATATCCCTGTCCCTGTCAACCTCTCACTAAATGGTTTTAGACTCCACAAATGATCCTGGCCTGAATTAGTCTGACCATTGCAGATCATTAATCTTCTGATTCTCTTCTTCCTTCTACCCTGACATTCTTCTGTGAGGAAGAGTATCCCTTACCCCCTGGGATGAACAAGTACTCTAAAACGGTGTCATGTCACCTTGAATGGTGGGAAATGGGCTTCCCTTTCCATTTCTTTCTTTCTTTCCTTCTTTCTTTTATTCTTCCTTCCTTACTTCCTTTCCTTCCTTCCGTTTTTCTTTCATTCCTTGTCTTTTCTTTTTTTTTTAATAAATTTATTTATTTTTGGTTGTGTTGGGTCTTCGTTGCTGCACACGGGCTTTCTCTAGTTGCAGCGAGCAGGGCTACTTTTCATTGCGGTGGCTTCTCTTGTAGTGCAGCACAGGCTCTAGGCATGCAGGTGTCAGCAGTTGTGGAACGTGGGCTCAGTACTTGTGGCGCGTGGGCTCTAGAGTGCAGGCTCAGTAGTTGTGGTGCACTGGCTTAGTTGCTCCGTGGCATGTGGATCTTCCTGGACCAGGGCTCGAACCTGTGTCCCCTGCATTGGCAGGCAGATTCTTAACCACTGTGCCACCAGGGAAGCCCTATTTTCTTTTTTGGATGATCCCAGTGAGCCCATGGATTTATATGTACTGTTGCTTGCACTCAATTATAGTCATTACGCTTTTTGATGCTTCAGTTGCCCTGGAAATCTTTGAGCACTTCCTTCTTTCTGGCACAAGATGTCCCAGGCACACCTCATGCTGCCCCTGCCCCAGACCTAGGACCAGCCAGTCTCCCAAAGAGCCTTGGGTCCCCCGTGTGAGAACGGGATTTAGAACCCAGGATCTGGCTCTTGGTGTGCTCACTGCTATGGCCAGGAGGTGACACACCTCACGTGCAGAAGAAAGCTCTGACACCAGAGAGTAGCTGGGGATCGACCAGGTCCCACAGGCAGCTGTGGCAGAGTAGGGACTGAACTCCCAGACTCCCAGCTCTCCACTCAGCCTCTTTGGGATGGGGAGTGGTTTCCAGGTAGGTCAGTTCTAAGCAGACATCCTGCAGCCCGTGGTTCTCCCAACGGAGGCCTTGTTAGTGCCCTTTTCATAGTCCTGGTCTCCACCCTGGTCAGGGTGTTAAACCCAGATGACGAGTAATTTCACGGGCACTGGAAAAGCCCAGGCCCAGAAACAGAGCTGTTTACCCACTAGTGATGCTCCAAATTCCACCATTTATTCCTAAGTGTCAAGATTTAGATCTCTATTTGAGAGCAAGCTCCCTCAAGAGTTCACTGTGGTGTTCAGGTGTTCCCAAGACAGACGCCACTGATGATACAGACATAGCTCTGAGGTTGGAGAGAGAGGCCACCCTCCATGGGGGATGAGCCTGGGGACTTACACAGACTTTGGGGACTGCCTCGGTCTTGGCACCACTTCAACCCTGTGTCACAATCTGGCAGCCCCAGCCCCCTAACCATCCTCTGCTCTAGGAAAAAAATACATCTCCCCCTGCACACTCCAAGACCTCCAGGGGGCTCCTGGAGCTAGATGCAGAATCCCCAGCTCCTGCTAGGGCACAGAGGGCCTTTATGGTTGCAATACATTGAACTCATGATGATCAATGAAGAAATCCATGTGTTTCCTTTTCCCTTGTAAACCTCATAGTCTCCAGGGCCCAACAAGGGACAAATGGAAATGTTATCCTTTGACAGAGTCGAGAGGCAGGGAGGGAAAACATTAAGACAGCCAAGAATGGTGGTAGGAGGAGCATGTGTGTGTGCATGGGTGGGAGTGTCTCAAGCTAGCATCTGTTTTGAGAAATAGACCCTAAAAGACCTCAAAGGGGCTACCACTTTTGAGCTGGGCTCACCCCTCTGCTCTACTCTGCCCTTCCCATCTGTCCGCCATGGGATCTAACTACCTTTCAACCAAGAAGGTTCTATCCCATTAACAGAATAAGGAAAAGGGTTGTTTTCAGTTCACGGGAGCTATTTCTGTTTGTGGCAGGATAACACTTTTATATATTAACCAAAGGGCTTTGTTTTCTGTTTGCATTTTTTTGTATTTTGCTATCCCATCTCTTAGTCCATTCAGGCAGGGAATTATTTCAGACTGACTGTCCTCAGGGTGGGGACACACATTGGGGAACAGAGCACCAGACATGCAGGCTTTTGACTCCTGCAGGCTGTTAAGACTCAGCGAAGAGAAAGGATGGTAGGAGTCAAGGCTTAACGTTGCAAGAGCCAAGCTTTTCAAAAGAGAAAGCTTTGGTTTGGTGTTTTCGTTTTGGTCCTCGAAGGTCCAGAGACAGGGGTTACATCACAGACAGCAGGGTAAGAAAGGATGCACACAGAGCCAATGCTCCACTGGAAGATATGCAATTTGTCCTGTAGGGTGGGATGACGGGGTGGCAGAAAGCAAGAGCTGGGGCAGCTGACGGGTAACAGCCAATCCCTGACCCCCAGGAACTCAAACCCACACCAACAGGAAGCTGTGTGGCCAAACGGATGGCCTGCCCCCTAAGAGCTGCCTCATGTGTGGCCTTGGAGAGTAAAGGACAGGGAGGACCCCTCCAGGGGGCAGAACTGTTCATAGGGGGCAATGGCTAGAGTAGATGCTCCCAGGAACAGAGCAGAAAGCCAGATGGTCACCCAAGGAGCAGAGCATTTCTCAAAGGGCAGGACTTAAGCTTTGTGCACCAGTGATGGCTACATGTTCCCCATTCTTCCTTTTTCTGAATGGAAGCTGTCATTGTAGTCTTTCAATTTGTAACCAGTCACTGATACTAAATATGTTGGAACAGATAACTTGTCTTGTAGTTTAAAGGTCGCAGGACCATGGGGAGCCTTATGGAGAAGCCTGGCCTGGGTGTAGTAGGATGAGACTTTGGCCGTGTGCCATGGGAGACAGTTATGTTTTCTGGATACGCAGGAAGAGTGTGACTGAGTGCTGGATAGCAAAGGCGAAGACTGTATACACAGTTACTGCTAGCTGCCTGTCCAGTGTCCATCCCTCCTTTCTTCTTTACAAACAGAGGCCTGCTTTGGGAGGGGGTATACATGTGCCCTTCTAAAATTCTCACCTTTTCAGTTACAGGTGGTCCTGTGACCCAGGTGTGGCCAGTGAAATGTAAGTGAAAGTGAGATAGGCTGGGACCTGGGACCCTTTACTCCAGCAACAAAATACAAAGAAACTGTAAGGGACTAAAAATAACTGCATGTGTGTGCAGTCGGGCAGTTATGAAAAATAAGTTACAAAAAGGCCACCAACTACCATTTCTGAGATGCCGAGAGCAAAAGCAGGGTCCAGTGCATGATCCCTGCACACGGCACCACCAAGGGGGTATGCAGACCACCTAAGCCACGCCCCTGGCCCAACCCACCGATGCACCTCCACACTCACCCCATTTAGGGAACCAGTTCTCACCCCCTCATCGAGCAAGCAAGGGAACCTGTTACTTGCTTTCACGCCCTTGTGCTGCAGCACAAGTCCCAAGAAAGGCTTGCCTGAATTCCTTGTCTGGCCTCTTTATCAATTTCTATTGATTAAAGAGTCCAAGGACCCAAATCAGTAACAAAACGTTCTGGGGCAAAGAACCCTTTCTATAAAAAGTGAAAGCTTTTCTGGAAGAAAGACTGCATTTTTCCTTTGCCTCTCCCTCCTTCCTCCTCTTCTTGCCAGGAAAGGAGATGTGATAGTGGAGATGCAGCAACTGTCTTGTGACTATGTGGTGTAAAAAGATGTTGTTAACTAGTGTGAGGGAGCCAGAGAGATATGGAAGGCTAGGAGAGAGAGGAGAGATGTGAAATTGTGGTGGGTGGGAGAGCAAGCTTGTCAAGAAAGTCAGCCATGACCCCACTCACAAGGAATCAAGGCAGGAAGTGCTAGGAAAGGAGAACACAGCACTATGGGAACACAGAAGAAAGGAAGATGAGGAAGGGAAGGGAGAGGGCAGTCCAGTGAAGTAAATGGCCTTGCCAAGCGTTTTCTAATACCATCCATCATCTGGAACAGCAACAGTGCCATCAGTGATATTTACAGTGCAATGAGCTATACACTTGTATTTCTCCCAATCTATTTAAGTGGTGTCAAAAAATAAAAATAAAATCTAAATCAGCATTAAATTTTTAAATTAAATGGTATTAATAAATATTTCACTCTTGCTTTGGCCAGTTGGCTGACTTTCCTACAGAATAGGGAGGTCAAGAAGATAAGTAAACTCCTAGGCGGGGCTTTCTGGCATTCAGAGGTGAATCTGGAAGGAGAATCTAATGACTGAATGGGGGCATGTGCTTACAGACTGGCTAGTCCCCAGGGGCCATCTGATGGAACAATGGGACCGAGAGCAGGACATCAGGCAGCAAAACCACAGATTCCTCCAGTGGGCAGGAAAGTGTTGGGAAAGCATGATTTTTTTCCCATACTCTCACAGCTTCTTAGAGGCCATCCACTGAGTGCCAGCCTTGTGCAGTAGAGTCTCTCACTGCATGCATTTCCCTCTTCCAAGAGACTCGTGTGGCAGGATGCATAGACTCATCTCTGTTTTGTAGATGCTGCGCCTGCACCCAGGACAGTTAGGGGACCTTCGGAGGACATACAAAAAGGAAGAGGACCAGGACCAGGAGCCCACATTTCCTAGGTGTCCACCATGGCCGGAGGTCTACAGGGCTGCACACGTTCATGGGTTCAAGGATGGGATCTTATTTAATCCTCACAGGCCCCTGAAAAGTAGGGATTATACCCCCATTTTACAGATAAAGTAACTGAGGCTAAGAGAAATAGAGTAATTAGCCAAAGTTGCTTGGCTGGAAAGCTACGGTGCTGGGATATAATCCCAGGTCAATGCTTGGGGTCACAGCTCTGCCCCCAGATCCAGTTGCTGGCACCTGTGAGTTTCTTTAGGAGAGTAGGTGTGTGAGCATTTGTCATTTATAATACAGAAGAGCTGAACAGTGCGGTGAGCCAGACAGCTTCAGTTTGATTCCCAATTCCACTACTCACTGGCTTTGTGACCCTGGGCAAGTCTCCTAACCTCTTAGTGCTTCAGGTTCCACATTGGTAAAATGCAGATAATGAGAGTAGCATCTAACACTTAATTAGACCATATAAAGCCCCTAGAACAGTGGCTGGCACATGAGAAGACCTGAGTAAGTATCAGCTATTGCTATCTTATTGTTTTCATTGTTGTTGTTGATAATGATGATGCCAAAGTGAGTGGAGGAGCCCGTGAAGCTGCGTGGCTGAGGCAGTATTGGGGGAAAGCATCCTGAACTCTGCCAACTCTGGAAGCCCCAAAAGTACACCTCAGCAGTGGCAGGTGTAAAGGGTGGAGAACTGTGCTTCTACCCACCACCCCAGGCCCAGGCATGGCTTCCCCAGCAAGAAGTGGTTTTGGCTTTGTCTGATGTTCGTTCTGAGTGTTCAGACCCAGGTCCTCATGAGTTCCTGTCCCCACAGGGCCTCCCATCCAGCTCCCCGGGGGAAGTGAACATGCCCATGGTCATGTCCTGGGCAAGTCCCTGCTGAGGCCTTGGCTTCCCTCAGGGGAGACCAGAAGAGTGGGACTGGACTCCCGCCAGGCACCTGTAAAAAGGTCAGCCATCTCTGCTGGAGGACACTTGTGAGTCTGTGGCCCAGCCAGTGTGAGGACACTTGCCTCTCATCCATGAGCCATGGGTCTGTGTCTGCCCCTGGGAAGGCCCAGCCACCAGGGAAAAAGGCTGGCGGGGTGGGCACACCTCTGTACCGCTTATCTGCTCTCTGTGACCCTCACATTTTTTCCCTGGGGAGTGCCATACCTCAGGGCCAGGCCACCCTAGCACACTCTTTGGGCCTGGCCAAAATCACCCGGGCCCACATATCCTGAGAGGGAACGCAAAAGCACTGGGTAGACAAGGATGCTGGATCCTCGTTGGCAATCCCCTCAGAGCTTCACTCCCCTCTTAAAGGGCAAGTTCTGAGAGGGAGGGGATGGATTCTATATAGTTAGAGCCCGTCACCCTTTGCCACGTCCCCAGATGGAGCCCTGCACAGCAGGCACTTAAACTGGTCAGAAACAGTCCCCAGTAACCTAATTAGTCCAAATAACCATAAAGCCTTCCCATCTGTTGCAGCCTGTCTCCACAAAAATAAAGCTGCTGATTAGAACCTTCCAGAAACACCAAGGCCAGAGCCATCCAAAAGCTCATTCTCATGAGCTTTTCCTGCCCCACTTTATCTTTTAAAAATTGCAAGAAACTTATCTTGGGTTTTGAAAATTAGCACAGCATCTTTGATAAGAAATTTGCCGCTATCTTTTAAAAGCCATAAAAATATCCATTCCCATTTACCCAGAAATCTCATTTCTGAGATTGTAGCTTAAGGAAATCACCGAAAGTAAGGGGAAAAAAACAGTAATAGTTAAAGCTACCGACTGCAGATTTGACTAAAACATCTAAGTTGACTCTGGGAATGGCCTCCTGTCTGTCCAACACCAGAAGGATCGCTATATTTGTGCGTGGCTGTCAACTCCATGGCATCCTGTATGGATGTTAAAAATTATGTCTGTTTCACAAGGAAAAACCTATAAGTGACAAAGGAGCACAAAATAGCACGTGCACCAACTGACATGAAATGTGCCTGCACATGGCCCAGAAGGAGGTGTGTGTAGGGCTGTTGGGATTGCAGAGGACCCTCCCTCCCTCCCCTTCCTTTCTTTCTTTTTTTCTTTCACTCTCTCTCCCTTCCTTTAACTGAGGCCATTGGGTTTACTCTCTGTCCTCAAGAGGCGGGGACAAGAGCCCTTAGGAAAGAGAAGGAAGTGCCCTCAGACTGCTTCCCAGCCTTCCCCGTTGCATCTAAATCCTTGCTATTCTTCTCAGCCCCTGTCGAAGCCAAACAGCAATGAAATAGCATCATCATCACCATTGCCATTGTCATCAAAGCCAGAGTCATGCATGCTAGACCCCAGAAGGCCCTGCCTTGAGACTCCAGCTCCAGAGAGACCCGCCTAGGAAGGCGCCATAAAACAATCACGTCACTGATGTGTCCTGGAGCCCTTGTCCTGAGCACAAGTCAGACGCAAGTCATACTGGCTAGTCTTGCTATGAGGAAGCACGTTAGATGGAAAAATAAAATTCCAAGGCCAAAGGAGGCACAGATGATGGTATGTGAGGGAGTTATCAGAGCCCAAGGGGGTTTAGGGGATCATCAGAGGCCTAGGAAGCCTTCACAAGCAGTAAACAAAAAAGCACCAACCAGAAGGGAAACATTAATTCATTAGGCCACATTGCATTATGAACTGTTATCAAGTCATAATGAAGAGAGTAAACACAGTCACACACACTGACAGTATTCACAATAATTATAACCAACAAAGTTAGTATTCAAAGTGTGAAAGAATTCCTCTGATCTGCCATGGAAAAGATAAGCAGTCCAACGGAAAAATGAGCGAAAGACACACTGAGGCATTTTTCAAACAAAGAAGCTCAAATTACAAAGAAAGGAAAAGTTGCTTAACCTCCAATGTACAAGAAAGTCACGATAAGAATGTGGAGTGATGGGAATCCTCTGCTGTGGGAATGTGATTAGGCCCAGCCGCTGTCAGAGACAGTCTGGCAACAGCCAATGAGGGATCTGGCAGCACCTAATGAGGGGATACGTAGCTGCCCTATGATGGAGCCCGTCCACCATTAGATGCGAGTTGTAGAGGAAACTTGTGCACAGGTACCCTAGGGTCCAGGGAATATTCACCCACTATCGCCAAAACACAGAAAACTGGCAATGGTGCAAATAACCCTCAAAGGTAGACGACCTGCTTTTTAAGTGTGGTCTATTCATTCATTAACCAGAAAAATCTCAAAAACGTTGTTTTGAGCAAAAATTGGGAGAGAGTCACTTTAAAAAGAATATCTTTGATCTTATTTATATAAAGTACAAAAATAAGGAAAACTATCCAATACATTAATTTGAGATGCACACATACAAGGATGCTAAGAGCCTAAGAGTTAATTTTACTCCTGCTATCTGTTTAAGATGTACCTAAAATGATGTTTGTACAGTAGGATTCATTGCAACATTGTTTCTAATAGCAAAAGATTTGAAATAACTTGTATCCATCAGTTGGGGCTGGTTTAATAGATTAAGGTTCACCAAGTGTCACTGTGCAAAGAGTAGAAAATGAAGAGAATAGGAAAACGTATTTTTGTTTGTGTTTGCCTGCTCGTACTCACAAAAACCAGGATGAACATCTTCCCCATCCCAGTTTGTGCCTGCTGCCCTGGCATAATTTAATCATACCTTTCCCTGTTGGTAAGGTCCTGGTTTGACTAATAAATTACACGGTCATCCTAATCCAATCCATTTCTGCTTTGTCCTGTTAGCAAAGCTAGACTGCATTTCTTAGTCTCTCCTACAGTTAGGTTTGGCCATGAGAATGAGTTCTAGGCAGTGGAATGTAAGTGGAAGTTAAGTCACGACTCTCAGGCCTGGCCTATAATACCGCAACATGTGAGATCCTTTCCGTTCCAGCTGCCTGGGTGCCAATGCCAAAGGCAACCTCAGAAACCCTGAGCTGAACATAGCACAGCCCCTGGCAGCCTGGATCCCTGAGTGACTATGTGGACAACAGCTGCCCATCCTCCTCTCCCTGCCTCTGCTGCCCTGCTTTGGTGAGTAGAAGGAAATTGCTTTGTGTTTTAGTCATTAGGCATTTTGGGGTCTATTTGTTACAGCAGTCACTGTAACTAATGCAATTGATTTCTTATTGAAAAAATAAATGTACAAATATATGTTATATGCTTCTTTATTTGCAGGATATATTTTACAGGGAAAATTATTTGAAATAGAGATCCTTAACCTACAGAATAACTGTGAAGACTGAAAAATAATGTATATAAAGGCTTCTTTAGTGACTGGACGAGAGCTGGTGCTCTAAAATTTGTAAGGTTATTAATTTATGTATTTGTTAAATTGAGGGCCATTTTCAGGGCTGAACACTGGACTGTCTCATCACTCTTTCCTGATGAAGACCCCTCTCCCCGGGATACCTCCAGTAGGTCCCAGAGCTTAGCTCTGCAGGAAGCCTTGGCAAACCTCTCACTGGGGTCGGGACTTGAGGGCCAGTGAGGGCCTTCCTGGTTCCTGGGACTGCAACTGCCCCTCACCTCCACCCACCTGGACAACACTCAGGCCCTGCATGGGAGGAGGATGACTCTGGGCAATTAACTCCCTACTCCCTCACTTTTTGTTTTCTTTTAAATTCTTAAAGTGTCCTTCTTTCCCTCTCCAATTATTAAAGTAATAAGTGCTCTTTGCATGGAATTGGGAAAACATATTAAGGCTCATGGAAGAACATTAAGATGTCCACAATCCTACCCACCAGGAATATCCTCGGGGCTTCCTATGAAGTGAAGCACTGAGGGGCAGGGCCCAGCTCAAAGTGTGTGCGTGTGTGTGTGTGTGTGTGTGTGTGTGTGTGTGTGTGTGTGTGTTAAATGATGCATACACAGAATTTACCATCTCAACAATTTTTAAGAGCACAGTTCAGTGGAATTAAGTACATTCACACTGTTGTGCCACCATCACTACCCTTCATCTCCAGAACTTCTTCATCTTCCCAAACGGAAACTCTGTACCTTAAACAATAACCCCCCATTCTTCCCTCCAACCAGCCCCTGGCAACCACCATTCTACTTTCTGTCTCTATGAATTTGACTCCTCTAGGGACCTCATGTAAGTGGGATCATACAGGATTTGTCCTTTTTGTGACTAGTTTATTTGACTTAGCATAATGTCCTCAAAGTTCATCCATGTCGTAGCATATGTTAGAATCTGCTTCCTTTTTAAGGCTGAATGATATTCCATGGTATAGATAGGCCCCATTTGTTTATCCGTTCATCCAAATCCTGACTTTTAATCTGAGTGTTTTTTGTGAACTTTCCTCCCTTCTAACACTTACTGGGACCCTGAAAGCCATTTCTTCCCTCTCAGTTCAGGAAAGTCTCAAACAAGGTGCAAAAGCAGGAAACAGAGATTTGCATAAGTGCCTGCAGGGCAGGTGGGGCAGGCGGAGAGCAGAGGCTCTGAAGAAAGGAGAGGCGAGGGCCCGCTGGAGTCATTGGCAGACAGGATGGAGGTGGATGGGGGACTGATAAATATCAAACAATCTCACACATATTAATCAACAAAAGTAAATATTATAATATAGTTAAATATATTTATGATAATCTATAAAATAATTTAGGTATTCAACCAAGTGAAATATTGTTTAAGTTATCTCTATTCTTGCCAAACTTCTGTAAAATCTTTAATAGCTTGATAAGGCACTGAAAAGATGCAGCAGCTTCAAAGTTAAAGACATGGCATTTCTAAGTGCAATTATGCCCCCAAATTGTACCCAGGATAGTCTATCGTGGTCTACAGAATTTTTCTTCTGAGATAGTATCAAGTCATCAAGAGACAAACTGGGTTCTCACGTGTTTGCTCATAGGTAGAATGAGCACTGAACGTTTTCATACCTGGGTGAGGGTGTGGAATCAAGGGGACTAACCCAATCTCACCCTTGTGCACCCAGAGCCTAACCAATAGAGCATGTAACAGGGAGGTTCTGTCTACGGACTCCTTTAGGAAAATAAACCACAGCAGCGGTCCCCAACCTTTTTGGCACTGGGGACCAGTTTCGTGGAAGACGATTTTTCCATGGAAGTAGGTGGGGATGCTTCAGGAGGCAATGTGGGCGATGGGGAGCGGCGGATGAAGCTTCGCTCACTTGTCTGCCACTCACCTCCTGCTGCGCGGCCTGCTTCTTAACAGGCTGTGGACTGGTACCGGCCCATGGGTCCAGGGATTGGGGACCCCTGAACCACAGTACAGAATGTCTCAGATTAAAAGAAATATAAGCACACTTACAAATAGCTGAAGACAAATAAGTTCTGTCTGAACCTACTAAGAAATATGGAAGATTATTGCTGATAATTTGAAAACACGGAAATAATTTTGAGCTCTTGAATGTAAGTGCCAACTACATAAAGCTGATATGTGGTAAGTTTTAAACTAAATGTTGGCTCTCTTTCCTAATGCTAGCACCAAAAAGAAGAGTTAACCTGTAATATACGATTGTTCAAAATGCATTGACCATGGGTAACTTCTTTGTATGAATGTTCAACCTCATGAATTAAATATATTCTAGGATAAGAGATTTGTACAACTATTTCGTGGGTTTAATGAGCACATGAGCTCTCTGGGGGCCTTTGATAACAACCAGAAATGTTAAATGAAACTTAAATGCACTGTCTTTTGCCAAGAGTGCAGCATCTCTTAAATACTCACACTGGTTGGTAACCTTTGAAGCAACTAATACCAATCTTTTTAGACCAGTAGTGCACGTATGTCACCATGTTCTTTATATTACATCTTAATTCTTTAGAAAACCTTAGAAGTGGCAATCAATAAGGAAGGCGGGTCAAATAATTCTGTTATCTTGAAAATGAATATTACAAGTATGAAGACATTCTGTTACTTTTTCAAATCTTGGCAAGACCAAATGCCAGATATTGGTAAAAATGTTAATAGAGCAGCTCTGCAAACTAGGTCTCAAGTTCAACTCACAAAACCCACATATTCATATCTTTTCTCCCTAAAGAAATCAAGTCTATTAATTACATGCTGATAATCACCTTTCTGGATAACCTAAAATAATTTCATTCTAAATGAGTATCTCCTTTATTATCTCAGACATCAATTCTGCCATTGGTCAAATTGTATTAAAAATTCATATGAGATGGAGGAAAATAAGGAAAATGAAGTTAAAGTACCCTAGAGTAAATGATTTGTTGTTTTGTTTGCTGTGGAGTTTATATTTGGTTAGGAGACCATGGCTGAAAGAAACATAAAAATAGAAATAAAATGGAATTTTAAAAATAGGGAATAAAATACTAAAAAGGGAATAAAATTTTAAAAATGGAAAAAAAAATCCATATAAGTTTCTATACTAGCCAAATCAAATTTTATTTTGAAGGTGCACCTACAGTAGTGCACATTAATGGGGATGTGTGTTAATGTATTTAATAGCAAATTGGGATTATTTTTGGAGCACTCGTGACCCATTTTCTCTCCATTAATCTATTGAATTCCTGAAACTACTGTGACAAATTGCCACACTCTGGGTGACTCAAAACAGCAGAAATGTATTCTCTTACAACTGTGGAGACCAGCAGTCTGAAATCAATGTGTCAGCACTGTAGTTCCTTGTGAAGTCTCTGAGGGGCATCTGTTCCATGCTACTCTCTACCCTCCTAGCTTCTGGCAACTGCCTGCAATCTCTGGTGTTCCATGGCTTGTAGTTGCAGAACGTCAGTCTCTGCTCCAGCTTCACATATCCTCTCCCTGCATTTCTCCTCTTCTGTCTGTGTCTTTTCCTTTTCTTATAGGGACACTTGTCATTGGATTTAAGACTCACTAACTCACCAACTAATCCAGGATGAGCTCATCTTGAGAGCATTAACTTGATTAAACTTGCAAAAACCCTCTTTCCAAATGAGGTCACATTCACAGGTACTGGGGGTAAGACTTGGACGTATCTTCTTGAGGGCTACTATTAATTGCACTACAATTAAGCAGGTAATACCAAAATAACTGATATAAGTAATTTCTTTTCAATATTCTGTTCAAAAACATTAGGAAAAGAAAACCCCTTGCATTGAAATTTACAGGATAAACAATCATTTTCATAAATGGGCTAGAACTATTTATGATTTATACATTAGCATAAAAGCACTTTTCAACTGGTGTCGAATTTGTTTAGACATATTCTTTAAGAAATAGTTGTGTTATATTCCATTTTGTTGTATTGGTTTGCATGTGTGTCTTTAAATCTGCTAGTACATATATATTTTTAATTGTGCAAAGGCAACTATCAAGAGGCCTTTAATCAACCAGAATTTTTTTAAGGAAAGAGGGTTGTGAACAGGAAATAATAACATAACCATAGCCATGGCAATAATAAAACAAAACATAAAACATCATATAAGAAGCAAGATAGGAAAGACAGTTTGATATAACAGGCAAGCAAGAAATACAAAAGGAAATGAAAATAATTAATGGTTTCTAGAATTCAGAAAATTCCATAGAGAAAGAAAAAAGAAAAGAAACAAAAAACAACCCTTGAATTAGAAGTTGCTAGCATTATTCCAAAGGTTGATTTCTGCTGAGCCTTGAAAAAAAATGTTCTGGAAAACAAAGATGGAGAAACTGGTTTGACTTCCATTTAAAATGCAAATGTAGCCTCCTTCAAAAGAAAGTTTGATTTTGAAATATTAAGTATGTAAAATATGATCACAAAAAGAAATACATGAAATATTTCATTGGCTGATATTTAATTGAGTCCTTGGGGAAAATGCCTTAAGTTAATGTTATGAAACCTACTCCTCTATACTTGCATGCATTAGAAGTCTCCAATTAAGTGACATTAATTAATCATGAACTAGTTAAAAATTAGTTTGTTCTAGAAATGTAATATAGTACAGAGTGGTCTTTGAGAATGTTCATTCTGCTATGATATTTCTAAGAAATTTAGGATGTCAATGGTGAAAAACTGAAACCATTTCCACTAGATCAGGAACAAGACAAGGTTGTCCACTCTCACCACTCTTATTCAACATAGTTTTGGAAGTTCTAGCCACAGCAATCAGAGAAGAAAAATAAATAAAAGGAATCCAAATTGGAAAAGAAGAAGTAAAGCTGTCACTGTTTGCAGATGACATGATACTATACATAGAGAATCCTAAAGATGCTACCAGAAAACTACTAGAGCTAATCAATGAATTTGGTAAAGTAGCAGGATACAAAATTAATGCACAGAAATCTCCTGCATTCCTACACACTGATGATGAAAAATCTGAAAGAGAAATTAAGGAAACACTCCCATTTACCACTGCAACAAAAAAAATAAAATATCTAGGAATAAACCTACCTAAGGAGACAAAAGACTTGTATGCAGAAAACTATAAGACACTGATGAAAGAAATTAAAGATGATACAAATAGGTGGAGAAATATACCATGTTCTTGGATTGGAAGAATCAACATTGTGAAAATGACTCTACTACCCAAAGCAATCTACAGATTCAATGCAATCCCTATCAAACTACCACTAGCATTTTTTACAGAACTAGAAAAAAAAATTTCACAATTTGTATGGAAACACAAAAGACCCCAAATAGCAAAAGCAAT
>NC_041233.1:43371320-43427731 GCF_002837175.3 Physeter macrocephalus
TTGTAAAGCAGAAACTAACACACCATTGTAAAGCAATTATACTCCAATAAAGATGTTAAAAAAATTAAAAACTAAAACTGCTTTGATTACAATGAAAATTAACATAGCATCATCAGTAAATAAATATGAAAGCAAAAAAAAAGAAATTTAGGATGGGGAAATATCAACATCTAAAGTTTTATTTAGTGAAAAGCAGATATTAAATTGCAACCTAATTTTCTGGATTGTTGGATGATATTTTATGTCTGTCTCAGATCAGTTACTTATATAGAGAAAATAAATATTTCCTTTTTCTTATTAATAACCATTGTGGATCAAGTGGTAGAAAATGTCCTACTACCTGTGAGTTATAAGAAGTTATGTAGTAACTAAAAGGTTGTATGAGCCCTACTTGTATTAATATTAGGTTGGGCAAACACATTGCTTGTTGTTGGTTAAGCTGCTTCATTAGAAGAGTGCAGGGACCACAGAGGAATAGAAAAAAGTCCAAGTTACTACATTTTTTAGGGATAAATTGGTTTTACCAAATATTTTCATGCAAGAGAAAATGCTCCTCATTATTTCTCTTACCAAGTACAATTTTTCTGGGATTCTGGAGGTTATCCCTCAGACTGTGGTTCTCAACTTTGGCTGCAATTAGAATCACATGGAGAGATTTTAAATTCCATGCCCAGGCTGCACCCTAGACCAATTATATAACAATCTCTACATATGGGACCAAGGCATCGGTACTTTTTACAGTTCCCTGATGAGTCCAGTGTGCAGCCAAATTTGAAAACTAGTCCTTTGAGAGTATGAGGGTTCCCTCAATTAACAGTCATTTAGAACAGTTCTCAATACTGTCTCCAAGGGGTTTTTAAAAAAATACTTTGAGAAGCAAAGCTACCTGACTTAACTTCACACATGTCCTGAGGACACTGCTTCCTCTAACTTACTTTCACCCAGAGCAGAGATTTGTTTTCCTACCACCAACAGAGGACCACTAAAAATGTTAAAACACTAATGTGGTTAACAAAATGGGCTTCAGTGTGCAGTAAACTTTGACCTGGATTCCTTAATATTCCCCTCAACGTGCCTAAATTTTAGACACATTTTTTTCTGACTATAGACCCCTGACATCCCTTTTCTTAGAGCACTTACTTTAGAAAACTTGCAATTGTAAGTTCTTTCCCCGACTCTTTGGAATGTATGTCAATCTTTTCCCAGCTTTTCTCCAGTTTTACAACCCAGGAAATATCTTTTTCAAGGACCTGGGGACTTGTTTCTTTGAAATGTAAGCATTGAGGGAGATAGCACCCCTATCTTCCAGTCTCTGTAAGAGGGTAGGAGCCTAACTTCAGTAAGTACAATTAACAAGCACAGATGTCCTGACCACAGAGAAGAACATTTGCAAACTCAGGAATAAGTCAACATGCTCAATACATCCTGATAATCAATCCCTCCCCAGTCTCCCCAACATCTTCAGTATTTTTCCACTAGCTCACTCAGTGCTTAAAACTCTCCCGCTTTTTGCTTCACTGAAGTTGAATTCAGTCTCTCTCTCTCATATTGGAATAGTCTTGAACAAATCTTCCTTGCCTGTGTAACTTGTTTGGGACAATTTTTATTTCGACTACCTGTATTTCACACCTACTCCATCACTTACTAGCAGCGAGATACCAGGGCAAAGTGATTCGACTCTATAAACTTTCTTCAGCAAAACAGAAAGAAAACGATAGTACTAATTACCTCATAGGGTTGTTCTGAGAATACATTGTATCAGTTAATGTTCCTAAAGATGGGTTTCAGTCATGTACTTTCACAAGCCAAGGCATGTGAGGGCAAAAAGATGGATTCTCAAAGCAAAATCTGGGTGCTCTTGTCAGGAGAAATGAAGCATGGGCAGACAAAAATAATGTAATGCTAGTTGTTGTTGATGCTGTCGTTATTATAATTACTGCCAGTAGGAAGCAGTTATTTGCCCAGTCTAAATAAGAACACCTTCTTCCATCACAAGTCTTCATTATAGTTAATCACGTAAGCATAAGTACAACTATATATAATCGTCAACTATATATAATTTTTTGGCTATTTAAACCTCTGCTACATTGAAATAAGTAGTTCAAGAAATTGAAAGTGACTGAAAATCCAGTGGTACTTTTAGTTATAATGACACTTGGAAACGTCCAAGAGGAAGCCCTGGTGCACAGGTCAGAAGCTCTTTGTTCAAGCACTGCCTTTGTCATTCACTCTCCATGTGTACTTAGAGTGAAATAGTTCTTCTTACCTTCTCCGATGTCTATATTTTTTAACTTCTTTTTTCTCCAATTGTTTGCTGGAACTTCTCTGCTGCACTTCTATACTCCCACAAAGGTGTTCTTGTCTGTGGGTGGTTGTCAAAATTGATGTTACTATGGAGAGATGATAATGGAAAACTTTTGCCATCTTTGCTCATAATTCCCATTTCTTAAGTATAAGCTGCACCTATGACTTCTTTTCAAAGAGTACAGAGTGGAAAGAGAGATAAAAAATAATTTTACAGTAAAAAAAACCTGACAAACACTTCTTCATCTAGATTAACAAGGACTATATCATCAGTAATAAATCATGTTCATAGTCTGTACCCTTGATATGATATAATGTTTTGGACAGAACCAAATGTTTGCTAATCCCCTTGATATGATATGATAAAAATGGCATTGTAACCTTTGTGGTCTCCCTCTAATAACCCATAAGTTCAGTATAATTATGGGTGATGGAAGAAATCACATATTGTGCTATGGGGAAGTCATTCTGGCTTATACATGATTTAACTTAAACCTTATTCTAACTAAAACAGCCTGTTTTGTGGCCAATTAAGCATGCATTGTACATCTGCTTTAAGCATTAAAGAAAAGAACATATTTTAAAAATCAAAATGGAGAACTATGGTTTAGTCATCCAAAACTGTTATCAACCAATACTTGCTTAACAAGCACCCTTACTTCTTACCAGCTCCAATCCCAATTCTTGACAAACAACTTATGTAATTTCAAGGCTTTTGCCTTCATAAGCATCCTCCTTTTTGTAGTTCAGCGGAACATAATTCAAATGCTCCCTGAATCTGTGTCTCCAGGGATATAGTCCTCAGTTTGGCTCAAATAAAACTCTTTTCTATTCCTATTATAGACTGTTTATTTATTATTCCCATCAACATGAAGAAAACATCAGATAAATTCATATAGAGGGGCATCCTAAAATGAGGAGTACTTTTCAAAACTGTCGAGGTCATCAAAAACAAGAAAAGTCTGAAAAACTATCACAGCCTAGGGAGAAATGACAACTAAATGTAGAGGGATATCCTGGATGGGATTCGGGAAGAGATAAGTACATTAAGTAAAACCTAATGAAATCTGAATAAGCTATGGAGTTCAGTTAATAATAATGTACCAATATTAGTTCATTAATTTTAACAAATATACAATATATATAACTTACTTTAATAAGGACGACTGAGTGCAGAAATATAGGGAAACTGTAATATTTTCTCAATATGTCTGTACTTCTAAAACTATTCTAAAAATGTCTATTAATAAAAAAACCTTTAAATGCAATTCACATTAATGCAGTAAAGAAAAAAATATTATCTCAATAGACATAAAAAGACATTTTAAAAATTCAACATCAATTCTTGGTAAAAACTATCATCAAACTAATACAAAAGAACTTTCTCAAACTATAAACAGAATTTACAAGGAAAAAAAAAATTTAACATCATACTGAATAGTGTGACAGGCTGTATGCTCTCCTCCTAAGATCAGGAACAATACAAAAATGTCTTCACTCACCACTTTTATACCACTTTTATTCAACATTACAGTAGAGGTTCTAGTCAATGTAATATGGCAAGAAAAAGAAATAAAAGACTTCCATATTAGAAACAAAAAAAGTTACAATATATTTTTATAAAAAATCTTATAGAGTCTATTTTAAAAATCTACCAAAAAAAACTACTTGAACTAATAGGAGTTTAGCAAGTTTGTGGAATATTAAAAGTTTTACTACACCTGGTATTAGTTAGGATGTGGAGCAACAGGAACTATTATCAACTTCTCGTAGGAATGTAAAATGACACAAACACTTTGGAAAAGTTTTGTATTTTTCTCAAAAAATTAACATACACCTACCACATGTTCCAGCCATTTCATTTCTAAGTGTTTACACAGATACCTAAAAGTGCATGTTCATAAAAAGTCTTTACACCAATATTCATAGCAGTTGCATCTGTAATAGCCAAACCCAAAAAACAACCTGAATGTCCATTATCAGGTGAAGAGATGAATTTTAACTTTTATATCCATACAATGGATTACTACTTAGCAATGAAAAGAATAAAATATTGATACACAGTATAACATGTATGATTCTTAAAATAATTATTCTGAATAAAAAAAGTTAAGACCAATGAGTACATAAATTTAAAAAAATACAAAGCAATCTATAATTACTTGGGGATGGAATGAGGCATGGAAGTGTGGAAGGCAGGGATTACAAAGGGACAAAATGTGGGTGTGATAGATTATTGATTATTATAAAAGTTTTACATGTTTGTGTAAAAATTTAGCAAATTGTATGATTTAAATATTAAAACATTGTTTAAAATCTAGTAATAGTATTTATGGAGTAGAGATCAAGTAAATAAAATCACTCTTTTTAAAGAGAAGATAAATTGAGCAGGCTGGAACCAAATCGTGTGCAAGCAATTTTCTTGAATAAGTATCAAATTCTCAAGGTTGACTCCAAGCCGTGGAAATGCTAAGCCCTCAGATTCCTATAATTATCTCTTTGTTCCATAAGTGATTCTTCAAATGACAGAATATTTGTCACATTTGAACTTTGCCTGAAATTTAGTTCAAAATGAAAATTAACCTGGCAAATGTAGTTAACATTTATGGGTTATTAATTAGCTTTGCAGAGAGAGTATGCTTATTTTAAAAGGCTGGCTTAAAACACACAGTTTGCTTTAGATGTGAAAATCAAAAAGATACCAGCCACAGATTCATTTGCTTAACAGGATTTTCTGGAACAGGATATCATCTCTTCTTTTGAAATGATTTCCCATCTGTGTTCAAGCAACTTAGAATTCAAAATGTCCTTGTGGGGGCTAATTGGATAGGGGAATGGGGAATGCAGTCAACAGTGGAATCATCCAAACCAGACTTGTATGAAATAAATAATAACAGAATTATAATATAAACATAAACATATCTGAAAATAAATCATATGTTTCTTATAATGCATACAGATATATTTTTAAAATGTGAAAAACTAAAGTTTTGTTTAATTAAATATTAGAGCCACAACATAATTGTCTCAGTGAATTGGCTTGTTAGAATTCAGAATATTGGGGAGTATTTTTATTTTTTCCTATAAAAGAACTTCCCACCAGCTCACTTTATTAAAAAATTTTATGTGGCAGAAAGATTCAGAGAGTCGAGCTGTGAGGACCAAGAACTTCCTCTCATAACCTATGTGCATTGATAACATAATTCTGAGACAAAAGTAATTACACTTGGGTATGAACATAATAATATTAAAAATTATGCCTTTGGTTTCTTCACCGTTGAGTAGTAAAAAAATAAAATCTGGTGTAAAAAAATTAAGTGGAATAAGAAATTGCCTACTCTTGAAAATGAGAATTTAATTAGTACATTTATCATGAGTTTTTCTATTGTGCTTGGCATTAAACTATTAGCAAAAAGTTAATGAGAATTTAGATAAACTGCATTAAATCTGTGTTTTGCATTCTATAAAATAAGGACCTATCTGAACACTGCTATGGCCAGTTTTCCAATGGCTAATCCATGCCATAAATATTCACTTCAGTAGTTATTAGAGAACTAACAAAGATAAAAAGAGAATTTGAAATGACTAAATCCTTCAATAATTGAAAAATGCTATATCTTTACAAAAAATATTAACTAATTTAACAGACAGTAATAACTTAAAATGTATACATTCTCCATAATAAAAATTCTAAATTTTTTGAGAAAAATGAATTCAATTATCTGCCTCAAAACCATTTTTGTTGTTTATTTTTTAGTAATGCCAGAGCCATGTAAATGCAAAATTCAAGTTTTGGTTTTTGGAAATTTCTGGAATTTTATTCCGAGTATTTTCATCTGTGGTTGGTTGAATCCCCAGATGTTGAACAAATGGATATGGAGGGCCGACTATACAGTTAATTCTGGGGAAATAAAAATAATTTCTCTACCTCATGATATGATAATTTCAGACAATTTGTAGGTAGAGTTTTGCAAAGGAGAAATTTGATATATAAAAATGTTGCTTTAATTTGACAATCTCAGTTGCACTTTATGTTTACATATCACTAAATCACATGGGTTAATTATGGACATTTTCAACCAAGCTGAAAACTTTGTGGTCTTACTCTGTTTTTATTAAGTCCAAGAATACCCGATAAAAAGAGTTAGCTTAGAAAAGCTGAAGTCCCCAAACTGGAACAACTCTTTCATAAATGCCACACATTGATCACAGGGGACAGAGAGTGGGACAGTCAGTGTACAATGTTAGTATATCTACTGCAACAAGAATAAAGCAAAGTACATCTCCAAATGATTTACAGGTTAATGCTTATTGGTTAAGATCATGTGCCCTGAGTCAGAAAGATCCATATTCAAATTTCTACCTATTGATGATTGACATATAGTTTTGCATTTATTTAGGTTTAGAAACTATCACACAACTTTAATATTTTAACAACTTATAAATTATCTTTTCAAATTTTGCAAGAGGTACATGATAAACAAAAGCAGTTTTCTGAGAAAAAAAATAAAACTTATTTCTATATTTTGAAGAAAAGAGAAAGAATGGAAAAAAATTATACATTAAGCTAAAAAGGATATAAACTAATACTGTTTTTATGAAGACACATTTGATGACTACTATGCACCCCCCCAAATTCATATATTGGTGCCCTAATTCCCCACTGTGATGGTATTTGGAGGCAGGGCCTCTGGAAACTAATTAGGTCATGAGGTCACATGAATGAGATTAGTGTCCTTATAAGAGATGTGAGAGAGATGATCTCTCTCTGTCTTATGAGAATACAGCAAGAAAGTGCCCATCTGCAAATGAGGAAGAGGGACTTAACCTGGAATCAGATTGGCCTACACATTGATATAGGACTTCCCAACCTTCAGAACTACGAGACATAGATTTCTGTTCTCAAGCCACCCCGTCTATGGTATTTTTGTTATAGTGGCCAGAACTAAGACAATAATTGAAATTATTTTATTAAACTTAAAAACTAATTATTATATTGACGATGAACCTGTCAGTAAAATATGGATGATAAGACATATTTAATATTTTACCTCAATTATAGGAAAATGCAATCAAAGAAATTTGCCATATATGAGCATTTAGAAACAAATTTTATTTTTACTTCCTTGTTTGTCCTGATTGATTACCAGGTGAATCCATTGTTTAACATCGTGGGTCTTGAGCTTTTTATATCCTTAACTCCTCTAATCAGCAAAGTAGTGTTTTATAATACAGAGCCTGAAAGACAAAGCTTTTGTAGGTTCACCTGATTTGTTTTATAGTTTCTAATTAATTAAAGTTGATTCTGTGCTTAAAGGAATAACCACATTTCTTTCATTTAAAAGAGATTCATTGAGGTATAGTTGATTTAAAAAATGAACAGAATTAATTTATAAATTTTATGAGTTTGGAGATACACATACATCTGTATAACCATCACCATAATCAATGCAATCAACATATACATCACCTCCAAAAGTTTCCTTCTGCCCTCTCTTTGTGTGTGTGTGTGTGTGCTTGTGTATGTGCATGCGTGGTAAGAATGTTTAACGTGAGATCCACTTGACATTTTTAATTTTACGTTTTCCTTGATCAAAGGGGACGTAATATAATTTCGTGTTTACATTTCTCTTAAGATAAGTAAAATGCAAGGTTTACTTCTGTAGCCACTTACTAGCTTCCTGAATTTGGGTAAAATCCTTAATCGCTGTTTCATTTTCCATATCATTAAATTGTGGACAAAAATAGTGCATTTTTCAATAAAATTTTGTGAGGATTAAGTAAAATAATCCTATAAATAAAGTGTTTGTTTTGTGTCCCCATGGATAGACAAAAGAAACTAATAGACCTGGGACCACATGCTCAAGTAGTGGCATACACTGACACAATCAAGTGATCTCTTAATCTGGTGCTATTAAATAATTAAGTTGGGGAGAATAGGAATAGATAAATGAAGTAGAAGAAAAGACACCATAAAACAATACTGTCTTATTTCCAGGTAAATGACAAGAAGTAGTCAGTGTATTTTTTTCTATTTGAAGGACAGGGCCCTCCTTAGGGCTAGTGTCATAAGACGAAAGGGCTTCCATTTCAATGATACCAATGTAAGAAGAGTATAAACAGTTTTTACATTGAAACAGATAGTTTAGGGGTAAAAATTATGTATATCCACGTCTGTGGCCTTGAACTTGAAGAATGATCTATGTGGGTTGAAATACCATTAAATACTAAGCTCTGAGCACTTAGGAAAATATAGAACTACTTAAAAATCATTATAAAGAGTGCCAATAGTAGCAGAAGAGATAAATTTAAAAATTATCTAGCAAACAACCATTGTCTCTGTTGTGGAAAACATGGTTAGGTATTCTCGTTCACTGCTGATAATAACTCAAATGTGTAATATTCTATTTAACTTGGCTGGCTTTGGAAAGTACTGCCTTTCAGAAAAACAGATGTTTCTTCAGGGAATGCATGAAACTACCTATTAAAAGTTAGCTACGTCTGTGGGATGCAGCCACTGATCACTAAAAACTTTATTAGAATTTTTTGGATGTGTACTATACTAAAGCCATATCTTTCAATGTTATCGAACAAACACTGAATTCAATAATATTCCACCCTTCTCCCACCACACCAACGATGTTATGTAGAATTTTTTTAAATGCACCTGACAGTGTTTTTTTCTTCCATTGTTTATTATGGTATAATTTAAATACAGTAAAATACACCTTTTTATTTTACAGGTCAATGAGTTTTGACAAATGCATATCAGGAAACAGAATGGTCGCAGCACCTTTCAGAACTCCTCACGGCCCTTTGTAGTCAGCTTCCCTCTATGCCCAAAGCATGGCAACCACTTAACCTGTTTTCTGTTGCTACAGTTTTTTTGTTTGTTTTTTGCCTTTGCAAGAACATCCTATAAATGTAATTCTACAATATATAAACTTTGACTCTTCATCACAGCACAACGCATCTGAGCTTTACTCATGCTGTTGCATGTAACAATAATAGTTCATTTCTTTTTGTTGCTTAGATATATGCCACCATATGGATGTACGACAGTTTGTTTATTCATTCTTCAATTGCTTACTTGCCATCCATATGTCTTCTTTGGTAAAGTGTTCAAAATTTTTGTCCATTTATTATTATTTTTTTCTTATTGAGTTTTGAGTTTTCTTTATATATTCTAGATATAAATTCTTTCTCATATATGTGATTTGCAAATATTTCCTCCCAGTCCATGGCTTATTTTCCAGTCCCTTACAAGCAGAAAATTCTGATTATGATAAAGTCCAACTGATCACTTTTTCCCTTAAAAGCCTGACATCAATAATCCCCCATTCTTTGTTGTAGGACTGTGCGTGTGTTATGACAATGTTCAGACAGGTAGTTTACAATTCTGTTTCAGTCTTCACTTTCTGCTTGCATAGAGCCTCAAGGTCAATCAAAAGTGAGAGGTTAGGATGTTCTCCCTTCTTTCCTGGGAATATAAACCATCTTGGCCATGGGCATTGTCCTAGCCAAGTGTGTGGCCTTCTAGATTCCCTGGAATATATTAGAGCTTTTTAAAGCTCTCAATGGACATCTCAATCCCAGAGTTTTCCTTTTACATTTTTTGGCAGCTTTTTGTCAGTCCCAAATGTTAACACTGTCACAGACAGTTGCAATATTAAGAGATTGCTGGGTTTTTTTTTTTGGACAAATACACTCAGAGAAAAGATGTTTGTAGTGACTAATCTCTGAATTAGGTCAAATAAAAATAAGCCTTATGAGGAAGATTTTCAGGTAAGTGCCAGACAGGCCAAATAGTGACAATTCTCTGAATATGATGCTTTTAGGGTACTCCAAACTTGTGCTGTTACCTCCAGCAGCTGCTAGGCTGCTGTTTTTCACCATGATTGAGTAGCCATTGGTTTTCAAGGTTATTTCAGAGCTGAGATGAGAGAATGGAAATATAATGTTTTTACCAAGATTCAACAGTTTTTCTGGAACAAAGATGTTTCTGATTGTTACAAGCTTTTGGTTATTTCCAGAGTTTTTTTAAAAGTTGATTTTGACCATTTTTTCCCCCAGTGTTCTCATTGTTTCTATGCATCAGCATCATTTTGGAAGTTCTTGATCCGCCATTCCTGCTGCTGTCCCACATATGGCTTCTAGTTTCAGATCTCTGAAAAATGCTTTTGTATTTCAGCTTTTTCTAACTTTACTGACCTGAAGCCAGGACCACATCTCTTAACCTTAACATAAAGTTATATAACACTTGTAACAAGTAGATTTTCACACTGAGAAATCACATATGTTTCACAAGAAGCCTTTGAGGATCTTTGGGACCAAGCCATGCAGTGTCCTGTCATCTCTAACTCTGACTGATGGAATTTCTCTAAGTAGGTGGTCCATGGTTCAAAAAACTAAGGTTGGGGGCAAGCCTGGATATTTCAAACAAGGATATGTCTACACACTAGAACACTACACCCCTCCTTGCAATGTGACTAATGGAATTTGTAAAAGTCTGAACACAAGTAAGGAAAAATATACAAATAATTATTCAATGATAATATTTAAGTAAATAGGAGGAAGAAAAATTACCCTGTGATCTCAATCATTGTGAAGGGTATTTTTCTTATTATCTATTGCTGCATAACAAAACACTAAACAAGTTAATGGCATAAAACAGAACTTTATTATGATCTCACCTCATTCCATGGGTTAACTGAATTTAACTTGGTAGATATTGCTTGGGTCTCAAGTGTGATTGCTGTCAGATTTTTACTGGAGCTAGTCATTTAAAGGATTGGCTGGGCTGGACATCTATGACATCTTAACCATATGGCTATCAGTTAATGCTGGCCTTCAATAACCTGTTATATGACTTTATCTTCACACAATATGGAAGCTTGGTTCCAAGAAGGAACATCAAAAGAGACCCAGGCAGAATCTTTTTTTTTTTTTAATAAATTTATTTTTTTTATTTTTGGCTGCATCTGGTCTTGGTTGCTGTGTGTGGGCTTTCTCTAGTTGCGGCGATCCAGGGATACTCTTCATTGCAGTGCGAAGGCTTCTCATTGCGGTGGCTTCTCTTTTTCTGGAGCACGGGTTCTAGGTGCGTGGGCTTCAGTAGTTGTGGCACATGGGCTCAGTAGTTGTGGCACATGGGCTTAGTTGCTCCGCGGCATGTGAGATCTTCCTGGACCAGGGTTCGAACTGATGTCCCCTGAATTGGCAGGCAGATTCCTAACCACTGAGCCACCAGGGAAGCCCAACCCAAGCAGAATCTTTAAGGCTTCATAGGACCTAAACTTGTAAGTTTCAGAACATCACCTTCACCATATTCTATTGGTCAGAGAAGTAGTTAAGTTTTAAGATATGGAGGTCCACTATATAAATACCATAGTAAGAAATTTGAAGTTTATTCTGATTTAAATAGGCCATTGGAGAGTTTTGAAAAAGAAAGTGGTATTATCTTACTTCTCTTAAACAAAAACACTCAAGGGTGGCCTTTTAAAGACTGATGTCTGAGTTTCTGGGTTGAGCAACAGGAAGAATAGTAGTGTCATTTACTGAAATACAGAACCCTGGATGACCATCAGGATTTGGAGAGGGTGATATTAGAGGGAGTTAGCAAGTTCAATTTTGTTTAACTGTCCAAGTAGGATAAGAGTATAACATGAAGACAGAAAATGGAGATGTTGATGTATTTTAATGGTATTTGTTGATCTACTCCAGTTTGAGCAGTACACATACTGTGAAGTACATATAATTGTTTTTTTAAAGTAGAAGGATCTTGCAGTTGTTCAAGGATAACATTTGTAAGCAGTGCATTTTAGAAAAGTTAATACAAGCTTTACACAAAAAGAAGGTGTTGGAAACCAATGAGTGTGGAAACTTAGTGGTTCTGAAACCATCCAATCAAGACAATAAATGACTTCAGAAATGTCTCCATAAAAGAATGATTTGTTTAGCCAATGACTACTATCATTCTGATGTTTAGATTTGACTTTCACTGGTATGCTTTCTAGCTCATTTTCAGTTTTTCTCCCACACAGTTTATTGGCTATAGACCACAGGCAAATTTTATAAACTCTCAGAGCTTTATCCCCATGTCTATAAAGGGGAATAATGATAACTAACTCACTAAATTATTTGAAGATTTAATGATAATTATAATACTAATACAATGATATTATAAAACTAAAATCCTTATTTCAGCATGTGAAATCCAGAAATTTTTGAAAACTAAAAGTTTAGAAAGACATGTTTGGCATCAAAATCTGACATGAAATGATGATGGTCTCTGAAAAGAATATGTATATATGTTTATTCTGTAAATATCCATGCACATTCTATAGAAATATTAATATATTTAGTTATGGAGTTCTGCCCTAGTTTCAACATTAAACTCACTATATATTGTATTTATGTAATATATTATGTGCAAGTATTATATGTAATAAATCATATGTAATATTTTTCTAAAATCTGAAGATTACTGCATCCTCAATCACATTGGGTCCAAGAATTTTCAATAAGAGATTGTGACCCTGTAATAAAAATGTATCTTTTACTATTTTTGTTGTTTTCACTCTTCTTTCAACAGAAACAATAAGGAGGGTAATCTAAGTAACAGCAGTCATCTTGGTGGATGTGAATTTAAGCCAATCTTCACAAGGAGTTAGACCTCCTACCTCTTCCCAGGCTGTGATACTTTTCAGACAAAGACTCCCAAAAGCATGACAGGCAAGACAATGTGCATATGTAACATTATGATCTAATACCAACATTGATTTGACATGAAACAATGGGAGGAGCAAGGGTTTGGCAGAATTCAGAAGCTTTCTTAACATTCTGGATCAACTTGACTCTCTTTTAAGTCATACTCTTCCCTATACTTGCTTGGCTTTTGTTGTGGTACAAATATCTCATTAAATTTTCCTTACCTGCCTCTGGGGTGGATCTAGTGGGACCACACATGGTCTCAAGGTTAGTTATTATTTATCAAATTGGGGGCCTTTTTTTCTGTCATTAAAATGCCTTAACACAAAATGGGGCTCTCAATGCCAAAACATCATGGGAGGATATATAAGCACTTGAGTCTCTGTCATGAGCTATGCTAATTTTGTTCAACTTCCAACTATACTCTTGGTGCTCATCACTTTTGTGGTCACAAAAATAGAAACATTCTTTAGATCCTCCCTCCTGATATTGCTGTCTCTCCATAAATTCTTGATTTGTACACATTCTCCTGCACTCTGGTTTTACTTGTGATATTTCCCTCCTTAGTACTGGTACTATTTTTCTCTTGAAATTAAAAACCAATACAATAGTTATTATTGTTTTTACTGCAACTACTATTATTAATCAGATGACAAAACCTATGGAAATCAAGACTTCTTTTTCCTTTGAGAAACATTGCCAAATACCCATGGAATACATTAAAAATAAATAAATTTTAAAATTTGATATTAATTTCATTCCTACTTATAATAGTTTCTAATTAGGCTTCTCTGTAGTAAAACAAAGAATTTTTTAAAGTATGGAGGAAAAGCTTGTAATAGTTAAACATATTTATATGCTTAACTTTTTTTTTAATTGGGCAAATAATGATTTAATTACTGTTAGTAGTAGAACACAACAGTTCAACTCACAGGATGACAACATTCTATATGCTCAAAAATTAAAAGTTTGTGAATTAAATTTTCAGCTTTTAGGAGGACAGATCCAAATATACCACAGATAGAGCCATTATACAGTATTTTACAATGAGATCTAACCGTTAAAATCACTAAGAATTACTGTCCCATGAACTAAATATCTTTTTTTATACACATGTACATGTCCATGAATAGTATGGTATTTGTAATTTGCATAAATGGCAGTATGTTACATCTCACTTCGCTTAATTTATAACTCAAACTTATGTTTTTGAAATTTATTCATGATAGATAGGTTTTGCAATTCTGTTAACTTGTATTCTATCACTGTCATATAACATTTTATTTGTCTCTTCTTCAAGATGACATTTAAATTATTTAACTCTTTATTACTGTAAACAATTTTTGCAAACAATTTTTTAACATCTTTATTGGAGTGTAATTGCTTTACAATGGTGTAAATATCTTTTTAATGAAAATTTTAGTGCAATTGAGTTAAATATTTAAGTCTGATCCATTTATTACAAATAGAGCCAGAAAACAAAAAGCAAAAACAATGTTCCAGTAAGAGTGTTGCACTACATGTAGAGATGGGCAGGTATCAGGACAATTAATTCAGTGCTCTCATATATCAGCTGGACATCTTAAAGATCTTGGGAATTAGTCTTTGTATATATAAAATCAGGATATAAAATTTCTAGTTCTGTGGTATCTAGTTAAAAGATCTTTATCAGGATAGATTTTTAAATATAACTCAAAAATATTAATATAATTTAAAACATTAATTCTAAACAATACTATTTCTTACTATAGATAATGCAAAATAGTGATTTGGAAGGCAGAAATTAATAATACAGTATCCTAACTTATTTTGTCTTAAATTTATGAGTTGTGGAAATTAGTTTGCAAAATAATTTGCATTGTTTTATTTTTTATTTTTATTTCCCATGTTTATCACCCTGTACCATTTTCTTTTCTACTTATACTTTCTTTCTGACAAATGATTACTTATTCTTAGGTAACAATGACTTCTAAACAATATTTTAAATATATTTTCTTTTGGAAAATATTATATGTATGTTTTGTCCATCAACAAATATTTATTTTAAGCCTTTATGAAGGTTTTTATATTTATCAAATGAGGGCTTTTTGTGACATCTGTTATTTAATAAGGTAGCCTCATTTCTTTATATTTACAAATAATTTATGATTAACTTCCAGGTATAATTAAACAATTACCACCAAATTTAACACCAACTCCTACAGGAAAAAGCAGTACAATAAATTTAAAATCAAACTACCTTTTACCATGAAATGATCCTCTGGGGTTTCAAAAAGTTGAATGCTTGAGGCAAATATGTAGACTACTAAGAAGGAAGCCAGAAGTCCTTTAATCATGGGTTGTAGGACATCAAGACTGAAGACAGAAAAAACAGAGAAAAGCCTAACTATCCTCTGCATTTAAAAATATAAGCAAGGTTTTCACCACAAAAGGATAACTTAAAGCAAACTTTTAAATCTAATATTAATCAAACACAGAAGATTTAGTTTCATAGCAGAAAACATATTTTTATGGCAAATTCCAACTAGGATGGAATGTTAGAAATTCTCAGGCACACTAGCATCTGATTGCTTAATTTCCAATCTTGCAGAGCCATCAGTGAAATTACATAAATCTTGTTACATCTCCGAAAAGGTGTTTTGAACAACTGTCATTAGTTATTACTTTATCTGTCTCAAAATATTTTTTCTTGATAACCAATTTCCAGGCATGTTTATCTTTACTGAAAAATAAGAAAGGATATTTTATTCAACACAACTCATTGTGTATAATGTGATAGCTACAAGTTCATTTGGTACAACACTGCTATCAATAAAGTAAAGCAACGTTTTAGGTTTTTATTTATTTTTTATAAATCACTGGTTAAATACCACGGAAAATTTATAATCTGAAAAAGGTTTCAAAGTGAAAATCATTTTTGAAGGACATTTATGTTTTGAGATTCTTATATTTGGGGGATGTTTCCTTACGGTAGGATTTCACAAGTATTATGAAGTATCTTTTCCAAAGTGACTTCTATTATTTTTAAAGCTTTCTTTCCTGATAGGCCCAGTCAGAAGAATGCCAAAAAGATTATGTTGGAATTGCATCATATGAAGTATTTTTACTTCTTGATTTTTTTTTCCATTAGCGTATCAGCAATGTGAACGCCAGTTTTAACTGATCTTTTAAGTATAAGTAAAATGGGGTACCTCCTTGGCAGCCAGCATCAAGATGGTTAAAACGGAAAGCTTAAGACCCATGTATGACTAGCAAGGTATTCTTTCTACATCAAATACAACTGTTTATGTACTCTGTATAGGCAGTTTCTGGGACCACAAACATAATCATAATTTTGTTCTAGCAATTATCCATAATCATTTAAAAATTAACTTTAATTGAGCATTCACAGTGTACCAAGGATCATGCCACTAGTAAATCACGTGTAATTTCATATACTTCTTAGAACCACCGTGAGGTAGAACTTACCTACACACATTTAACAGAATTAAAAAAAAAAAAAAAAAGCTGTAAGCAAGGAAAATTGCTACATAACTTGCCAAAAATCATATAGATAAAAAGTGGCAGATCAAGAATCAGAGCCAGTGTTTATATTCCATAGCCAAGTCTTTCAGGGATTCCCAAATAGATAAATGTTTCTGTTAGCATATATTGTTTATTGTTCATTAAACATCAGACATGGTAAGTATTCCCGAAGACAACATTGTGTATTATTTTCATTTCAAATTCAATTCACTTGAGTGACTTTCCTTCCTGAACTGAATAGAGATGTTCCAGATGCAAGAATAATATAACTAAATTTATTTCCATAAGTCATAAGAGGAAATGAATTTGTTTTAATAGTTAAGGTGGTATCTGAGAGCCACTGATGTAAAGACTAGCATCTGTTTGGAGGCATTTTCCAGTTATATATTTTAGTAAATATAATCTGAAATGAAAAGTATTTCATTTAGTTACAAGACCATTTCATACAGTTATTCATATTTATTTTTAAGAAAACAAAGACTTCTCTCATAGTATATGTGAAAATTGTTCATTAAAAACAGATTTTTATAAAATATGATCATTATTCAGATACAATGTTGTGCAATGTGCATGGTGCAAGATGCATTACTGACATATACATTTTTGGAAAACAACTTCTAACTAAAGGTGTTTCTAAAAGCATAGGATTCCTTGAGCCTCCATAGTTATCCCTTTGGTTTCAAGCCTGGACATATAGATAAGAGTACTCCAGCAAATTCCACACCCACACTGCTTTATGTTTATATCGTCTCAGTATAGGGACAACAGGTTTTCTCTATAACAAAGGGAGTTCCTAGCCCAGGAAGTAACACTGCAGAGCCTTCACTGCTCAACCAGGAGTGTTTCATAGAAATTTTAGTCATGTTATTGGGGAAACCCTCTCTCCCTCCTCTGTCTTCTGTGATCTGGCTTAGTCTAGCAAAACCAGCTCATGTCAACTGCTCCAGAAAAGAAGGGATGAGCCCCCATGACCAGCAGGTTGTTTCTCGTATTGTAAAGGCAATTCTTTACAAAATATGTGTTCTTTAAATTGTAAATTTTTAAATTATCTTACGATAATATATTTTTCTCCTAATTTTGGCTTATATATATACCCCAGGAAGAAATCCAGTAACAGAACAGATGGTTTATAAATGAGAGAGCACATAGTCACACTATGTGGAGACAGACTGCAAATAAACCAGTCTATGGTTAATCAGTATTAACATTTGTTGGGTCATAAACTCATGGATGTGTTAGCACTTTGAAAACCTCATTTACTTTCTGAGCCTAACACTAGCCTTAAGTACGAGATAATCAGACTTACAAAACTTCATTCTATAAAAGATATCCTCAGTAGCAGTAACTCTTTGAGCAATAGATTCTGAGGAAAAATCTGTACAAGCTTAAACCAAAAGGAGAGACAAAATCTGATAGAAAAATATTAGGATGTGACATATATTATAGGTAGAAATATTTACAAGAAAGTGACTTGGAATATAGGAGTTGGAATTAATTGAATTCATGGAATTACTCATGTCTAGTGACTGATGTTAGCAATGCTGGGATTTTGGCTGGAGCACTTATTTGTGGCCTTTTCATGTGACCTGGGCTTCTTAAGAGCATAGAGTGCCTCAGGACTGTTGGATTACTAACATGAGGGCTGCAGATTTCAAGTATTCTAATGAAAGAGATGGAAGCTGACTTGTCTTTATGACCTACCAAGCCTAAGTTTCCAAAGAGGAAACAAGTGAGAGTATCCCAACAACAAGTGAAAAACTCAACCATTTTTACTGATCTAGCCTCAGAAGTTAACCAGAATAAAGTCTGTCATATTCTTTTCAATACAAACAAATCAAAAAGGGAGAAGTCATGACCACATCTGAAAATGAGAGAAGTATCAAAGAATCCAAGGATATGTTTAAGCATTGTCCCAAAAGCCAGAAACAAAGCCTCTACAGCTTTGTGGTGATCCAACAATAATTTCACTGCCTATACACTACCAAATATAAAATCAATAGCTAGTGGGAAGCAGCCACATAGCACAGGGATATCAGCTCGTTGCTTTGTGACCACCTAGAGGGGTGAGGTAGGGAGGGCGGAAGGGAGGGAGATGCAAGAGAGAAGAGATATGGGGATATATGTATATATATTGCTGATTCACTTTGTTATAAAGCAGAAACTAACACACCATTGTAAAGCAATTATACTCTAATAAAGATGTTAAAAAATCATCATAATAATAATTTCACTGCCTACTACTAAAATATGTCAACATGTTTCACAAAAAAGAACAAATTGTGGAGTTTATCATCCATAATGTCCAGTATACAATAAAAATAACTATACATTTAAACAAACATAAAAGTGAACCATAGATGACAGAGAGAAAAAAAAAAAGCCTTTTTGAAGTTAGCATAAATTAACTATAAAATAACTATTAAAAATATGTTTAAGAACCTATAGGAAAAGATAGATATAATAAATGAATATACAAGGAAGATTAGGAAGTAAATCAAAACTCTGAAAAACATGAAAATGGTAAAACTAGACTGAAAATGCAATAATGATATAAAAACCCATTTGATGATCTAAAGAGCAAATTATACAACATAGAGAGATTAGTCAACTTTAAGACACTACAGTAGAAAATATTCAAATGGAAGCATACTGAGAACAAAGATTTTAAAAAATGAAAAGTATCACATGGCCTAACATACATAAAGTTAGCGTTCAGAAGATGAGGAAAGAAAGAATCAATAAATTTTGAAAACATAATTGTCATGAATTTTTCAAATTTGATTAAAAATATCAACTTACAGATTCAAGTACCATAATAAAAACCAAACAGAATGATTTTAAAAAGAAACCAAACTTAGGCATTTCAGAGTCAAATTGCTGAAAACCAAAGATAAAGATAGTATCTTAAAAGCATTCATGGAGAAAAAAAGTAAAAACCATAAGAATGATAGCTGATTTTCAACAAAACAATGGAGGCCTATTATTGAACACACTTTTTCAGTTCCCATAACCTTCATTCATTGGGACAAATTACTCATACAATCCTTTTTTTTTTTTATTCTAATATTTTGGGAGCAGATAACCTAGATCTCTCCTAATATTAAAGTTTACAAAACAGTAGTTATCTAGGAGCTCATAAAGGAGTTACCTAAATGTAATCTCCTTTATTCCTACATCACTTTCTCTTTCTTACTGCCCTGAATAGTTCATTGTAATAATCATGAATTGGATTGAACCTAAACCCTGGAAACATCATGTAAAATTGCAAATATGAAAGTACATGTTACCTGGGAAGATGCATAAGACTCTCATGTTACTTTTGTTTTGGTTTTTTTCAGGAATGCATTATGATTAATTGGTTTATAAGATCTGCTAACTATTGACAGGAAAATCACAGAGCACCTGACTGTATTTGGATGACATTCACAAAAGGACAAATTTAATAGATGAGGTTTATTTGTTCTCAAAAGCTCTGGAGAGACAGTATGGTGCACTGACAGAGATAGGGAAGGGGGCTGGATGCCAAGATACCTGAGGGAATTACAGTGATGGCACTGGAGAACACACAGAGGACCATTGTTGTCCACCCTAAAATGTCACTTGATGGCTGCCAAAACTACCCCTTAGACATCACAATTCAATCTATGGATACTTAGCTTGAAAAGAAAACAAATATGTCTCATCATAGAGATTTAGCAATCTTTTCAGGCAAGGAATGTGACAAATGAATTAAGGCATTTCCAAACAACAACAAAACACACACAGGTACACAAATATTTCCCTTTTTTAAAAGAATTTTCTTATTCCTTTTGCTTTCCCCTTTCCTCTCCTACTGTTTAAATAATATCAGTGCAGGAAATAAGGGCTGGCATAGAGAAGGGCTAGAAAGAGAAGAGAAGAGGTAGGGTGTCTGATGAGACAGACGGTTTTCAAATAGTGCTTCCTGCATTTGTCCCATTGCAACAATAATTCTGTGAAGTCTAAATCAGTTTCTAATCACTCACAAACATTCCACAAAGCTGTCTGAATGTTATTTTAGTCAAAAATACAAAATATTTTCAGAAAAGACATGTCGACAGAAGGTAGACACATAAGCACAGCAAAACTCTTGCATATAGCCAGACCCTATAAAGGGGGTCATACTTCTGTTGCTGTCACTGTCAAAACAGGGGCGCCTCTCACCAGCTGTGGAAATAGCTCTTGCTTCTTCAAGGCTTTTCTTACTTAAAACCTACATTACCATTCAGGAAGACTGTACACAAACAATAGTATTCTTTCATTTAATGGGATAATTTACACTTAACAAGATCTGATATTTTTAATATTATGCTCAGTATCAACAAGGCCAGTTTCATCTAAAAGAAAGAAAAGAAGCTGCACTATGGTGAACTTGAATACTATTTCTACCTCTAGCTTTATAGTCAAAGACTCTGCAGTCTACCCCTCAGCTCTGATTTAATACTCTTTTACTTGGGTAGAACTCACACTGAGTTGGATTCCAGTGCTATGGTCACAGCTCCATTTCCCCTACAGGTGCTGTCTGTAGATCTTAAAATCATCCAGAGGCTAAATAACAAAATTTTTAATTGTCCAATCTTTGTAACTCTACTGGACAACACATATTATGGCTCTGTTCAATAGCACCCTTTTATGGTTTTTGCTCTAGTGAAGCCTTCGGTTTCAATAATAGCAATCTACTTAACATTATGTTATGGGTAAATTTGTTATTTGGAAATGGATGACAAGGACAGGCAATGAAACTGGTCCTGAGAACTAGGGAGCTATTGTGATCCAAGGCAGCATCCAATGCTTAACAGGTTCAGATAATTAAAAAGATTCACAGACTCTATGGAACATATTCATGTGGGACTTTAATAAAGATAAAGGATATGATAGAGCAGGTCGAAGAAAAGACAGGCAAACATCAGTGGCTGAGGGCCTTCTAGGAGAGACTTCCTAAGGTTTTAGTCACATAAGATGTAATTTTTCTCTGGATCATGAAACAGCAAGTTATGCTCAAGGAATCTTGGTTTCAGTGAGTGATCAGGTAAAAGTTTTCTAGCAGAACCTTTAATACCCCACTGGTCATATAGTCAAGTCAGGTTTTACAACCAGTTAAATGACAGGAAAGCAATCAATCTAAACATTGCTAAGTAATGCAGACAGTTAGTTTGAGTATCTCTAGGAGATTTTTGAAGTCTAAATAGTATAATAAAAAATCACTTCTTAGCCCTGCTTGCTCTTGTGTTGGTCCAGGGTGAATACTAGTCTTTCAGGCAAGTCCAGAGACAAATACAAAGCCATTATGGTACAATTAAAAAATAACTTTGTTTTACATGCAACTACTTTCTTCTTTTTTCTCGTCCTAGAACAGCATTTTTTCTTTCACCCTTCTTTAAATCTTCTCTATCTTAGCACCCTCTGCTTGGACACAGCCTAGTAATTTTACCAGCACTAACACTAAATGACTTTATTGGTCTAGTGCCCATTATCAACATGGACTTCATCTATAAAATCCCCATTTATTGTTTGCTGACTAGAAAATGTATTGCTTCCAGTTGAGATAGGTATCCGTTGACAGTCTAATCTAGCTGGAAGTGAATGGGTCTATAAAACAGCAATGCAAACATATTTCAGAGAAAGTTCTGAAAATGTGCAGGCTTCTTTCCAAATTGCTATTATCATCTTAGTAATCCAAAATAGTTGTTTACAAACTGCTTTGAAGGGTTGCGGATGGAAATCAGTGGCCAAAACAAAATGATTAGTGATGTACATCAGCTGAGCTCTGGGGTACTCAACTCTCAATTTCAGTCAGAGAACTCTCTCATTTTATGTATTTTAAATTTTAAAAAAAGACTCTTGAAAAAAATTAAATTTCACTGCTTGAAGTTGGAATATAACTTCAATCCCTCTTGGACAATATATAAATCCTTTTGATAGACTAAAGAAAAATTTTAAAATTACGTGCTCTATTCATAAGAAATTTCTAACTTTGACCTTAGAAATCAACTCCTTAATTACTCAAAAATACTAAAGTCAATATACCTGCTTCTGCAGTTTACCCAGGTAGACAAATACATTACTCATTATAGTCAATAAAATGTATCTGTATTTCTTTGTTATCAAAATGTACATACTTAAGTTTACCTAAATGAGGTTAACATGAGAAAAGTAAAAAAAAAATGGTTATTTATTGAGACAAAACTCTCTCCCATTTAATAATAATAATAATGAAAAATATTATTTTTGAACCCATCCTCAACTCTTCTTAAGAAAAGAAGAAAAATGTTATTTCAAGACCCTAAGGTTTTATTCTTTTTTTACATAACAAAAGAAACATACATTATATACAAAAAGTCAAATAAAATTAAAAGAATAAGTCCCCCATGGAATTCCAATAAAAGATAATTTGATTATCCAATATAGCTAACTCATAAATGGGAAGGGGGGAATTAAGGCAAGAAGATAGAAAAAATTTGATGAAAATACCCTCTCAATGTGAAAGGAAAATAAAAATAGGTTGGTATTGCTAAGACAGCTCCTGAAAATGGACCTGGGAGGCCACTGAGCAAGTGTGACTTATACATGTCTCGGCCTGGATAGAATCTGACCTTTTGACCACTTACTGTCTGAACAAAGGCACCGATAACATCTGCCCAATGTTCCAGAAATTCAAGATACTTATCAGACCCTTACACTTAACCCTTAATCTAAAACAACTCATGACAGCCTATCTACTTATTGGACCCTTACCCTAAATAACTGGTGACAGCCTATCCCTTAAGGACAATATTTCCTTTTGTATCAGAGTACATCCTCACGACTTTTGTCTTTATAACCTCCTGACTCTTTTTCTTTCCCCATCATTCATTTGGTTTTACCTGAATCTGTGTCTCCCAAATTGCAATTCTCCGACCCTAGATAAAGTCTTTTCTAATTTCAGCCTTCTGCATTTGTTTTTTTTTTTTGGTTTACATCAGGTAACTGAGAAAACATTTATATAATCTTCTATCATTTTTGAGAATTTACAAAATATTTAGTACCCCATGGTCACAGTGATATAAATTTTAAAACAGGCAAATTAATCCAAAGTGTTAAAAGTCATAATAGTGGTTACCTTTGGGAAAGAATGGGGTAGAAATGAGAGGATGAATAGGATGAATTTTGAGATAATTGTAATATTCTGGTTTTTTTCTGGGTTGTAGCTACATTGGTGTGTTTACTTTGGAACTTCATATAACAATATGCTAATGATATTTCCAACTTCTCTGGATTATATGCTATTTAAAAACAAAAAAAAAGTTTGTTTAAAAAAAAACAAAAGGTTGAGGTTAAGGCAGGAGAAAATAGAAGTTTTTCACAAGGTCCACAGAAGGAGAGATCTAGGAAGCAGAGTGATCAGTAGCTCCAGACTCAAGTCCATGAACAATAGTGAAGCATCCAAAGTAATCACCTCTGTATTCCTAGGACATGGCTCAAAAACTGTCAGCAAGCATACACTGAATGAATATTTGTTTAAGGACTGAGTTAATAGGTGGACATCAAATGCCATAGAGCACTATTAAGACTAGGAAGCAATAACAAAATTTTACAAAAAGGGTATTAAAACAAAAAAATAGAGAAGGTTTTTAGGGAAGTGATGGTTGGTGATTTAAAACTTGAAAAGCAAGTGAAGAATTAGACATTGGGAGCCAAAACTACTTTCAAGAATCTTGCTTATAAGGACAAAGAATGCCACCTGCCATTTCAGTAAAAAAAAGATGTTGTGGCCATAAAGCCATCAGCGTCTGCAGCTCCCTCCCCACCCCTGAGGACGGTGCATCCTGAGGGGACCTGCAGAAAAACAGAATACTGGCCCTAGATAATTAAGGTGCATATCAAAAGAATAATTTCAATAAGCCCAGACTCTTGCATCTTCCCAAACATAGAAAAGTGTTAAATTCATCAACTTGAATTGTCTGGGTTTTTTAAATTATTAGCAGTAATACTTTGATGTTCAACTATATGTTTTTTTGTTTTGTTTTGTTTTTTTTCTCAGCAAAACTCCTGTTATGTCCTTGCTCCTCCCTTTACTCTTTGGAACAGCCCCTGAGAGCTATCTTGAGAGGCTGTATCTGGGGCTTAAGTCCTCAAATGAAACATAATTCTCAGCTTTTAGGTTGTGCAGTTTTTCAGTCAACACCTATGAAGAGTGGAGTAAAATAATAAAGTTACTGGAAGCAAGCACAATGGAGATACTACAATGAAATATTTTAAAGTTACAATTGTTAAGCTACAAGAGTAATGGCTATTATTTATTCAGTGGCTACCATGTTATATCAACATAGCCACAATCTCACTTATCCTCTGTAAAATTTGAAGAAGCTGATGATATTATCTGCTGTAGACTGAATGTTTGTGTCCCCCCCACCAAATTCATATTTTGCAGTCCTAATACCCCATGGGATGTTATTTGGAGGTGGGATTTGGGGAGATGGTTAGGTCATGAGGGTGGAGTCCCCATGAATAGGATTAGTGCCCTTATAAAAGAGACCCCAGAGAAAGTCCTCATCTTTCTGCCATGTGAAGCAAGGAAAAGACAATAGTTTATGAATCATAAATTTGACCCTCAGTAGGCAACAAATCTGTCTGCATCTTGATCTTGGACTTCCCAGCCTCCAAAACTCTGAGAAATAAATTTCTTTTATTTTCTGTTATTTATAAGCCACGTAGTCTATGGTATTTGGATATAGCAGGCTGAATGAACTAAGTAAGACATTATTCCAATAAAAAAGAAAGAAAGAAAGAAAGAAAGACTGAAACTCAGAGCAGTTATCTAACTGTTCATAGATCCTCAGCTATTGCATGGAAATACAAATGCCTCATATAGAATCTGGCACACAGGACATGTTCAACAAATATTTGCTAAATTCTAGGTTAAAAGAATAAATACAAGGCTTCCCTGGTGGCGCAGTGGTTGAGAGTCCGTCTGCCGATGCAGGGAACACGGGTTCGTGCCCTGGTCCGGGAAGATCCCACATGCCGCGGAGTGGCTGGGCCCGTGAGCCATGGCCGCTGAGCCTGCACGTCCAGAGCCTGTGCTCTGCAACGGGAGAGGCCACAACAGTGAGAGGCCCGTGTACCACAAAAAAAAAAAAAAGAATAAATACAAAAGAGAGAAAAAGAGAAGTAAAAGAAGGAAACTACGACTCTTTGAATATGAAGTCCATACTCCTTTTTTCTATGCCATGCTTGTGGCATATTTAGATTTTCTGTATAAGGGATAGGAAATCCTTGAATCTTCAATCACATATGTTTAAAAAAATTCTAAAATACCATTGCCCCCTAAATCATGTTACCATGCAAAATGTGCTAATGTATTCTATAGAGGTGAAAAGTCTCTTTTCCTTACAGTTTCCTTGTAACATCACTTAATCTACAGGCTAAATCTCCCACTGTAAGCTTCAACTAATATACACAGGACTCATTCTCTCACCCTGAATTCCACAGTAGAACAACTAGAGTTTAGATTTATAATAAGATAAACAGTTTTGTGAAAAGATAGAAGCTGGGATTATGCTGAGCTCAGCATTACTCATTAAATATTATAACGAGCATATGCTGTCTGTGTCTTAACGAAGAGCGTAAGATAAGAAATAATCAGTTTCAGTTCCTATGTAGCACTTTATCCCCTTTCATCTTCTATAATTCATAAAGCTACTTGATAGCATTTTGGAGCTTATAGTCTTAAAATTATAACTGTTGTATAGTTTAATTGCAAATAACTATGCTGTCTCATTTAAATTCTCATTACTTTGACATTTTCTGAACCTAGGGAATCCTCTGAGATTATCTTAGTTTGCCAGAAAATTATCAGACATAGTCTTGATCCATTATGCAAGTTTGAGAATTATTACCTTTGAGAGTCTCTTTTTTGTTCAATTAAATCGCTGATGCTGAAAACATTCAGCTATCCATTTTTATCTGTTTCTTTAATATTTTCTAACATTGATCTTAGCACTGTAACTTGGATCCAAAGAACTCTCTGAACACTAGATTAAATATTTCTCTGAGAGCGTGAGAGTGAGCGAGCGAGCGAGAGAGACCCATTGTACTCAAATAGCAGATAAATGGTTAAAAATCTCAACTTAAACTAAGGCGTGTTGTTTAATAATATTTGCCTTTCTAGACCCTAGCATTACTTATGTTCTAATACTTATCTTAATCCTCATTATTAGTGGACAAAAGAATTGAAACAAAATGGTTCCAAGATGTCAACATGAAGAGGAGGAGAGTTGGTATGATTAGGAGCAAGAATGCTATATTTTTAGCTTTTATTTCTTAAAATGCAGCTCCAAACACTTATTTTCAGCTATCCAATTATTTTGATAAAAGCAGGTAAGCAATCCTTTTACCTGTTACACAGTAATTAATGTGGAGTTTCATTTACATTTTACATCTTTATGTCATTTGCAGTTGGGTAATAAGAAGACCCTGTATCACAGAAACTCATGTTGATACTTATATTTGTCCACATATGACACTGCCATGGATGGAATACTGCAAGATGATGATGAAGTTAAATTTTTGCCTGGAGTGGAACAAACACTGTTAAACATCATGAAGTAGCCCCTTAAGGCTTTTCATATAGTGAAATATATTTATTTCAATTGGTCTGGTTTGCAAATTTCAAATATACAACATTGAAATGGGCAGCCTAAAATTTCTATCACATTTTGGAGCACAAGACCTAAGTTAAAATTAAATGTATCTATTAAGTAAGGAACCAAGCTTCCCTATTGAGTGTTAGATTCTCAGCATGACTTGCAAAGCATCCAGACACATGTAAAACCATAATTTGAAAATCATGAAGAGCAAAAATTCTGCAAAACCCTGAGAATATTGAAATTCCAATAATATATTTCTCAAGGTTAATATAACTTTGATATCAAACTAGACAAACATAGGAGGATAAATAAATGCTCAGATTAATTTTATTTATAAATATAGAGACAAAACTCTTAAGGGCCATAGTTAGTCAACTCCAAATGTGCATTTTAAATACATATATTTACATACATATATATATATATATATATATATATATATATATATATATATATATATATATATATATATAATGACCAAGGCTTGTTTATCCCTCAAATGTAAGACTGGTTAGTATGCAAAAGTTTATTATTATAATGCACTAAATTATTTGACTAAAGAAGTAAAGCAATATAAGTTAAATAAATTCAGAAAAGCACTGCCTAAAATTTCATATTTACTTTTAACAAAACTTTTAGGAAAACAAAGATTTAAGAGAATTTACATAATATATGAAGATTAGCTAGTAAAAACTATAGTACACATCATTTTCAGTGGAAAGAATATTTAGAAACAGTTTCTTTGAGATAAAGAACAAGACAGGATACCCATCATCTATACTATTGTTTAGTATATTACATAAGAGGTGGTCAAAACAATAAGGAAAAAAAAGAAAAAGAACAATAAGAAAAAAAGGAAAATGGTAATAATATTTACCATTTGGAAAGGGGGATATAATGGTGTAGTTATTCCAAGATGACATGGTACTCCCAAAAACCAAAAACCTAGTAAAACTGTTCGGAAATTTCAACAACATTGTAAAATGCAAAATTAATAAATTGAGGAAATTCCTCTACACCATCAAAAATCATTCAGAAAATGTAATGGAAAAGATTTACATTTCACAAGAGCAACAAAAACTTTAAATACCCAGGAATCAACTTAATCAAATATACAACTATAATTATGGGGAAAGGTCATAAATTCTATAAATACGTGAAGAATATTCACAATAAATGGAGACATGCCAAATTAATGAAGTGGAAAACTTAAAAATATAAAGATATTAATTTTCCCCAATGGAATTTCAATTAAATTTTAGCAGGTTTTGGTGGTAGTGGGGAACTAATTCCTAAAAATATGGAAAAAACACATTTTTACAAAGAACAAGGGATTTGTGAGAAGGAAGAGCAAAATCAGATCCAGCTGAACAAGCAGTACATATTGAAAATCCCAGTAATTAAAATTTGTTACCAAACATTTGGAAATTAAACAGAGCAGCTAGTTCTATTATATGAGCACCTATACTTCACTTACTGGTAACAATTATACATCATGAAGTGGAGATTTGTTTTTTTCCAAATGAGGCAGTTCAGTTCTCTCAATAATCCAGTGAACTATCCAATATTTTTATAAAATCCTTTTCTGCTCAACTCAGCCTGAGGCAGCTTGCATTGTTTAAAATTAAGAATCCTGATTAACAAAATAACTATCAATGAATCATATGAATTGGCAAGAAAGAGACAAACAGTTCATTAATAAAATAAAATTCTGGAAATAGCTATTAAGCTTTAAATTTTGGGCGGCAAGTTCATTTCTGCCTGTCTCTTTCCAGTGTAACCAATGTAAGCCTGGGCTATATATTCTACATCTTTCTCCAAGCCTAAGAATATATATATAGAAAACATATGGGTTTTATTTACAAAGTGTCATCATACAATTAATATATCTCTGGAATTTTCTTTTTTACTTTGGAATCAAATAACAGACAGCCTCAAATTCAAGAGTTGTATATTTCACATCCTTTTCTGTCAGCTCTGCAGTAATTCATAGTATGGTTGTATCAAGATGAATTCAGTTTTCCTTTCTCCCCTTGTGGATACTGAAGCTGTATCCTGTGTTTGTTTTTTTCCTTTTTCTTTTTCTTTTTTTTTTTTTTTTTTTTTGTAGTTGGGGAGGCAGAAAAATTGGTGCTGCCATAAACATTCTGGCAGATACTAGAAGCCTTTCTAGAGCATATGCCTTCAGAAATGTACTTACTGCATCATGCCAATCAGTGAGACAAAACAAAACATAAAGAAAAATTTGTAGTCTCCTTCCACCCTTTCACTAATTGGTATGACTACATACACATTTTTTTAAGAAGAGAAATATACATTTTATTCTTAATAAAAAAAATACGATCCATTTTTTAACCTGCATCAATTTTTAGTTGTTTAATGTGCAAGAAAGTTGTACAGTAGTAAGAATAATTATTATTGCCCAATGCTGGATTTTTCCACCAGGATTCACTAATTCACAGTTTACAGCCATCACATGCAGAAAGCAACCATGCTTTACTTTTGAAACCTCACTAGTCAGCAAATAGGAGTTGAAAACCCCAGCATCTGCAAGGGAATTTGCACTCTGTCTTTGCTAAATGTTGTAAAAACTTCCACTTACACATTTCAAACAGCTTTTGTGCCATAAATAGTTATCAAAGATTTATCCAGAATGTATTCGGCCTCATAGGTCTATACATTCAATTGAGGTTTAAGGAAACTCCAGCCCTTCTGCATGATGTTCTCCCTCCAAAGTCTCCAATTATTGTGCAGTTTCCCAGGCATACCTCTTATATGCTCAGTTTTTCATTATCGTAGAGTGTCTTCTTTGTTTTTAGTTTGTTTTTCTCTTCCAGCTTCACTTCCATCTTGTCAAATCCCTAAGGCAGTGGTGCTTAAGATGGGCTCACTATAACCAAAGTGGATGATGATGTTTCAGAATTGAACAACATCACCCATGCCGGTGGTGTTGCCTCCTGATACTCCCAAAGCCCTCAGTTCTCCAAGAAGAGACCAGAACTATGGTGGGATGGCTCAGTCCCTAAGCTTATGTCCTGCTTTGTCCTCTGAGCCTTGAATTAGTGCTTTTGGTACTCTAATTCTATGAAAACTTTCAAGAAATTGGCTCCATCAGTGTCTGTCGTAACCTCTTTCTTTAGGGTCAACACAAATTCAACGAGCCTAGTGAGGGGAATTTAGTCTGCCCTAGCAATTGGTTTTTCAGGTGTATGTGGAAGTAATAGAAATATTCCCTTCTCTTTCAGTCCCAGTTATAGCACAACTTTGTACTTATCAAAAATATGTTTAGATGTATTAGTTTTATTCCCTCAAAGCACCATAGTACATTAAAGTTTTTATTGAAATAATAACTTTATTTTTTGGTTGGTTGATTGGATGTTTGGTTATTTTACTAAAAGTAAAAGATCTCTCAACTATTTGGCAGTGGAGATGTTGAGAGTGAAGTCTTAATGGCTGTAATTTCCTAACTGCAGTTGACCATCTACTTTATAATAATTATAACACTAAATCATATGGGTAAAATCACTTATGGGTTATAAGTTTTAGGAAACATTCTCAGGCTTATTTTTATATGAGATATTCTGTGAAGTAATATTTTTCAACTAAAAATTATCAGAAATGTACTGTTCAACTGAACAGTAAGCCAACTTTCAATTTCATAGACTATTTCATTCTGAGAACACAAATGCAATCGATGAAAAATGGTAAATATAAAGAGATGCAAAGCAGAAATGTGCCATTTGACAAATTAAATAGGAATAATTTATTTACCCATCTGACTTGCTAACTACAAGCCTGAATAATTTTTAAAAAGTATTCAGACTGAACACAGAATTTTCACCAAGTCTCTTAAAAAACTGCCATTGGCAAAGAGAAAGGGAGGAAGGAAAGAACAGAAGAAAAAGAGAAAGGGAAGGAGAGGCTGCTGAGAAGAAGAAGAAAATAACCAATATCAACAGTATCTGCAACACCTTATGGCTGTCTTCTTTGTATTTCATTGTTCAGCTATTTCTTTCCTGTTTTAACTTTGGTTTAGTTTATCATTTTAATTTTAATCTGATTTCTATGTTTCTACCTAGTTCAACTATAAAATCTTGTGTCATGAAAAGTTGAATTTTTCAGGTAGTTTGTTTCTTGTAACTAATTACTTCAGAGTTTAAAATACCCCTTCAAGGTTTTATCTTCTTGCTTTAATACTTGTGTGATAGTAATTATTCATTTCACATCTTCTTCCTAGTCATTACCTTCATTATTTGTACCTGGGATAAATCAAATATAAATATCAGTTGCACAATACCTCTGATCATTTTTTTTTAAATTTTAGCCTACTCAGAATGGTGTTAACAAGCTAAATTCCTTGATATATATAATTGCTGACTGAAATGAAGCTTGTTGTCCATTCTATTCTTTCTTTCGTGATTATGAGACTCTATGTGTGTGTATATAATATTATGTGAAACATATACCACATAATATATAATACATGCATTATATTATACATATTTTATATATATATTTTACATAAAGAGAAAATATTTTTCCTAAATTTCACAAATATAAGGCCAGTTAAACTTTTTTTGAGTAAGGCTTAGAAGTCATTGCCCCTCTAAACTCTTCCCTTCTTTGTGCTTTCTTAAAATTAAAATGTTCTCATAAAAGCTGCACTTTCCTTTATAGCATCTGTCATAATAATGAAACAACTATATGTAAAATATTGGTTATGGCTCTTTGTTTTTAAGAGACAGAAACCCAGGTTAAATATTTTAAGAACCGAGGGATTTCACTGATACATGTCACTGAGAAGGCCAAAGTGGCACTGTTTCAAATGATTGGATTCAGAAGCTTAAATGATGTTCTCTCTCTCCTACAAAAGGACAAATCATTTCTTCATCTCTCTTCATCTCTGAGCTTTACTTTCCCAAATTCATTCTTTCCCACTAAATACAGACTTTCTTCACAAAATAAGGAGCATTTCTACTTATTCTCAAAATCTCAATAGCAGAGGTTCATGGACTGTAGGTCAGCTGAAATTCAGTAATTCAACTCCAAATGTCTTTCAGCCATATATGCCTTGGTTAAGGTTCAAACTCCAAAGATAAATTGCCCAAACTTGAGCCAATGATCATTTGGACAATTTGAATATGAGGGAAGTAGTTTTCCAAAGAAAAAAGAAAAAATAGATGTGCTTTTAGGAAAAGATGGGAGACATATGGTAATAACAAAAAGAAGAGCAGAACTTTAACCTAGCACAGCTGAGCTTAAGCCCATGGAAGTGGTGTTCTCGGTGTAATATATTTTTGTATTCATCTATATTCATGGATGAATATCTATATCTTAACATGGTGCCTGACATATAGTAGATGCTCAAAAGTATTTGTTGAATGATTACAGTTGAATACATGAGGTACCTCAACCATATCTTACCACTGATAAGATACTTTCCTTACTTTCTTTTGAAACTGTATTAATTGGACTTCAGTGACAATTTCCCTTTTGTGTCTCACTACTAGGAAAGCATACCATATTTTATGCCATCAGCACAAAACATCAAATCAGGAGGCATTCTAATTTTCCATCATTATGTTTGCCAAATGACAAATGAGTATTACAAAACATGAATGGAGATATATCTATTTAATTTATTTTTAATGCAATATTTATTTCTGTCTTACAAACCTACATTAATAGATTACATCAATAGAGCATATCTTCTCCACAACCTAATCCTAAGACATTCTTCCCACACATGCCCAGTTTTCTACCTTATTCATTTTTTTTTGAATCCAGATGAAAATCCACTCCTTTTATGAAACTACTGAAATCACTCTCAGTTATTTGCTCCCTCCATTTTGTTCCATTAGCACTTGCATGTTCTTACTTAAACACTCTGTGGTACATAACTATCTAGTTTCCCTCTCAAAGGTATTATCTTTTGGGTAGCAACCTATTTTAATTTAATTCAATAACCATGAATTCTTCAGCCCCTACTATATGCCTGGCTCTAAGTTGTGTCAATATGAAGATACATAATCTTTCACCAGGAGGACATCATAGGCTGCAAATGAATGTGGTAACTATTTACATGCTCTACATCTTGATTGCTGTTAATGACATTTCAAAGCAGCATTTAAAAATTCCCCCATATTACCAGGTCTTCCATGCTATAGTCTGTTTCTCTTATATTTTACTAATTAATATAAACTCCCTTGTGGCTATATGCCAGAGAACAATTGGATTTTCAGACGCATAACCTCCAATGGGATGTCAGAGAGCATAGCTCACAAAAGCATTAGTAAATTTATAGGTAAATCACTCTTTTGAAAAGCAAATATATCTGTAAACACTCATTACTACACTCTAAGCCTAGGTTATTATAATACCCTGACTTAAATAGTTCCTCCTCTGATGCGTTTTACACTATATTTGTTAGCTCAGTATTAAATTCTGCTATTGTCATTCCTTTCTTATATTCAAACACTTTTGTTCAAGACTTTCCTCCTTTCTGAGATGCTATCCTTCTTTAACTCACTTCTTTAAGTTAAGCTCCTTTCCTTCCCTTGCAGATGTCATCTGTGGGGCTTCCCTTCTTCTGAGCGCCTGTGGCATACACATTCTCTTCAATACTTGGTGGCACATAACATATTTTCTCATGTATTGTCATTTGTTCATATACTGGATTAAACATATATTAAAAGGTAAAATTGTCATTGTGTAATTATGATTGTTTTCTCTTTAAGTTCCAAATTTATTAGCACTGTACCTTCCACAAATAATGTATAATAATGTATTCAAGAAAAATTTGGTGCTGTCATTAAAAATGATATGAACAGCTCTGAAAGTATTTAAGCATCTTTAAGACATTAAAGACCTCAACTCCTCATTATATTCTATTAAATATTGTATATTTTTAGTCTTTGATTGTAACATGATATGGCTTAAATCATGTATGAGTATTTTCCTTTATACATAAAGATACCACATGAACAGAAATACATTAAATTGTGTAACTATATTTCAACTAAAACTACAAGTTAAAGAATAAATGGAAGTAAATTTTATCATTGAAGTTTCAAATTACATATAGACATTTCTTATAAGATGATTTAATGGGATATTTGATATTGTAGGAAGAAAGGAAAGCCTACAAAGTCACCCACATTTGCACTTGTTGGTCTTACAAAAAGGTGGGTGCATCCAATGGTTAGGAGCATTGGCTCTGACAGAATTTTATTTGTGCCCTGGCTCTACCACCTGTAGGATCCTGGGAAGCATATATCCTGTTTGTTCTCTCACAGAAATGACGGTATGATTATTTTCTCATAGATTGTAATGATACTTAATAAAATAGTACATGTAAAGTGTTTATCATAGTATGTAGATATTAAACATTCAGAAAATTATAGTCATTTTTTGCAGGTAACATGAAATTCCATATATTCTTCTGAGGTACTTGGCTCTAACAGGGAGGTTATGCTCTGCTATCTATTTCATCTAAATGCTCCTTTCATTAGGAAAACATATATCTGTTGATATATAAAGGGGATTTAATGCTGGAGGACTTTCTGCATTTCACTGGTGGAACTGAGAAAGAGATAGAGTTCATCACAGAAACACCTCTAAAAACAATAAAGATAAATTTTCCTAAATTAAAAAAAATCTCAGATTAAGATAAAGAAGACTTTCTAATTATTTACACAGAGAAAAAGAAACCATGTATAAAGAAATGACTAATATTTTTCTATGGCAACACTGGATGCAAAAGACAATGGAGAAAAATTGTATTCTCTCTCTCTCTCTTTCAACACAGGACTATTATTTTACACACACACACACACACACACACACACACACACACACACATACACACACACACACAGAGTCTAGAAGTAAGGCAGTTCCAGAGATGGTTAATTCAACATCAGATTAGCTTTGTCAAAGACCCAATTTTCACTTCTGTGATCCCTGAACAGTGACTGTCCTCTTGGACTGTCTCCCCTCATGATACCAAATGGTTTAAATTATCAGATACAGTTGAAAAGTTCAGAGGTAGATAGGCTAAAATTAGAATTTTCAACACATTGAAGAGAAGCTTAGCACCTAGAATTTGATATTCAGGTAAATTATTATTCAAATATGAGAACATAATAATAATAATATGCTCAGACATACAAGCCCTCAAAGGGTTTGCCACACAAACTTCCATTAAAAACAGTTTCACAGAAGTACTTAAAAAAGAGGAGAGACAAATACAGAGATGGGCAAGAAATATATCAAATGAAATTTATCAAATACCTTGCTAAAATCTGTCCTCAAAAATAGCTAAGACCAAAGAGTCTGGAAGTAAACAGAGTAGCCTGAGAATCAGTCTCATATGCCCAAGATCTTGTGTATCTATGAGTTGGAAAATATGACATACAAGTTAAATACATTTTTGTTCATTATTCGGGATTATGTATGCATGACTAACTAATAAAAATTGTTTAATAATGCTGTATATCTCCTTTTCCTTACCAAGGGCATAGTTCTGAGGTTACATATTATAGATATCTGGGTAACTTACCTTATGCAGACCCACAAACGACCTCAACATACTCCACTGAACAAAACATGATTTCAAAGCTTTCTTCCTACGTATAACCATACATATGCTTACTGAAATAATTGGCTTATAGTATTTAATATTTCTTTAACTGAAATACTAACTCAAGGAAATTTTGAAGTCATTTTATTTGCTTGTTTAGAGTTTTTTTCCAATCCCACTACTAAATGGTGCTCAAGTAAAATCTGATGTCACATTTTAAGGTTAATATGTCAAATTCACACTCTAATAAGAGCTGCATTGTTCATTATACTCTCTGTGAAAGTATTTGATCTTTTTCATAAACTAATTCCAATTGTCTTAAGTTCTGAGTGTAGGTTCTGGATGAATAAGGGTCCTTCCCAGGTCAGCATCATGACCTGTAGGCAGTCAGTTACCCAATTATAAGTAATGCCAGTCATACTTACATGGAAATGCACTCTTACTAACTAGCATTTACAAACCTGCCTTATGAACACATTCAAATCTATAAATAAATAAACAGCCTTTGTCAATAAATTTCAACAAATGATTAGTGAGCAATAACTATTTACATAACACTTTGCTAGATACTGATAGAAAAAAAGGATAATACAACTGTCAGTAAAATAGAGAACTTTTTTTAAAGTTCACGATCTAAAGAAGGTCAATGGAGGAACACATAAATATATGTGATATTATTGTAACTATGTCCATAATGTTTTTTATCACCATATTCTCAATAGAAAATATACTTGGTCTTATCCATGTTATATCTGCACTGCACGGGGCCTAGCCTATAGTAGATATTCAATAATATACTTGATAATGAATGTATGAATGAGGAATAATAAGTAAAAAGTGCTACAAATGTGAGGAGCTAGAGATAGTTCTCATAGAATTAGTGATAAAACTTTTGAAAGAGGAAATGAGGTTTATGCTAGAACTAGAACATGATCAAGAATTTGCCAGGTAGTGAAAGAGAGAAAAGGCAAGAAGTTTGCTTAAATTTTGCAAAGGGAGGGGAGCAGGAAAAATGAAGAATAAGGCATGTTACACGTCTTAAATGCACATATTTATACATATATAATATGAATATACATGCACATATATATATGGTAAGAAAAGTCATTTATGCCAAATGAACCTGTTTTAAGAATATAATTTTAATTTAACTTGGAATCACTCTTTATAGTTCTATTTCTCTTTAGCTTTCCCATGCCAATAAGATCAAGAGTTTCCTAAAGTGATAAATGTGCATCCATACATAATGAGCTGTCAGCTTGTTTCATCAAAAAAATTCTGGCTTCATTGTACTTGCTGACTACAATGGATGGTATATTTTAGCAATAACTCTGTCACTTTTCCCTATACACTTGAAAAGTGAACTAAAGTCTCATCATTTTCTTGATTTAATAGTGAGGCATCATAACAAATTAAAGATACTCATTCACCAGCATGAAGCCTGCTATTTACCTCTTGTGAAAGGGATTTGTCTCTGAAACACATGTAGAGTTATTCTTTCTGGGATGCAAATTTGTAGATATTTCTTCTACAGAGTGGAATTTCAACTAATGAAGTTGGTAATGGGAATCTGAACTACCAAGTATTTAAACTTTTTGTAAAAATTTGAATTAAATTACACTAGTAATGCTAATGTGATTTAAACATATTTACTCTTACATGACCTTAAATCTCTGCATGATTAGCCTATTTAATCAACAAAATCCACAGTTTCATTAGAATATGTTTAACTTATTCTTTGTGATAATTATAATTTGGTACAAATGTAATAAAAGAAAAGAAAATAGGCATATTTCAAAACCAAACTGCATCAGTGTATCTTCTCCGTTCTCATAGATTCCTCCTCTTATTTCCATAAGAAGACATTAAAATATTATTGTTAATGTTGGTTGGTTCTTGCATTCAAAAGCAAATTCTGCATTTTATTTGCACTGGAATCAATAAGATCTCTCACAGATTTTTTGCCTAAGTAGGAAGAATAAATGGAAGAAGTAGTAGGGTACGGTATAAACATTAATGACTCCCCCCATTCTCACCCCTTATTCTATTTATCTGAGACAAAATTAAACAATGGCTTCTGCTAATCTGTACTGTAATTTTATTTATAAAACTCAGGGGAAAAAAGCTAATGTAGGAATCAGAGACTCATGGGCCATATAAATTGAGAAAAAATTCAGTAGACTTCCCCAGTATATTATTTCAGTCTTGATATATCAAAGACCATCATGGAGAAGGTTAAATTAAAAAGTTATTAGGCTGTGCTTCCCTGGTGGCACAGTGGTTAAGAATCTGCCTGCCAATGCAGGGGACACGGGTTCAAGCCCTGGTCCAAGAAGATCCCACATGCCGGGGAGAAACTAAGCCCGTGCACCACAACTACTGAGCCTGCGCTCTAGAGCCTGCGAGCCACAACTACTGAGCCCACGCGCCTAGAGCCCGTGCTCTGCAACAAGAAAAGCCACCGCAATGAGAAGCCCGCGCACGGCAACAAAGAGTAGCCCCCGCTCACCGCAACTAGAGAAAGCCTGCGCCCAGCAACAAAGAGCCAATGCAGCCAAAAATAAATAAATAAAATAAATAAATTTTTTTAAAAGTTATTAGGCTAAATTAAAAAGCAATTTAAAGTTTTTAAATAATGTAAAGACAATTCTAGGCTATAGGCTTATTTGATGAGGTGGCATAAGAACTCATTGATTAAATAGAATTTGCTCTATGATTATATAAGTAGGTCTCACTAATAATGAAATTGTTATTTTAAATAGTAAAATTTTTCCTTTATTGAGTATTTAATATGATACAGACATCATTCTTATCATAATATAGATATCAATATAGATATAAAAGAGTGAGTAGTGCTCGGAAATATTTCATTCCCACGTATGGTAGAAATTAATAGTCTTTTTCAAAGGGTTAAAATCACAATTCGATTGTAATATTTTAATATTATATCCTGGCAAATGACCGAAACAAAAAAGAACATTCAACCTAATCAAATATCAAGAGGTAAACTGCAAGACTATCGTTAAAGAATTTAGAGTCTTTTAATAAGCTTACTGTTTTATTTAACTCACAGGTATAGATTACATTCCAGAATAAGATGAATATGGAGATAAACTGGCAGGATACGGGAAGAGAAATTATTCCTCATTTTATCTTCAGGGGGAAAAATGGATTTCCTTGAACTTTAAGTTGATTCATTGTAATGCAGTTTGATCCATTCCTCTCATTTCATGCTGACTTCTAGAATAACTATCTTGAGCAGCACTGTGGCATGGGGATTGTTATGGGGTGTCGGGTCAGGCTAAATGGATTTGAATCTCCACTGAATCATTTATTATCTCTGTCTTTGGAGAAGTTATGAAATTGCTCTGTGTTGATATATTTTCCTGCTATAAAATGGAAATAATAATAGCACCTGCCTCATAGGTTTGCCATGAAAAGTGAGTTAAGACATGTATTTTATGGTAATTAAGCTTTTAATAAATGTTAGTTATTATTATCATCTTAAAGAAGATCCTTTTGTATTTCACTCACCTGCCCAAGAACATAAAGCACCTTTCCTATGGGTAGCATAGTTACTGTTAAGGTCTCCTCAGCAGCTATAATTCATTAATCTCGTTTCACCCTAATTCTCTCAAGTGGCCCTTGGGCTCCTACCAGCCAATGTCTCACTGACCTCCATTTATTATGCTATCCCTGCCTTCCGTAACGCCTTTATTCTTGATTCCCTTCTTCCCCCAATGTGTGCTTCTGCCCTTGTGGGATCCTTAAAAATAATTTGGTTCTCAAAAATTTCCTGATTCCATGTGACTCAGAGGTTCTTTAACTTCAGGTCCTTTCAACCTTTCAGCTGTATTTATTTACACTTAATGGTATACATGTATTAATTCTTTTTTATCTATTTATATTCACAAAATAACTTTCAAGTCATTAATGTGATAATTCTTTATTTTATAATCTCCTATAAATTCTCTTTTCCAGATTTTAAAAACACAGAGAATGCTGAATACCTGAGTAGCTAACTGATTTCTCTTATAAAGCAACATGTAGAGAATTATGTCCATAGTGTTCTTTTAGCTATTACAATTGCTTTTAGAAAATGACATCCCTAAATAACCCTATTAACATTAACATCCTTAAACGCCCTCTTACAGTATCCATGAAAACAAATCATTGAACTTTAAGAAGTTTGCAAGATTATTATATGTTTAATTTTGCAGGTAAGGAGAAAAGGCACAGAAAGTACATCTGTCTTAACTATATGGTGGTCTGTGCACCAGCATCTTATTATGTAGCTATGAGAAGGACTTTATTTTCCTCCCTACCAAGTTTACTTTTCTCTCTATCCATTCATTTACACTCCACAAATAAATGGACAGAAATTACCATGAATAAAACAGGGTCGCATGGTCTCAGTTAACTATTTTTATTGTGACTTACACATCCCACAGGTTGCTGGTAAATATTAATTTTATTAAAGGAAACTGCTGTTACACAAATTACCCACTTGGTACATCCTGAATGGCTTTCCAGTTGAAACTTTATTCTCCTTGACTTTCCAGTTGAAACCTAATTCTCCTAATGTCTCATTCCAATTGTTAACATAGTTGTACACCAGATCTTAAATTTAGCCCTAAAATTGTGAATCTTGTCCCAAAATGCCATGTTGTAGAGGGAATGGTGGGTGGCATTTGGGAGTGAAGACAGGCTCCTAACTAAGATAAAGTCAGGATCTCAGTCTTAACCACCAAAAAGAACTGAATTCTGCTAACAATCCGTTATCTTGGAAGAGGACCGCAAGCTTCAGGTGAAATTGTAGCCCTGGTTGACTTCCTGATTTTAGCCTGGTAAGCCTTTGAATGTAGGAACCAATTAAGCTTCGCCTACACTTCTGAAAAAAGAAACTGTGAGATAATACGTTTGTGTTATTTTAAATCGCTAACTTAAAATAGAAAACTAACAAAACACCTTAGTATATTGTTTCTTTCAATTTTTCAGATAAGAAAACTAAGACTTAGAGGTATTAAATAACTTGTCTGAGTTCGCCTTGCCCAGGTTCAACTGGGCTTGCAAGACAAGGCTCTATGCCTTTAGAATCCATTCTGTTAGCACTCCACTTTACCAAACAACAATGCCCCAAATAGATGATAGTCCAATAGGAAGCACATATCTAAAGGACTGGACAGAGAGATAGACACCAATAATAGGCAACAAGACAAAAGCAAATGTGCTAGAAGAGTAAGGAGGTAACAAGAGAGTGAAGCCTCAGGAGAGAACTAGGGTGTACCACTTGCAGGAGTATACAGAGGACCCTATTGTTGAACAAACCAACGTTCACTATAATAGCTAGAGTTGTGGGCAAACAAAAGAATTGCTGCAGATTTTAAAGTATGTTTTATTCTACTCAAGAGATTACAGAGAAACTGTGGCTCAGAATGAATCGAAACAATAATAAGAGAAATGAGGCAAGCTTTAGAAAAAAGACTAACGGTTTGGGAATGTGGCAACAATGATCAATACTGGACCCAGCTGTTCCAGAATACCAGGGGAGTACAGTTCCAGAGGAATGAGAAAATAAATCACACATAAATAAATACAAATATCTTAAAGACTGAAAAAACACCTCTTTGTGTGTGTGTACGTGTGTGTGTGGTGAGAATGCTTAATATCTACTCTCAGCAAATTTCAAGTATACAAGATACTATTATTAAATGTAGTCACCATGCTGTACATTAGATTTCCCAGAATTTATTCATTCCTAGAATTTTATTCTTCTAACTGAAAGCTGCTACCCTTTGACCATCTCCCCATTTCCCTCATATATTTGAATAAAGCCAGTCAGCAAAAACATGCAATTTTCTCCTAAAATGTTTGGCAGGACAGAAGCAGGAGTAAGGAAAAGTAACAAAAAAGTTCATTCAGAGCAGTGATTTGGCAGGAAGGATTTGGTAGAAAGACAATGAGTTGAGATATTTGGCTGCTGAGTGATGAGGAAAATATAGAGGTCCTGAAGAACTGGATTTCAGAACTAGTTCAAATGCAAATTTACTAAAGAAGAAGTAAACAGCTAGGGAGTTGAGGTACTGATCCACTGAAGTTTGGGGTTCTTTCGACTGTGAAAGAACACTCTCACCACAAATGTGTTCTTCTTAGGTATTGTAGGGGAAAGTTTACAAATTCAGGTGCCTAGGAAACTGGGGAGGGGGCCTCGAATCTGCATTCCTGTCTCATTGCCTCTCCCCCACCCCAACATAATAGGATGTAAGTAAATCTATTAAAAATCACTCACATGAACAGTCAGCATACCACATATTTCCCCCAGAAACATATGAGGAAAAACTTTTCCATGTGAAGTTGGATAGAGACAAATAGCTCTCAAAGTTGTGGCTAAAACTGCATGTCCCTGACTGACCTCATTAGGCACTTAACATAGAGATGTAGGGAAGATGTGGATGATGCATTTCTATAGGCTCAAAATGCTACATTATATGACTCACTCAGGGAAACATCACCTCACCACCTTACAATTAATAAGGGTCCTTTTGTCCATGGCAGGGTGATAGCCTCTTACACAATAACTTATTAGTAAATCAGAAAATGGAAGCCTAGAACTGTTCTTAGAGATGCATAGATTATTTCCCCCAGAGGAAGAATATACAGGGCATAAGGAGGAAACATAAAATAATTAGAGTAAAATTAAAATCCACTGGGGGGGTTTCTCTGGTGGCGCAGTGGTTGAGAGTCCGCCTGCCGATGCAGGGGACACGGGTTCGTGCCCCGGTCCGGGAAGATCCCACATGCCGCGGAGCGGCTGGGCCCGTGAGCCATGGCCGCTGAGCCTGTGCGTCCGGAGCCTGTGCTCCGCAACGGGAGAGGCCACAACAGTGAGAGGCCCACGTACCGCCAAAAAAAAAAAAAAATCCATTGGGAATAGACCATTGCTGAACCTAGACAATGATGTAATTAGTTGTTGTAAAGATGATCACCAAGCACTTTTCTCAAACATAAACTGGAATCACTTCAGAGCAGGAAGAGAAATTCCATATGCTACTCAATATTACCCCAAATTCCATACTTCCGATTTCACAAACTCTATGCTACTCTTAAGATAAGTATGAACTATGTCAAACTTCTAATGAGCTAAAAGTGTAGTCCTTCTAGTTTCAATAAATGGTTTTGATTTTTAAAGGAAAGATAAAATAATTTTGTAAAAATGTTTTTGATTTTTAAAATAATCTTGTAGTTTCTAAAACTATGACCAAAACTACTAATGAAATACATAAAACATCATAAAAATATAAAGGATGACTGAACAACTTTCCAACTTTGGGGAAATATATTATTTGAGCCTAGATCCTGACAAATTTTACTGAATATAGGAGCCTAAGGATATCTCATTTTTGGGTTAAGCAGAATAGGGTATGAGGAAAATTCAGAAAACAAAAAGGAGACTAATATTAATATAATAGTTGCAATAATTAGAAGCAAAGTAATTCCAGAAACAGAGATTTTCATGTGCTAAAGTGGTATAGTAAAAAGATAGCCCTCCCACACTATGCTGATGGACCATGTCTAGACTACAGGAGTTAGCTCCGTCTAGAACACTTCTAAGAATACAGAGAAAGTCTATCAATTCTGCAGTTTCAACCAGAAGGATGAAGAAACTCCAGCTTTATCTGAAATAATTGAAATAAGAAAGGACTTAGGTGTTATTGAGGGGGCAGGAATGTGACAATTTTCTTCAACAGATAGAGAATAGACAGATTAGATTTCTCATCATGGTTTTAAGAGAAGGAAAAAGATAAATAAATTTGACAGTTACTGAGACTTTTTTTTTTTTTTTTTTTTTTAGCAAAAGCAATACAACAAAATAACTTTCTATCAAAACTGCCCAAACAGAACTGGCGGTCCAGTGGTTAAGAATCTGTGCTTCCACTGCAAGGGGCACGGGTTGGATCCGGGGTCAGGGAACTAAGATTCTACACGCTATTCAGTGCAGCCAAAACAAATTTTTTTTAATTTAAAAAACAAAACAACAACAAAAAAAACTGGGCTTCCCTGGTGGCGCAGTGGTTGAGAGTCCGCCTGCCGAAGCAGGGGACACGGGTTCGTGCCCCGGTCCGGGAAGATCCCACATGCCGCAGAGCGGCTAGGTCTGTGAGCCATGGCCGCGGAGCCTGTGCTCCGCAACGGGAGAGGGCACAACAGTGAGAGGCCCGTGTACCGCAAAAAAATAAATTAAATAAATAAATAAATAAATAAATAAAACTGCCCAAAGGTCAGAATAGTTGACCAACATACCAGGTTGATTGCATAAGCATAAACTTAATGATCACTTCTTTGGGATGCTGTGGAGGAATTCAAGCAGTGAATGGAAAGGTGGCAATTTGGTGGTTCTTGGGCTAAATGCAGTCCCATGGTCTATTTGTTTAGCTGTAACTATTATTTAAAAAGAAACAAATTTGTTGCTCACATATAAAATTCAGAATATTTCATGAGAAAATCTTAATTTCTTGAATCTCTTAGAATATCTTTTGACATGTGAACATCAGAAAATCTGGCAAAATTGGACTGTCTTATCTGTGGCAACAATAAATGAGAAGCAAGGAGTTACTGTCCACTTTAGACAGATTTCCTTGTCTCCATTTAAGCAAAAGATAAAAGCTTTCACTCCTACATTTCCAACATTGATTATTAATTGCCTTTTATCATCTTTTTTGACCTATTGTTGTTATACTTTCTGCATCTTAATTACCTACATGGCTCTATAGGCATTCCAGTTTAGTGTCTTTGGACTAGATAAGTTCATATCCCTTCAGATGTGGAATTTTTTGAGTTATTGATTCTGACTTGATAATAAAAACTGCCAGGCCCCCATCAGTTCATTTAAGCTAGCGCACACTTAGCAAAATGATCTCATATTACTAATGAAGAATTGACTGAATAAACAATTCACCTAAGGTCACACACCTAGCTAGTGTCAAATCTGAAAACAGGACCCTTGACTCTTGACTCCTGGCCTGTTAGGAATTGTAAACTGTTAATTTGATTCAATCATTTAAATAACTGTTAAATAGCTAAACAGACAAATAATCAGTCACCTAAAAAACCTAGCTAGACAAATCAAATTTTTCTGCAATTCAGTTCCAAATAGCCTAATTTTTAAAGATTCAGGATACATCTTTTAAATAAATAAAATGGCCTGCTATCATTAGGTATCTTTTGAAATGTATAAAACTGTCTAAACCAGAGATTTTTCTACTGCCATTTGTGATTGTGTTATTCCTGTAATGAGTTACTAATATAAGTATATGAAAGAATACAAGAAATCAAAACCATATTGGAACATATATTATTAAACTATATTTTTTAGAAGGGAAAACAATAAAGCCATGCATAATATCTACTGAGTTCTTACTTCCTATCTGACACTGAACTAAGGCTTTTTAGGCCTAGGAAAGTTAAGGTCACAAGTTAGTCACAGGCAGGCAGTTTAATTCCAAAGCCTTTGGGCTTAAAACTGTCTACAATATTATCACTAGACAATCATCCTTCTCACTCACTTGTCTTTAATATAACCTATTGAGTGGAAGTGGTGGGAAGCCCACAGGACCATGACTGGGCAGATCATGTTAACGGTTTGCATATGTGTGGAGGGGAGTAGGGAAATTGTAGGTTGGTAGATCCAGAGCCTAGAAAGTGATGACACCATCCACTGATCTTTGAATTAAGTTAAGACCTAGTTACACATTGACTCCATCCTGTAGCAGTGTTCCAGAATTATTAAGATATTATATGATCATGTGACATTCTGAAGTTAGAGCTTACCTACTGCGGTAATTTGAAACAAACATAAAATCTGTCAGAACCATTTTTCCATTGCCTCTTATATGTTCAGAAAGAATCTGGAAAGGACTTTTGCTTCCAGCCATGGCAGAGTACAGAGAGAGGGAAATAGTGTCATCCTTGCCCTAAAGGTCTATAGGTTAATGAGAGGAACCTATCCTGCAATGATAAAGAATGGGAAGTAAAACATCAGTGCAAATTCAGAATAAGAAAAATATTTGCAGTAATGTAAGCTACCTAGTTCTGGACCTAATTGCCTAGTTTATTTGCACTAAAATAAAAGAGTTATGGGTGAATGAACTAAAGTAATAAAAAAAAACTAATTACAGAAAAAGATACTACTGATAATGAGCGTTTTCAAAAGCACTTGAATTTCAACACATATAAAAGCTGTGAATAAGCATATGTGAAAAATTAAAGGATTGAACAAGGAAAGCCTGTGTGCATGTGTGTGTTTGTATATGTGGTGTTGTATCAGAGGTGTTAATCAGTTCAAACAAAAGTTATTCAAATAAACAACACAGTGATGCTGTTACCAATAGGCAAAGGCACTTAATAAAAGATAGAGAAAAGGCATTTAAATAAGCCGACAGAAATGCTGAAAATAAATTGATGCAATTGTATTTAAAGTGACAATACCTTTGTGCCTTAAAGTTCTGGAAAAGTAATTAAAGGGAAATTATTTTTAGAGCTAGGAAGTCTTTAAGGTGTCATCATTAAGGCTGAGTTGGATATTGCTCAAGGCATCCTTAAACACTCCTTTTATTTTGGACACTGCATGACAGAAACACTTTCTTCATTAACACATTTTCCCAGCTCTTCTCAATGTTTATTCAATTCACAGCTCTAAGTAAGAAAAGAAAAAGGAAAAAAGAAAGAAAGAAAAGTAAAGCATGGAGAGTTTATTCTGCTGTAGCTTTATTCATCTAATGCCTTTCAATTTACTTATTTGTTTTGCTCCTTCATTTGACTCAAATGAATACAAAATGAGAAGAAAGAACTCTGGATCTTCCTACATGTCCTTACAGAGATTTGTTAGTATAAAACATTCTGAAGTCAATGATGGATTCAACATAGACTTTCTCTACTGCGATTTATAACCATAAGAGTCTTACTGGCATAGAGTGGTGTTTTAAACACAAACTCTGGGGCCAGAGTTTCAATTTGGGTTCTGTCAGTGGTTGGCCTTTTGGATAATTGACCTTTCAATACTGTACTTTCCTCATCTAAATATGGGAAAAAATAAAAGACTTATCTTTATTATGAGACAATATGCAAAAAGTCTTAACCAAAGAGCCCTGAAAGAGAATTGTGTCCTATTCAACTAAACTCAGCAACATCAGCATGACTGTTGGAGAAGGAGGCTAGTTGGAAGGTAATGCAGATCCCTTCTGGCTTCCTCCCAGAAACTTCCTATCAGGTCAGCAGCAGGCAGAACGCCAGTCAGCTCCATTAACACATGGCACTTTCAACAATGAGATGTGAGCTAGGGAGGGAGACACTTCACACATATATTTGCTCCCCTATCTCTGAAACAGGATGCTGCTAGTGTGCTATGAAGCTCATCAATACGTGAGCTCAGAAGTGAACTCTAACTACTCACGGTTTTCAATTACACAGAGTTGCTTCTCAGACTCACTAGCTATGGCCGAATTTCCATTCCCCAGTTGTAAAACACATTAGGTTTCAATCTCATCCTTTTATATACACATCTCAAAAAAAGTATCGTTTTTCTAAAGTAATGTAATATCTTAAAGACATTTCAATGCATATTTTGTTATTTTCCTTCTTAGATATGTAAAAAGAAAAGAGAAATTTTCAGTGTCTTTTTGCCAGTGCGTAACTTAGTCACTTCAATGCTGTGACTTTTATTTCCTACAGAAATAAGAGATTCTTTCTGTTACAGACATGATTATGAAACACTTTTGAGTTACAAAATTTCACCCTTCAATTTTCTATAGATCCGTTCCCTTATGAAACAAAGGGACATCACTTGTGTTTTATACTCACTCTCATTCAGTATATCTAGCCCTTCTGGATTTGGTTTTTGAAGGAATCAACACTAAAAACTCAAACTCTATGATTATTTTCATATTATAGTTTTCTAAGTCTGGTTAATTTAATGAAGTAATCATGCAAGTTTACTCATTTAAAAAATTGTATTCCAGAGAACTCTACTTATGGTGAAAAAATACCTTGCCCTGCTAAAATCTGATCTGATACTCTCTTTACTGGGTAAAATAGGATTATGACTATAGTTAGAACCTGGATCTCTTTGCCTCATTGGTTCCCTTTGATTCCACATTCAGTCTTTAACATAAGATATGGTATAGACTGTTGTTCTTGCTGTTCTGAGGGTGGGCAAATGGGAGGCAATCATGAACCACTAGTTAGCATATGTCTATTAAAATAATCCCTATAATTCAGAGGGAGAGATCATGTCTGTCCAGTTAATTTTAAACAATAACCTTTTTCACTTGGTTACTTAAAACTTGAATCCATTAATGGTTGCTGACTGTTTGCCAAATGTATGTTTATCAGAAATGGAAGAGGTGGGAAAGTGTTCATCCTTTTGTTCACAAATGATTGCACAGCTGGTGCCAGATATCAAAAGTGAAGCCAACTGAAATAAATAGTGACTAAGAAACATCTCTTCCTTAAGGAACTAAGCATCTACTGGATGACACACATAAGTAAAAAGGCCATTATCATTCAGTTTAGCATGTTTTACTATAAGCTGAAGTAAATTATGTATACAGAAGAGGCCACAGCAGTCAGGAAACTTCTCTAATTCAGAAGAGTCACTACTATAACTGGAAAAAGAACATTAAATGCATATTGCATTGAAAGAGAGTCATGTTCTCATCCACCACTTTATAACTTATGTATTTGATAACCACCTTAGTCGTTGCTTATCCGAGATTAGAAAACTATGTACCAGCAGATTGGAGAATAAATCCAGGACTCCTGAGCTGCCTCTGTGGATTCCTCCTTTTTGAACTAGTGAAAATTAGTAGAAGTAGAAAAAAGTAATAAAACTTCTTACTCATTTTCTTTTATTGTATATTTATATAGATAGATGTAGAGAAACTTCTTGAAATTTCTACAAAGACTATCCAATAAATATTTAAAGATAAATATGGGGAAATTAATCAAATGAATGTCTTACACTAGAAAAATTATTTCTCTGGATTCCTTATAAAATTTCCTGATGATCCTGGAAGTTACAACCATTTTAATAGAGGCTCTGTATGGAGCCCTTGTTGACAAACCATTCTATCTTTGGTAGTAACAGGGAGAAATGTAGTTCCATAGATAGGCAAATTCTATGATATTTGTATGGTGGTATAAGATTTATTATAACCTGAAATGATAGATAGTTTGTCCTCTAAAAATTGTTTCCTTAGAGATTTAATGGAAAACACTTTCTCTCTAATCTGTGCTACTGTAAGAAAGTGACTCATTATCATGACAAGTAGATCTATCAGAGCTACCTGCAGGCCCAGGCTGCCCAGATTAGTAATGACCTGGAAAATAAATTGGCATTCCAGAACTTTCTACTCAGTTGGAAGAGGGGTGGTGACATCACAGTCTCACTCTAGTCTCTATAAATGCTGCTCAAAGTAACAGACTTGAATCACAAGGGCTTGTTGAGCAGCATAATGCCTTTACCTCCCAAACTGGTTTACAGGTCAAGTGAAAGCCCATCTTAAGAGTGATGAAAAATACCAGCACAGTATCTATTATAGGGGAAGAATAATTTTAAGCAGAACATATGATTAAAATGATTAGAGACTGGACTCTGGAATCAGCCAGACTTGTGTCTGAATTAAAACACATTAGATTTATGATCCTCAGAAATTTTCTGTAAGGTTCTAAGCCTTGATTTTCTTAGGCCCCCAAAATGAGGTTACAATAACTTGCATCTTATAGTGTAGTTCTGAGTATCTACTTATTCATTCATTGAACAGCTATTAATACCTAACCTGTGTTGGGCATGCTTGTAGGCAATGACCCTTCCCTCTTTTAACTTGCATTTTAGTTTATGGTGATAGCCAATAAATAAATTAATAAATAATACATAGATAGATAGATAGGGATATGTACTATGTGTATTATATGTAGTATGAGTTGACATAGTGCAAATGAAGGAAGTCATTTTTATATGAGGTCATCATTAAAGGCCCTCTGAGAAAGTGACATTTGAACGAACAAGAAAATGTCTTTTGTATGAAAAGCTTGGGGAAAAGTGTTTCCAAGTCTAAAGAGCAGCAAATAAAAATCTTTGCACTGAGAAAAATCTTGGAATTTTTAAGGAATTGAAAGATGGACATTATGGGTGGAGAGAAGTGAGCAAGGGCAAAGAGTTATGGAAAACAAGATCGAAAAATCAGGCAGGGGTTTTGGTAAAGACTGTGGGATTAAATTTAGGAGAAATAGGAAGACATTCAACCAAGAAATGGATATGATCTGGTGGATGTTTTCAAAAGACTACTCACACTACCTTGAGATGAAAGAGACAAGATTGGAGGCCAAGAAACTGGTGGTGATGAAAAGCAGTATGTAAGGTAAGAGATATGATCTGTATTAGAGTGACAGTAATAAAGATGGATAAAAGTAATTGAATTTAAGATATCTGGAGATTTGAATTTACAGGACTAAACAATAAATTGGATGTAGAAGACAGGGGAAAGGATACACTCAAATCTGACCTGTAGGGTATTGGCCTGAGAGGTCAAGCAGTATTGGTTCCCAAATCTGAGATGGAGAAAAATAGAGAAAAACAGGTTGTCAGAAAGGAGGGATAGGCACAGTTGGAAGTGACCATGTGGCACCTAAGTGTTGTTGTCAAGTAGGCAGCAAAATGTATATATCTGGAGTTTGGTGAGTGATCAGGGCTAAATAACATAAATTGTTTTTAATGCATAGCTCAGGGCTTGGTGTGTATTATGACTCAATAACTATAAGCTTTTATAAAATGGAGAATATTTTAAAAGTGAGATACACCGAAAATTTATATCTGTGAATATTCTAAATCTGACGTTTTAATAGTGAACAGCATGCAGAGAATAATGTTCTTTTGCCTCTTAAATACAACTGTTATTTAATTTCTATAAGGGCAACAGGGAGAGTGATGCTTAAAAATTGTTCTAAGCTAATATTACGCTGTCACAGTTTGGCTTAGTTGAACTCACTGGGAGTTCAACATCATTATCACATGACAAAGGATGGTGAGAGACAAATTCAAGTTGAAATCAAATGTTGGCACTACTGTCAGACTGAAACTCCCATCCTGTCACCTTTTTGCTCTGTCATTATGAGGTAGCTACTGGACATCTCTGGGCCTCAATTTTCATATCTTCAAAATGAAGGTAATAACAGCTATGTCAGGGGTTTTAAGAGGATTTTAAATACTGCAATTAAAGCAAATAGCATATGATGAGTGCCTAACAAATGTTTATAAATATAGAAGTTTGGAAAAGCAATAGTACTTGTGATACATTATTATAAAAAAGACTGTCAAGGAAAATCATAGAATTAATAGAAAGGTATTTTAATAAATGTAAGTGCTTGAAAATAAAACACTAATGATTTCACAACACATACCTTGGACTTAAAAGGCAACAAACATCTTATTAAAGAGAAATGGTGCAAGGTCTGAAAGAAACTTCTTAGCAAATTGTAGTTGCCAAAATAAGCAGCAGCTTATTTATATGGTGTTACTCACCATAATGGAGAAAGCATCTGAGCTTATGCATTATTCACATTTTTCTGAATCTGAACTAATAAGCAATGAAAAGTGATGAATGAGGGAAGCTTGTAATAGATTTTTTTAAACTGGGTACAGACTTGTGCTGAATTGACCCACCACTGTCACAGGGGAACCCTTGTAAGCATTACAATTCTGTCAATTTCTCTTTGTGAGGAGGTAACAGACTTTCTAACTTTTAAGACTAATTTCCCTACTGCTTTAACTGTTTTCTTTAGGAAAAAAGGCAGAAAATCCATTCAAGTGGACTCAACAACTTTCATATATATATATATATATATATATATATATATATATATATATATATATAGCCAATTTAATTGGCAGAAATATACGTAAGCTGCCATTGTGTTTTCTGAAGCCCAAGCTCAATTTCTGCAGAGGATTTAAGTTCAGTACCTTGTGTAGGGTATTTTGTATCTGAAAACCTGTGCTGCTGACGTTGCTCATATGGAGGCCAATAGGACTGAAAGTGGCAATTTCTCCATCCCGTTTCCCCTTTCAGCTCAGAGGTTGTTTATAGCCTCCCTTGCAGTTGGTAGCTGAGCCCAGTCACCTCAAGAGCTTTGTCTCCTTTGGCATGTTTCTGTGATGCCTATACCTTATTTCTCCTTCAGAGCTTCTCTCAAAACCAAATTCTCCTTCCCAGGATTTTAGGCAAAGTAGTTTTATTTCTCAACAAATTTCCCATACCTGGCAGAATTTTATTCATTTAGCAAATATGTATAATGGTCTTATTATATGTCCAATATGGCAGATTAAGTAGAAGAGGATTTGGTACCACACCTGCTGAAGAGGGGAAAAAAAAAGATCTCTGTCTAGAAAAATTTTTTTAAAGTGCAATATGTGTTTGTCTTTTGACCCTACCATCCCACTTATAGGAATTTTCCCTAAAGCTACACTGTGACACTATGAAAATACATATGCAGAAGGTTATTCATCTGAGACTTGATTGTAACTTTAAAATTTTAGAAACAATCTAAGTGCTCATATATAGGAAATAAATTGATACATCCAAAACTAAAGTATTATGCAGCAGTAAGAAAGCAGGATGTAGAGAGCTATGAACTTATGTGGAATGATTTCCAGGCTATATTGTTAAATGAAGGAAGTGAAATACAATAAATCATCTCAATCGTTCTACCTTTATTGTAAAAAAGAGAAATTAAAAATAAAAACAAATATACAGGTGTTTGCTCATTTGAGCCAAATAAATGAAGGAAGAATAAACCAATGAATAATGAGATTGGTCAGCTACAGGGCATGGGTGAGAATGCGGTGGAAAGGATAGAAGAGAGGAGATGAAGACCCTGTGCTTTCTGGTACAGTACTGACATTTGGAATTATGCTAATGTTTCACAAACTCTAAAAGTAAATAAGTAAAATCAACAAATACAGTAGGAGATGCAAAATTGAATATTAATGGAAACAAATGAATATAACCATACCGAAGTGGCAGTGTGAGGGAAGATCTAACCCAGGTAACTTTGAAGTCAGTTTTTGAACTAATGCCCTCAGGCTAAAGACAAAAAGACTTTTAATCAAATATTAAGCTTTAATTGGTAGGCTTTTTTTTTTCAGAAGTATATATTAGCAATCCTAAAACAAGTTTTTTTATATTCCAGGAATTGAGCAAAAAAGTAAATATATCATGGATCATGGGAGCCAGGTTTCTCCTATCAGAGAGATACAAATAAGGAAAGGAGAAGGAAGGACTGACTAAACTCTGCCACGTTGGATTGTAATTAAAGGTGTCAGTGTGAACTCTTGGGAATGAATATACATGCATAAGCAATGGCAAAACCTATTCACATATCTTGATTTCTAAATACCATTCTCTCTTAAAAGGAACAAAGTCTCCTTCAGAGAAATGACCGATTCCAAGTCTAGGGCTTGCAAGGATAAAACAATTTTCTTTTCCTATAAGTGCCGTTCTGTAGACAATTAGGAATATCTGAATAACGTCTGTGTGCTAGATCAGAGAACAGAAAATTACGACCCATGAGCCAAGATACCCTACCACCAGTTTTGGAAAGTGAATTTATATTGAACACAGTCATGGCCTTTCATTTACATTATTTTCTCTGGCTACCTTTAAACTACAAGAACAGAGTTGAATGGTTAAGACAAAGACCATATGGTCTGCAAGGCCTAAAATAATTACTACCTGACCCTTAACAGAATAAGTTTGTCACCCACAGGATTAGATAATGGTATTGAATCAATGTTAAGTTCCTGATTTGGTAATTGTAGTGTGATTATGTAAAATAATTCCTTATTATTAGGAAGCACAGAAGCTTTTTGGAGGTAAAGGAGTATCCTATCTGCAAATTACTCTTCAACACTTCAGGAAAAATATAATTCCACATACTAATATTAAATATATAAAAAATATATCAATAGATAGGTAGATATCATGAGAGTGATAAAGTGGAATGAATAAGCTTCTATAGTAAAATCTGTAATTAAATGGTAACATTTGGTGAATCTGGATCAAGGGTGTCCGGGAATTTTTTGTACTATTTATGCAAATTTTTCATAGTTCTGAAAATATATCAAAAATATTAATAAAGGAAAGCGAAGTGGGAAGCACTTAGCTGACCTCTTGCTCTGGTCTGTGTTTTCTCCAAATACTCCTCCTACTTCGTTATGTTTCTCAGTCTCTTCTGTAGATCTCTTTTCTTTAGATTGTTCCTTAAATCATTTTGTAATTCCAGTGTCAGAAGAGGCCTACTTGCTGCCAAGTAATTAAATAAACTTTCAAGAGTTCTCCTTTCTCAGGTTCTGTAGGAAATCTAACATTGTCTATAAGATTTCTTCAAATTCTAGCAAGTGAAGGTAGGGGTGGGGGTGAGGAGTGGTTACTTTTATTATCCCTTCTCATACCAAGTTTCCAGTGTGGAAACTCATTTCACTTGTACCACTTACTTTTCCTGTAACTGTCTTTATTCTTCTACTCTTTGCCAACCCACATCTGGAATTCAGCTTCCTTCCCAGGATATCTTGCTCATGCTCAGGACGTCTTCAAATGAGAAGATGTAAAATGAATATGACACATCTCACATCTACAAAGTCCTTCTATCACACTATGCACTATTAGGAATATCTCACTGGTTATATTTCCCCATAGACTCCAGGTTCCCTCCATATTGCTTGCCCCCTCTTGCCTTGAATTTCTCCACCTTCGAGTTCAATTCTTCCTATCCTATTTTAAAGAGCCATTAAATTCTATATTCTTAGGTCTATACCCCCATATGGATTTCCAAAAACTCAATGTCTCTGCTAAAAAATGTATCTTGATCCTGGAGTCTCACCTTGCAGCATAAAATTACAGAAATCCATTCTTTTCATTCTAAGTAGATAGAGGTATATTACATTTATTGAGTTATAAACAAACATGTATTATACATATGTTTATTTAGAAAAAGCTCTGAAACTTATAAAAATCAGAGCTCATCTTGAAATACCAGACATTGAAGATACTAGTAGAGTTGCCTTTGCCTATTAGAAATATATGCAGTAGTAAGAGCCCAGAATCTGCAGTCAAACTGTCTTAATTTGTATTTTCACTCCACTAGGCAATGAGTGATCCTAGGCAAGCTACTTGAGTGTTCTGTGCTTTCCTTTCCTCCACTGTTCATTGAGAGTTACAATGGTATCTAATGCACAGTCATTCACACATGTGACCATGGCAGCAATTTTTTGATAATAAAACCTGGAGACAAAGTACCCATCAGTAAGCAATATTTAAATAATATCCCATGAAAATTATATAATACAATTCAGTTATTACATGAATGACACAGATTTTTATTTGTTGATTTAAAAAGATATGCTCAAATTTAAAAAAATAAAAACTTAAAATTATATATAATTAAATCTGGGAAGAATCACCAGAATTTTGATTACCTAACCTTAAGGAACTGGGGAGAGAGGTTCTCACTTTTCATTTTGTACCTTTTCATACCGTTTGAGTTTCCTAACCATATAAAATGGTATTATTGGTTAAATGAACAATAGATATATTGGCAGGGAAATTATGGGTAATTTTAATTTTATTTGTAGTTTACTATACAATAAAAAATCCAATATGTGTTCTAGCTATATATTATGAAAGGGAATAAATTATTAATAGCATTCATGCCAGGAATTGGCTATAAATTGAAAAATGTTCTTGTGAGTTTTTGACATTTACATGAATGAATGAAAACAAATATGATTATATTGACAAAAAATAAGAAAACACATATGTGTACAATTAACACAGATGCCGAAATTCTCAACAAAATACTAGCAAACAGAATTCAACAACACATTAAAAGGATCATACACCATGATCAAGTGAGATTTATCCCAGGGATGCAAGGCTTCTTTAATATACACAAATCAATCAGTGTGATACAACATATTAGCAAATTAAAGACTAAAAACTATATGATCATCTCAATAAATGGAGAAAAAGGTTTTGACAAAATTCAACACCCATTTATGATAAAAACTCTCCAGAAACTAGGCATAGAGGAAACTACCTCAACATAATAAAGGCCATATATGACAAGTCCACAGCAAACATCATTCTCAATGGTGAAAAACTGAAACCATTTTCTCTAAGTTCAAGAACAAGACAAGGTTGTCCACTCTCACCACTATTATTTAACATAATTTTGGAAGTTTTACCACAGCAATCAGGGAAGAAAAAGAAATAAAAGGAATCCAAATCGGAAAAGAAGAAGTAAAGCTGTCACTGTTTACAGATGACATACTCTACATAGAGGATCCTAAAGATGCTACCAGAAAACTACTAGAGCTAATCAATGAATTTGGTAAAGTAGCAGGGTACAAAATTAATGCACAAAACTCTTGCATTCCTATACACTAATGATGAAAAATCTGGAAGAGAAATTAAGGAAACACTCCATTTACCATTGCAACAAAAAGAATAAAATACCTAGGAATAAATCTACCTAGGGAGACAAAAGACCTGTATGCAGAAAATTATAAGACACTGATGAAAGAAATTAAAGTTGAT
>NC_041233.1:43428372-43429075 GCF_002837175.3 Physeter macrocephalus
AAACTACAGTAATCAAGACAGTATGGTACTGGCACAAAAACAGAAATATATATCAATGGAACAGGATAGAAAGCCCAGAGATGAACCCACGCACATACAGTCAAATTATCTTTGATAAAGGAGGAAAGACTATACAATAGAGAAAAGACAGCCTCTTCAATAAGTGGTGCTGGGAAAACTGGACAGCTACATGTAAAAGAATGAAATTAGAACAATCCCTAACACCATACACAAAAACAAACTCAAAATGGATTAAAGACCTAAGTGGAAGGCCAGACACTATAAAACTCTTAGAGGAAAACATAGGCAGAACACTCTATGACATAAATCACAGCAAGATCCTTTTTGACCCACCTCCTAGAGAAATGGAAATAAAAACAAAAATAAACAAATGGGACGTAATGAAACTTAAAAGCTTTTTCACAGCAAAGGAAACCATAAACAAGACCAAAAGACAACCCTCAGAATGGGAGAAAATAGTTGCAAATGAAGCAACTGACAAAGAATTGATATCCAAAATCTACATACACTCATCCAGCTCAATATCAAAAACACAAATAACCCAATCTAAAAATGGGCAGAAGACCTAAACAGACATTTCTCCAAAGAAGATATACAGATTGCCAACAAACACATGAAAGGATGCTCAACATCACTAATCATTAGAGAAATGCAAATCAAAACTACAATGAGATATCATCTC
>NC_041233.1:43429097-43430019 GCF_002837175.3 Physeter macrocephalus
AACCCAATCCAAAAATGGGCTGAAGACCTAAATAGACATTTCTCCAAAGAAGATATACAGATTGCCAACAAACACATGAAAGGATGCTCAACATCACTAATCATTAGAGAAATGCAAATCAAAACTACAATGAGGTATCACCTCACACCAGTCAGAATGGCCATCATCAAAAAATCTACAAACAATAAATGCTGGAAAGGGTGTGGAAAAAAGGGAGCCTTCTTGCACTGTTGGTGGGAATGTAAATTGATACAAACACTATGGAGAACAGTATGGACATGGAAGCAACCTGTGTTCAATGACAGATGAATGGGTAAAGAAGATGTGGCACATATATACAATGGAATATTACTCAGCCATAAAAAGAAACAAAACTGAGTTATCTGTAGTGAGGTGGATCACCTACAGTCTGTCATTCAGAGTGAAGTAAGTCAAAATGTAAAACAGATAGCTAGTGGGAAGCAGCCGTATAGCACAGGGAGATCAGCTTGGTGCTTTGTGACCACTTAGATGGGTCGGATAGGGAGGGTGGGAGGGAGATGCAAGAGGAAGGAGCTATGGGGATATATGTATACATATACCTGATTCACTTAGTGATACAGCAGAAACTAACACAACATTGTAAAGCAATTATACTCTAATAAAGGTGTTAAAAAAAATGTTTTAGACAAAAAAAAGGTGGCAAAACACTAGAGAACCTAGCATTTAGGTGAGGCCACCAAAAAAAACTACTGCATGAGCTTCCCTGGTGGCGCAGTGGTTGAGAGTCCGCCTGCCAATGCAGGGGACACGGGTTCGTGCCCTGGTCCGGGAAGATCCCACATGCCGCAAAGCAGCTAGGCCTGTGAGCCATGGCCACTAAGCCTGCGCGTCCGGAGCCTGTGCTCCGCAACGGGAGAGGCCACAACAGTGAGAGGCCCGC
>NC_041233.1:43430541-43474590 GCF_002837175.3 Physeter macrocephalus
ACAAAAGTGAGAGGCCCGCGTACCACAAAAAAAAAAAAAAAAAAAAAAAAAACTACTGCTACTACAACTACAGCTATTATGACTATAATAAACTGAAACAATGCAATGTCCACATTACACAGATTCTTCTTTCTTTTCATGGAGTGAAGAAGACTTTGCCTCTGCCACTGATATAATGTTGTTGATTAAATGTATCTAACAAATTTAATATGTGAAACCCTAAAAGATGTGCAAAATTGACACGAGATTTTAAATCCAAGGAAATGAGTTTTTAATGCATGCAAGAAATTAGCTGGTACAGCTTTTCACTTATAACAATCCTCTCAGTTCTTTAAGTGACACAATATTTTAAATGAAAATAATGAATGGTTTGTATGCCAAAGTAATATATCTTCCATTAAATGTATTGGAAAAAGTCTTTGTAAATGTAAGCAATTTGATTAAGACATTTGATAAAGAGATGCCACCCTTTTATGGACACAGCTCTCAAAGAGGCTCAGGGGACCTCAGAATTTTAGCGTGATCTTGGAAATGTGAGTGGATCTCAGTTCAATGGTTTAAAACAATAAGGAAGAAAAAGAAAGAGAGGACAAAAAACAAGAACAATTTGCTTAGAATTATGGTCTTTAATATTTGTGAATTGCATACAAAGATCAGGATTATCCAAGGTTTTACTCCCTCTTTTGGTAGAAAGCCTTTACTCAAGCAAATAAAAGGTGGAATTAAGCCATCACTTAGCTAGAGGATCCAGTTTTACTTGTGCCTCCAAGAATTTACTAGTTGGAGAATGGGGACCATAAATTCACCACTTGACATAGAGGGTAGTCAAAAAAATGTTTCATGTAATTTATATGAAAACCTCAGCTAAATCTATAATACATATTTAAATATAAAGAGAAATGTTCTTTCATATTTAAATACCATGGATAAAATATAGATACATGGAAAACTGTAAATCTTGTGGTTTTAGAACCCTGGAAAGAAGAACTAACATTGAATTGGATTCTCATAAGAGGAATGAATTGAGAATGTGACAATTACCTAGTAAATCAGGCTGCAGGTAGACAACCTTTATAATTAAAACTGAAATTTAAGCTTAATATGTGCCTTTTCTTTAGACATGCTGCAACATATTCTGAAACTGTGCTTTATCTTGTCAATAATGAAGTGTCAAGACTGCAGTGTTTGCTGGTGCATAATGGATATTGAATACATTTTGATGCATAACAAAAATCTTAGCATTAAGACAAGTTTAGATAATAGAGTAATATTTGATTCAGTTAATGCATATATAACCCATTGGGTTATACTACCTTTTAGTCTAATTAAATATAGTATTGCTGGGCTCAATTCTCACAAAAAATCATGAAAAAGAATTAAAATAATTATGTAGACTGATATTATCTATCCATTTATATTCTATTTTATCATAATTTCATTTCTATTGTTGTTTCAGCTACAAAAACTAAGCTGGATTTCCTCAAGTAGGGCAGTTAATTGGTTTGAGACTCCTTGCTTAGTATATTTATTTTAGCTGCAAACATTTTCTTAAGAAGAAAAAAAGGAAAAAGAAAAATCTGACTCCTGAAAGAAGCTATAATTAAAGCAGATAACCAGAACCAGATGGTTCTGATTCCATTTTACTAATAAAGGAAATCAAAGTGTTTGTGTAGATTACTTAAAGACACACTGAACATCAGTGGAAAGCAGGTCCCCTAAATTCTTGTCATTTTTGTCATTCACTCCAGCATACAACAAATATGAAGGCAGGTAGAAAAGCAAAGCAGCTATCTAAAGAAAAATGGGGGAGAGGGTAGTAATTGAAAATTTGTCATTTTTAAGCTGTTCATAATTAGTAACCAAGAGTTATCAAAAAGAAATCAAACTTACACCCCCTTCTCCAGCATTTACTTTCAAAATGGGGACTTGGGGAAATTTAGCCGACACAATTAATTTTACCTTTTTCCATGTCTATACAATTGAGTTCCTACTCCATATGCAGTTATGTAACTTTCCTTTTGTTTAACATAATAGCATTCTACATCATTAAGTGTAGATTGATGATAGGTAGATAGAAAGATAGATAGATGATAGATAGATAGATAGGTGATAGATAGGTATACAGAGATATATATTCTAAAATGTTATTCTTCATTTTAGCATATTATTCCCCTGGATAAATGCGTTATTGTATTTTAACTATATAAACATTGTTTTAAAGCCTTTCTCCATTATAAATAATGTGGTAGTGTCCAATTTTGTAAATAAATCTCTGAGTGCCTCTCTGGTTAACTTCTTAAGATTATTTCCTAAGGGTAGAATTACCAGGTCAAAATATGTGACTATTATAAAGACTTTTAATGAACATTGCCAAAAATTATCATTTGAAGGCTTACTAATTTTTATTTCATCAGCAATCTAATGTATGCATTATTTCATGAAGTTTCACTATAACTGGGTTTTATTTGTCATATTTTTGTTTTACAGTTTTTATTTTATGAATTATCTGTTCATATCAAGTGCCAATATTCTATCATAAATTAATTTTCAAATTTTTATTTTACAACATAATTTAGGAACCTTTAATCATTTTCCTCTTATCTGTTAAAAGCACAACCAGTTCCTTTAATATCTTACTACTTTGCCTGATATAACTAATATTGTGTTTAACACATAGCAAGTACAAAACAAATCACATAAAAATATTTGGAAAGTATATTATTTCAAATGCCATTGCATATATGTGTTTAAAGGAGGAAGAGCACCACAGTATAACACCATACCCCTCATAATTCATTGTCTTATTTAATATCAGAGGTAGAAAGGTATTGTAAGTAGAGGAGCTTAAAGTAGAAGAGACCATTCTATGAACTATACCCTTAAACATAAAAATGATGCAATGTTTGTCCTATCACCATACAGATGAGGGGACTTCTGCTTCACAGTTTACATTTATGATTTCTTATATTTTCAGTTTACATCTTAGATTTATTATATTTATCTTTCTTCTTTTTTATAGTTACATACTTTTTCATCCTTGTGAAATGCTGAGACATTGTGAGGTTTGTATGTGTGTACAAAGGGTGAGATCTGAGTGGATTATAAATTTACAAGAGAGCATTAGATAAAACTTCCTGTGCAACTAGAAAGAGCTTACGTATCAACGAACATATTTTATAATGTAACCAAATTAAATAATTTTGGTAAAAAATCTTTAACCTTTTTTATGGGTACCATAATTGTTCTATATATACCCAGAGTAATGCAGTTCTATTTTTTAAATAATTTTTTAAATTTTTATTTTATTTTATTATTTATGTATTTATTTTTGGCTGCGCTGGGTCTTCGTTGCTGCACACAGGCTTTCTTTAGTTGCGGTGAGCGGGTGTTACTCTTCATTGCCGTGCATGGCTTCTCATTGTGATGGCTTCTCTTGTTGTGAAGCACGGGCTGTAAGAGCGTGGGCTTCAGTAGTTGTGGTGTGTGGGCTCAGTAGTTGTGGCTCGTGGGCTCTAGAGTGCAGGCTCAGTAGTTGTGGCGCACAGGCTTAGTTGCTCCACGGTATGTGGGATCTTCCCAGACCAGGGCTCAAACCCGTGACCCCTGAGTAATGCAGTTCTAAATCTTAGATTCATTATTAAATGATTAAAACAAAAACTAAAATTGAGTTAAACTCTACCAAAACAGAACTTAGGGGCTTCCCTGGTGGCGCAGTGGTTGAGAGTCCGCCTGCCGATTCAAGGGACATGAGTTCGTGCCCCAGTCCGGGAAGATCCCACATGCCGCGGAGCGGCTAGGCCCGTGAGCCATGGCCGCTGAGCCTGCGCGTCCGGAGCCTGTGCTCCACAACGGCAGAGGCCACAACAGTGAGAGGCCCACGGAGCCTGTGCCCCACAACGGCAGAGGCCACAACAGTGAGAGGCCCACGTACCACAAAAAAAAACCAAAACAGAACTTAGGCTTTTAACTTATTCATCAAGATTAGGTCAGCTCAGTAACCAAATTAAAAATAAATACACAGATATTTATCTTTGATAAGAAAGGTCTAAAGGAAGACCTTTTTTTTTTTTTTTTTTTTTGTGGTACGCGGGCCTCTCACTGTCATGGCCTCTCCTGTTGCGGAGCACAGGCTCCGGAAGCGCAGCACAGGCTCCGGACGCGCAGGCTCAACAGCCATGGCTCACTGGCCTAGCACCTCTGCGGCAGGTGGGATCTTCCCGGACCGGGGCACGAACCCGTGTCCCTTGCATCGGCAGGCGGACTCTCAACCACTGCACCACCAGGGAAGCCCCAAGACCTTTTTTTTAAAGATATTCACTATTTCCTTTGATACATACTATATATGTGTGTGTGTGTGTGTGTGTGTGTGTGTACATGTACCTTCATCCTACTACACTGACATTTTGAAATTCTTTTCAAACTACCATTTTCTACGTGAGAAGGCACGATGTGACCCAATCAACTACGTTGGGAATCACAGCTCTATGTGGAGAAAGTAGCTGAGAGGATTGCACTACATTTGGAGTAACTGGCCTCGATCTATAATAAATTTCAAATGACTGGTTCAAAACACAGATCTAGGGCAGGAAATCAATCCCTTAGAAAAATCTTTTGGATAAAAATGCCACTGGATTTAATTGGAAAAGCCTTAATTTTGAAAACCAATGTTCCAGAAAATGCCTAATTAAATGGACAATTACTCTGGATTGCTTGGGGATAGCTTCACAATTTCGGCAAAAGGACTGAACAAGAAACTTGTTCTTTAGAGAGAAATCATCAGATGTGTCTTTACTGTTACATGAATGCCATTACAACTCCAGATGAAAATATAAAAAATCTGAATTGCATGGTAAAATTATGGCAAATAATCTGAGAAATATGAAAACAGAAGACTAACATGAGTAAACCCAACTTCTTACCCTACAATATATTTACATATGTAAAGATAGGAGCTCTTCACTTTTTGAATAATCAGAAATAGTCAAGCAGCCAGAATTCCTCTGGATAATACCATCATTTTTTTATTCAAAATTCCTTTCTAGCTCTACAATTGTATTCAAACATAACTGGGAGACAAGGCCTCATGGTTCAGCTTTTAGTGTATCCTTCAGGATACCAACCACGTAACACCACATTAATGTATGGGTTTGCTGATTCTTGTAAAGAGATAATTTCATGTCATGTTCACAGATGAGCTGAATAGTTCGTGATCATCTATTTGCCATATACAAATGTTCAGATATTACTTTCTCTCTGAAGCTTCCCCTGTTCCTAACCCTCTAATCTACTCCTTCCATTTTTGTTCTATTTTAATTATATATTAGTGTATAGTATTATAATTAAAATTTTGTATGTATTCTATCTTTACTTACTGACACAGTATTTGGAGGTAGAAACGTATTTCTTCTTTATTTAAATTATTACAGGAATACCTCATTTATTGTGCTTCCCAGATATTGTATTTTTTACAAATTTAAAGTTTGTGGCAATCCTGCATTGATCAAATCTATAGGTACCATTTTTTAAACGAATCTATAGGTACCGTTTTTTCAACAGCCCTTGGTCACTTCATATCTCTGTGTCACATTTTGGTAATTCTTGTAATATTTAAAACTTTTTCATTATTATACTGTTATGATGCTCTGTGATCAGTGATCTTTGATGCTACTATTGTAATGTTTTAGGGCACCACACACCATGCTCATATATGATGGCAAACTTAATCAATAAATGTGTGTTTTCTGAATGCCCTACTGACCAGCCATTCTCCTGTCTCTCTCCCTCTCTTCAGGCATCTCTACTCCCTGGGACACAACAATATCGTAATTAGGCCAATTAATAACCCTACAATGACCTCTAAATGTTCAAGTGAAAGGAAGAGTCTCTCTCACTTTAAATCAAAACCTAGACATAATTAAGCTTACTGAGTTGTGAATGCAAAGAAACAGTTCTTGAAGGAAATTAAAAGTGCTCTTCCAGTGAGCACACAAATGATAAGAAAGCAAAACAGCCTTATTGCTGATATGGCAAAAGTGTTAGTGGTCTGGATAAAAGATCAAACTAGCCACAAGATTCCCTTAAGCCAAAACCTAATACAGAGCAAGGCCCTAATTCTGTTCAATTCCATGAAGGCTGAGAGAGGTGAGGAAGCCATAGAAGAGGTGAAGCTAGCAGAGGTTGGTTCATGAGGTTTCAGGAAAGAAGCCATCTCCATAACATAAATGTGCAAGGTGAAGCAGCAAGTGCAGATGTAGAAGCTGCAGCAAATTATCCAGAAAATCTAGCTAAGATAATTAACGAAGTTGGCTACACTAAACAACAGATTTTCAAAGCAGATGAAACAGCCTTATATCGGAAGAAGATACCATCAAGGACCTTCATAGCTAGATAAAAGAAGTCAAAGCCTGGCTTCAAACCTTCAAAGGACAGACTAACTCTCTCGTTATAGGATAATGCAGCTGGTGATTTTTAGCTGAAATCAATGCTCATTTATCATTCTGAAAATCCCAGAGCCCTTAAGAATTATGCTAAATCTACTCTGCCTATACTCTATGAATGGAACAACAAAGCCTTGGTGACAGCCCATCTGTTGACAATATGGTTTACTGAATATTTCAAGCCCATTGTTTAAAACCACTGCTCAGAAAAAAAAAGATTACTTTCAAAATATTACTCATATTGTTCATTGACAATGCACCTGTTCACCCAAGTGTTCTGATGGAGGTATACAACAAGATTAATGTTGTCTTCATGCCTGCTAAAACAACATCCATTGTGAAGCCCATGGATCAAGGAGTAATTTCCACTTTTAAGTCTTATTATTTAAGAAATACATTTTGTAAGACTATAGCTGTCATCAATAGTGATTCCTCTAATGGGTCTGGGCAAAGTAAATTGAAAAACCTGTGTAAAGAATTCACCATTCTAGATGCCATGAATAACATCCATGATTCCATGATTTGGAAGAGGTCAACCTATAGACATTAACAGGAGTTTGCAAGAAGCAGATTCTGACACTCATGGGTGACTTGACTGGAGGAAGTAACTGCAGATGTGGTGGAAATAATAAGAGAAGGAGAACTAAAAGTGGAGCCTGAAGATGTGACTGATTTGCTGCAATGTCGTGCTAAAACTTTAAGGGATGAGGATTGCTTGTTATGGATGAACAAAGAAAGTAGTTTCTTGAGATGGAACCTACTCCTAGTGAAGATTCTGCAAAGACTGTTGAAATGACAACAAAGGATTTAGAATATTACATAAACTTAGTTGATAAAACAGTGGCAGGGTTTGAGAGGACTGGCTCTAATATTGAAAGACATTCTATTGTGGGTAAAATGCTATCAAACAGCACTGCATGCTACAGAGAAATCATTCCTGAAAGGAAGAGCCAATCAATATGGCAAACTTTATTGCTGTCTTATTTTAAGAAATTTCTACAGCCACCCCAGCCTTCAGCAACCATAACCATGATCAGTCAGTAGCTATCAACAGAGAGGCAAGACCTCCCACCAGCAAAAAGGTTACAACTTGCTGAAGGCTCATATGATGGTTAGCATTTTTTAGTAACAAAGTATTTTTTAAATTAAGGTATATACATTGTTTGTTTAGATATAATTCTATTGCACACTTAATAAACTACAGTATGGTGTAAATGTAACTTTTATATGCACTGGGCAACCAAAAAATTTGTTTGGCTTGCTTCATTGCTATACTTGCTTTATTGCGGTGATCTGGAACTGACCTGCAATATCTCTGACGTATTGCAGATATATATGTGTGTGTGTTTGTGTGTGTGTGTGTGTGTGTGTGTGTGTGTATATACCACTTCTTCTTTATCCATTCATCTGTCAAGAGGCACTTAGGTTGCTTCCATATCTTAGCTATTGTAAATAATGCTAATGCTAATACATCAGGAGGCATATATCTTTTTAGATAAGTGTTTTGGTTTTTCTCAGATAAATACCTAGGATTAGAATTGCTGGATCCTATGGTAGTTCTATTCTTATCTCTCATTAAGTTCTTTATTGATTGTAAATAATTTATACTATTTTTTTGGTATTGTTCTTCCAGCTTTGTTCCCTGAGTCCCTTGTTAGTATTTATATAGGAACATTTGAACTGTCTGCCTTCAGAATCAACCCTACCTACTTATCTCCTGTGTTGAAAAAATAATGATATTCACATTTTTCTATTAATAGTTTTATGTACCAGACATTATTAAATTTAGCATAATTCCCATTTATTTCCTGATATGTATCTATATCATCTGAGTGTGGGCCCCCATTCTACATTATCTTCTCGTCCTAATATGACTTAAACTTTTATGATTCAGCAGTTGAGTTTGAATGGGAAATTGGTTAGACCATTCAGGAAAACTTTCAATGACATGTTATTATCTCTGTGTATATAGAGCAGGATGACCAGACCAAAACAGAGATAAGTTAAGACTCCTGTGTAGAATCCATCTCAGTCCCTGACCCCTTCCTGGGCTACACTGTTCTCTGTAAATTTCTCAGTGCCTTTCTTGACAGGCAGAGCACAGTTCACCCTGTGAACACTTTTCACATGGCTACTTTACTCAGGCATTAGGTGCAGGCATGTGAGAAAACAGCTGGAGGAGATCAGCTTAGAGGGTGGGTATGCTTATAAACAAATAGTGTGTTTAATTAAAAGAGTATGGGGTGAGGAAGAGATTAAATTAACTAACAGATTATTTTAATAACCTGATAAATCTAAAGTTATACAGCAGGTTGAGAGGATTTATAAAGATTGTCAAAGATTATCATATATGATATAGTTGGTGGTTTACTTTGGATACAGTTGAATTAAAGTATTATTCATTGTGTTCATATGAGAAGAAAATAGTCAAATGTTAAAATTTAAACTAGAAGTGAGGTTATGAGAACTTCTTTTAGGAAAAATCTCTAAAGGAATTGGAGAATATTCTTGTTCTTGATCCATATTTCTCTTAACAGTTAACATTGTAGATTCAAATAATACCTTCATGTAAATTTTTCTGTTTATGAATAGTATTTAAACTGCAGGTCATTAAAACTGGTTGCATAATATCTCATTTTTAATATCTCAAGGACATATAAAATATCCATTATTCATTATTGAATTATATTCATCTATTTATTATATTCACAAACTATACTAGACAATTGGAAAAGTATCTTTAAACATTTTGTAATTCATGAGAATGAACAATTTTTATTTAATTAAGTAATTTGCATTTCTTTCTAAGAACTGTCTGTTTATGCACATGGGGTGTTAGGATGTTTCTTGTTAATCTGTAAGAATTTTCACTTACGTAGCATACTAAACCATTATCAGTGATATTGGTCCAAAGAAACTTTTCAGTCTGATATTTGCTTTAATAATTATCCTGATATTTGTTATTTTACTGGTCTAACATACCCATCACTGGTAATAGTCCTCTTCTTGTTTAAGAAGTTTTTCCCCCACCCTAAATCAGTCATTCCTCCTTTTGCTTCCAGTTTTAAAAATACTTCCTTTGTTTTATGTATTTTAAATTTATTTCTACCTATGTTATTAAGAGCAAACTTAATTTTATATTTTTTACAAACTAATTTTCTAAGATTATTTGTAAAAAATTAATTGCATAAACTTAGATTTTTAGATTTTTTATTTTAATAAAAATACAAAAAATTGTTCAATTTATTATTCTCCATGTTTTAAAACCAAAGCATCCTGGCAATCTATGAAAGGCTACGTGTAACCTCTAATTCCCTTTACATATAAGAATATGTTTAGTTTTAATATTAGAAGTGAAATAGTACTTTTAACTTATTTCTATGTGAAATAAGACCACAGCATACTTCTAGTTTGTTACCTTGGTTTTCAGGTTTAGACTAAGATAGTCCACAATTCTGTGATGGAAATGAAAATATTAAAAGATAAATACTGAGAAGTCTCACTCTTTTCTGTGTTTGCATAGATAGGCTTCTGTGGTTCTGATTGGATAGTTTACAGGAGATTACATTTATGAAAGAAGTGTGTGAGTTAAGAGGAGAAGAAAAGAACAGTGATAAATTGTGAGGGGGAAGGAAGATCAGGGTAAGATAGGGCAGGCCTTTTGCATATCAGAGAGTTTAGGGAGCAGAAGTGTGAATAAAATGGAAAAATATTTTGAAAATTTTCTGCTGTGTTGTTTGTTACAATTCATGCCTTCCAGACTCTTCAACGATTCCATTAGTCAGTGGAGAAAGGATCTGACATGTTTCGACTGAGGAGATAATTGAGGAGGCTGCCTTGTTATGTTACCAACAAATTTAGTAGTTGAAAGGCTGCAAAAATCCCATCATGTTAATATCCATTCTTTATTATTAGACATTCAAGTTTTGTTCTCATTGTAAATAATAGTGCAATAAACGTATTTATGAGTAAAGTCTTTCTATTTAGGATTTTCCCCGAAATGTTTACATCTATAACCAAGTAATCAGAAAGAATATTTTCCAATTCTTATAGCATATTTCCAAACCACTCTCCAAAAGTTATTATTTACCTACCAACAGTTATATATGAGTATAAAAATTTCAGCAAAACCTGGTAAGCAGATAGTATTATTATTCTACATTTTAATTTGTTTAATCGGAGCTTTGTTTTTCTTTTATCTTGTGCTTTCTTAACTCTGGTTCTTAAATATATTTCACTGTATTTGATACTAGTTGTATCTATTCTTGTGGAAACAGTCATTTTATGTCATATGCCTATGTAATTTGTTAATATTTTAATTACCTAATTTGAAATAAAAAATATAGGATAGGGCTTCGCAGGTGGCACAGTGGTTGAGAGTCCGCCTGCCGATGCAGGGGACACGGGCTCGTGCCCCGGTCCGGGAAGATCCCGCATGCCGCGGAGCGGCTGGGCCCGTGAGCCATGGCCGCTGAGCCTGCGCGTCCGGAGCCTGTGCTCCACAACCAGAGAGGCCACAACAGTGAGAGGCCCGCGTACCAGGAAAAAAAAAAAAAAAAAAAAAAAAAAAAATATATATATATATATATATATAGGATAATGTTTTCTCTATTATAATTCCTACAAATTTTTTACCTTAATATATTTTTCCTTTTGTAATTTTAGTCATGTCAGTCACATTAAAACAATACTGTAAGAAAAAAATTGTATTTTAACAAATGAACATATCTACAAAACAGAAAAAGACTCAAAGACATAGAGAATAGACTTGTGGTTGCCAAGGTGGGAAGGGAAGGATTGAGAGTTTGGAATTTGCAGTTGCAGATGCAAACTAGTATATATAGGATGGATAAACAATAAGGTCCTACTGTATAGCACAGGGAACTATATTCAATATCCTGTGATAAACCATAATGGAAAAAAATATGAAAAAGACTATATATATGTAGGACTGAGTCACTTTGCTGTACAGCAGAAATTAATACAACATTGTCAATCAAATATACTTCAATAATTTTTTAAAAAGAAATTTTTAAAACATTGTATTTGCATATAGATGTATCTATTGTTCATTTCCCTTAACTATTTTTAATTTCAAGTACATAAATTTTATATAATATTAGTTTTAGAAAGACAAGCATATTTAAATTTTCCTAAAGAAAGCTGTACTTCCTGGTATAAATTAAACTCATGTGTCATTCCATTGGAACATCCATGTCCTTCTAGGGGAAATATTAGGACCATGTGCTACCCTGAAGTTCCATTTGTGGTTTTGCAAAAGCCACACACACAATGGAGCAGCTAGGGCTCCACTGAATGATTTACTTATCTAGGGGGAGACAGAGAAACAGAGAGTATGATAAGAAACTGTGGATATTAGAAAAGGTAGGAGAAGAGGGAAGTATAGGTCTTTGAGGAATGAAACAGGAAAATGAGGATAAGCTATTCTAAAGTATACCTAGAGTTTTTTTCATGGCAGTCTTTCCAGAGTGATAGGTCTGTCTAAAGTATGGGGGTTTTGGCCATAACTTTGTATTTCTCCCACAGTACATCAGAGGTCTGAATGAAGTCCTACTCCTCCATCTGGGAGGGAATCCAAGGTACTTACCCTCAGATTGGGTTCAGACTTAGCAAACTGTGTGTGTTTTAAGAATGCTTTGTTTGCTTGCTTTTAACACTATGTCTACTTTATATTAGTAGCACATCAGTTATAACATGAACAACTTAATACATCTCTTCTGATACTTTGTGATAACTTTCCTCCCGTGTGCACTAAATAGCACTAAATATACCTCAGTTTATTCAGGTAATATAATAGCTTTTCGAAGATTTAATGTTATCAAAATTTCATATTATAGTAGACTCTATGAACTATCTTATAAGCAATTATACACTTTGTTCCTGTTTTCTTCAACTTTTTTCTCTTGCCAGATAAACTGGCCTGTTTACAGCATCCTATTTCACCTCATTTTATTTTGTACAAGTTATTTGTATGTTTATCAACAACTTTGGTGAATCTTAATAGAATTTTTCTGATACTTCCAAGACCACACATGAAGAATCTAATTTTTTATGATTATCACTATGGCAAAAACAGTTTCAATGCCTAGAAATCATATCAACCAGGTCATATCTTATAATAAGCTTTCTTATTTTTTCAATTCTTCACACAAAAATTCACAGACAGATGTGTAGCAATTTCACACTGCCCAAACTTTAATCAACACGTTCCAAGGGTGGAGACGGATGGATGGTAAAGTTTAATGGTAATCTTTATTCCCCCAATAAGTGGTAGATGAAATGGTGACAAGCCTTAGAGGTAGAAAGCATTGATTTTTTTCCCAACCTGCTGAATTTTCCCATGCACAAAGCTCAAATGTATTCTCCTCAGGGAGACTTCCCTACAGATTAATAAACTGGGTTACAATGAAAATATATATATATAATCCCATTAAAACACTGTACATACATGCATGTACACACATTCACACACGAATTTTTAAAACTTTATTTTGATATCAATGTTTCAAGTTATATGCGGGGATAATTTTTGAATAGATATGACTGTCTGCCAAATTACTTCTAGCCCACTGTGGAAATAGTTTATTGCAACACAAATCTTTTCAGATCACTGATTCTTGGCTCTGCACATTGAACCCACAGCCAAAGCCTAGAATTCTAATCCTGCCTGCCAATCACTTGCTCAGTGCTGCGGTGGCCTATGTAAGCAAACCAAAATCTAGGTCTGTAATTGCTTCAAGGTTATGAAATTGAAACCTAAGGACCACCAATCACAAACAGCCAATTTGGCTTTAAGCTATAGCCAATTAATAATTTCCTTACTTTGCTTCTGTCTTTTTTTTATAAAAGTATTTTTTCTATAGAAGTCTCTCCCCAACTCCTGTCAGTGGAGCATTCCTAACCCCTTGCCATGTGGCACTGCCTGATTCAAATCAATTTTTGCTCAAATAAATTCTTAAACTTTTTAATATGCCTCAGTTTATCTTTTAACAGTTCATATCCTGCTGATATGTCAGATAGTATGGCATAAGATATAAGAGGCTGACACAAAATAGGTATCTAGTAAACGGCAACTTCTATAACATAACACATTTAACATGTAACATGCATGCACACACACACTTTAAAAGACAAAAGTATCCACAGGAAAAAATGAGTCAGTACGCAAGGGCAAAATGTAGTTGGTGATGTTTTAGAATAGCATCTTAAAATGTTTAAACTTCATATATGCTATCCTTAAGCCTGTAAGACTCACTTCTAACAAAATATAATTACTGTGCATAGTAACTTAATATAGTTTCTCTGTTTCTAAATTCTTGCTATCTTCCAATTTTAATTTTGAAATCATCTTAGACTTTAATCAAGGAAGCTGACTCCTCCTGATCTCTTCTGATATTACCAGGAAGGATGTCAGTGTCTGTTTTAATGGTAGATTGGCACTGTCTCACTTCTGAGAGTAACATTCCTTATTTTATTTAATTCACTCTTTCTGAGGCTCAGGCTCTGTCTCTGGTTCTGTTGGATGGAAATCGATGCTATCAGCACATTGACTCAGCATGGGTGTATCTGATTTTTTTTTCCCTCAGTATCCTAACAACAGATTACAAACTATTTATACTCTAATGTCAACAGTCACTGCTGGATATATTGAAGTATTTTTACCAACTGCACTGCTGCCTTTGTTTTCAAAGTCAATATTGTATGCTTTAAAATTATTAACCAAAAAACTTTCTATAAGAGTTTAATGTGCTTTAGATGATACTAAAACAAAAACAAATCCAAAAAACAAATGATAGAAAGGCTTATGGTCTTCAGAATAAAATAAGTTTCCTTAAGTAAATTTGAAAAATAGTTTTAAGTTAATGCTTTAGTGATTATTATAATAAATATTTATCATAGTAAAGCATAGTGAAACTTCATGAAGTCTAGGGTTTTTATCATAGTCATGCCATAATAAATCTAAAATGCATCATAAGGTTCATATACTATTGCTTGAAATTTTTATTGCATTATTGAAATTTCACGTCAAGCCATGCACATTCTTTAAAATTTCTGTTAACACAGAAATTTTTTTTAATGTCATGCCACTTTATATGTTTACTTGTTCTTTTACATCAGGTTAACTTTGACAGAATCCCAGTTTGGGTTATTAAAGAGAAAACCAGATAAGATACAAAATGTTATGAGACAGCAGCATTTTAATAAAACCACTGTGCTTGGTACAGAGCTACCCAATAAAGTTCTGTTGTTTAGACTATAATAGTACCTATAATAATAACAGCATTTTTAATTTAAATAGTACTCCCGAAGACGTATGTATTCATTATATACAATCCCATAGAAGAGTCAGGGCAGAAATTTTCATCCACAATTTTAGGAAGAAAAAAATGGGAAAAAAATTAGTGATTTTCCCACGCTTCTTTTCATAATCCCTGTATTGCAAATGAGTCCTTGGAGCAGAAGAGGGGAGAATTTTTAGCCAGTACCTGAGAAAATTTTAAAGTTCATTCTTCAAGTACTTAATCAGGTTGTCTCTGATCATACTGGGAGTGTTCTGTTTTTAATATACCTGTAGCATTTCATATTGATTGCATTCATTCTCAATGCACTGAATTGTATTATTTGCTTTTTTAGAGGAGATGTGACTTATTTTTATTTAGATTTCAAATTGTTGTGGTGGCCACATAATGATTTTGACAGAGACTCTCAATAAATATTTGTTGGCTTTTATATTTCTTTAATGTAGTCTGATAAATTCACCAATCACTCAAATATTTTGTACAAATGGAGAAATAAATATGATAATAACAATTTTTAAAGTTGCAATAGCAGATGAGCATGAAAAACCCTTCTATTAACAATGTGGTTGGGTTGTAGGCATTAGATTATACGGGATAGTTACACATAATCTGCTAGAATTAAAAGTAGTTTCCCTTGAAAAACTCAATAATTAAATTAATTCAGAGTATAGCAATGATTAAATGTCATTTTTCCTCTCCTTACCTGAATGTCAATGATTAAATAGGTTGATAACTCTCAAAGATGCGGCAAGTAAGTGAAAGGTAGACACTTTCATTTACTATGGGCCCCAACTGTTAGACATAAAAATTATAGTTCTAAGAATTTACCCTGAATAAAAAAGAATCTCAAAACATTTATAAAACTCTTTATTGCAGCATTCTTTTGTAACAGTGAAACAAAACAAAAATACATAAAATGTATAAATATAAAAAACAAAACCTTGCAATCAACAAAAACACACACACACATACACACACATGCATGAGAATAGGGGATAGATACATAACTAAGGTTTAAATATAATTAAATAATGAAATGTCAGGCAAGCAGTTGAAATATGCATGGCTTGGTCCCATTTCTATTTTTAAAATTACAATGTACACATTAGAAAAATAAACTTCGGAATGTATACACAGAACCCTTCTCACTAATTTTTTTTTTCTGGAGTCAGGATTATAGGATACTGTCATTTTTGAAGTTATAGTCTTCGATATGGATTTTGTTTTAGTAGACCTCTTAGTTTGATAAGGCTACCATAACAAAGTACCACATATTGGCTGGCTTAAACAACAGAAATTTATTTCTTACAATTATAGAGCCTACAGGTCTGAGATCAAGGTGTCTGCAGGGTTGATTTCATCCTAGGCCTCTCTCGTGGCTTGTAGATAGCTGTCATCTCCATTTGTTCTGACATGACCTTTCCTTTGTGTGTGTCTGCATCCTAATTTCCTCTTCTTATGAGGACACCAGTCATATTGGATTAGAGCGTACCTTAATAACCTCATTTTAACTTAATTATCCCTTTTAATATCCTTCTCCAAATACAGTCACATTCTGAGATTCTGCAGGTTAGGACTTAAACATATGAATTTTGAAGCAATAATTTTCAGCCCTTAAGAGTACATAATACTGATTAATAGTGATTAAACAAAAATGTCTTATTGTAGCATGGTCTGCACTGTTTCTTCTCATTAAAGAACCCCAATTTTCTTAGAGATGTTCCAGTATTCAATTATATAAAACTGCATTTCCCAGATTACCTGGCACTGAGGAGTGCTTGTGTGACACAATTCTGGACAATGATTTTTTTAAGTCAAATTGTTGGGAAGGACTCCTGTGACAGCTGGTTAGTGTCTGAGTCTGCAGGTATGCCTCCTTTTGCATTTTCCCTTCTTCTCTGCCTCTGAATTGTGGATGGAATAGGTGGATTTCTAACATCTGTCCTAAAGAAAAAACGGTGGCAAGAAAGAAGTAGGACCCTTTGTGACAATGTGGAGCCAATATTTCTTTTATTGTTGGCTTGGGGATTTCTTTTATGTGGAGAAAAATATCTTATACCTAAGCCATTATTATTTGGGTTTTCTGTTAGATACACCAAAACAAATCATTTTTAATATAGAGAATTTAAGGAAGAACGCCTTAAAAAATGGTCAGTTGTTTTCTGACCTCTGAGGTAACCCCCTTGATGACATTACAGTCAAGACCAGTAGAAATTAAGATATGATGAACATCCTCTGGCCTTTAAGGATTTTCATATGACATATAGCTATGCAGTTGTCTAAGAATTTTATGGATTGATTTTTGTAAGAGATTCCTGGAAATGAAATTGTATCGTACATTAACATTAATTAATGGTGAGGATGGTTTTCCAAAAGAACTGAGGTTATCTCAATATCTTTTTCAATCTTATTTATTTATTTTTTAACAGGAGAAAATAAAATTTAATTTTGCATGTACTGGGACTCCATAAGAATATGAGGCCCTAGGTCTTTTTAATATGAAACTTTACCATGATTTTTGTCTTTGTTTCGGGAGTACATGCAATGATGCATACAGACCACCATTCTTTAATTGGTTCTTATATTTAAAACATGTAGAAAGTCAATATAACAGCAAAATATAAACTATAAAAAGATATAGTTACTAAGTACCTATCACATGCAAGACTCTTATTAGATGACTTAGAATTTGCTATTGAATTTTTAATAAATGTATGTTGCACTACATTTTCATAGTGTATGTAGTAATATATCTAGTTTTTCAGGCTTGAAGCTAAAAGCTTCAAAGTTTTGAAGCTTCCTCAATCTCTACCAGCTAATAAGTAAATGACCCAGATTTGCCTTTAAGGGGGAATTCAAGGCTCCTTTATTTGTTGCTGAATTCTTTCCATTTCTTCAAAGGAATAAGTCAGAATTCAGGGCAAAATGCTGCACTACTAAGGAGGAGCTGTTGTAAAATTTGAAGACACAATGCATCTTAGTGTGTCTATGTATCTGAAAGTGGGAATTTTTAAAGAATTCAAAAATCAGCATGTATTACATGTGTTTCTTTATTCTCTCCCTGTCCTCCCATTCTCTGTACTCATTTAGTCAATGAGTGGAGCCTATTCTACAAATAAGAGAAGACCCAATACTTAAGAGTTTGAGATTAGTAGATGCAAACTACTATATACAGAATGGATAAACAACAAGGTCCTACTGTATATACAATATCCTGTGATAAACCGTAATGGAAATAATATGAAAAAGAATATATAGTACAGTAGAAATTAACACAACATTATAAATCAACTGTACTTCAATAAAATAAATTTTTAAAAAAGAGAAGACCCAATACTTAATACTTCCTCTCTCTCTTCTTTCCACATTCTCATACACATAAATCTACCTTAATACTCTCCCTCAAAAAAATTTTTAATAGCCTCAACAGAAATTTTTTTTAAATTTTATTTTTGTTATACAGCAGTTTCTTATTAGTTATCTATTTTATACATATTAGCGTATATATGTCAATCCCAATCTCCCAATTCATTCCACCAGCACAACCACGCCCCACAGAAATTTTTTTAAAGTTACCCTATGCACAAAAATAATGGTGTCCAGATTCATTTCCTGATTTGAGAAGGTCTTGGGTCTACATCCTAAGACAGCTAGCATCAAGACATAGAGATATTGAGGCAAATTCTCTGTCTCTGTCTGTCTCTGTCTCTGCTCTGCCTCTGTCTCTCTCTCCCTCTCTTCCTCCTCTATTCTTCCTCCTTCCTGTATGTTTAAAGATATAGTAGGACTAGACTACACAGGTCTACTTAAGTAAGGGGAGATAAAAGAAACGAATCCAGTTTAGCCCATTAAGTTGAACTATTGGTTCTTGAAGCCAAAGTCTTGAATAATAATAGAGGAATGCCTTGCTTTATCTGTAGTGGTTCTATACACATATTCTCTTAAGGAACTGTGTGGGAAGAAATGATTAGTCAGGGACAGAATCTAGTTTCCTGGGGTACACTGGCCAGAATGCAATTATTAACTTTCATCTAATGTATGTTCATATTAGCATCTTATTTCATCATCCACATTAGAGCCCATTTCTGTTTGATTCTAAACCCATCATTCTTCCTTGCTTTGCTCTATTCTCCACCTTCAAAGTTACAAGTAGCTTTCAACCTCTCTATTTTCTCATGATGTTCATGTAAATTTCCCATTTTCTCTTCACCACTATCCTAGTCAGCACTTGTTCTTGGATAGAATCTTTTAGTCTAATGTCTGTGGATCTAACTGCAAATAACAAGTGGGACTCAAGGTATCTAAATAGTCCCTAAAATTCTGTACAGCTCTGTGTTAATTTGCGGGTGGGGAATAAAATCAAAAGGTTTCATCAAATTTTCGAAGGAGATTATACTGCCTTACCCTATGTTTTAAAAATATTGTCCTATAAAGTATATAGTAATTATAGTAATAATGATAGTAGCAATATAATATATTAATAATTATTACCATTTACTGAGGTAGTGTTCTGAGGGCTTTATATAAAGAGTCTCATTTGATTTTTACAGCAAACCAGGAAGTCAAATGAATGATCCCCATTTTAACGATGAAGAATGGAATCTGGGGAAAGTTAACTTTCTTAAAGTGTTATATTAAATAGAGGTGGTGCCAAGCTATAACCAGGTTGGCCTGACTCCAGTGCCCATATACTTAACATACTCAACTACACTGACATCATGGGCAAAATGACTCACAAAACTGAGTGTTTAGTCTTTTCCAGGACAGGTAATGATAGTAAGCATAGCACACATATACATTATGCTAAAGAAAAACATTTCTAGTTGAGTCTATCTGTGAATGGGGAGATAGTCTCTTATTAGATCAGGGAACTACTTTTCTCAACCACCTTTAGTTCTTAGCAAACAAGCTGTATGGCCAAATGTCAGAGTGATTCCAGGTTAAATCAGGGTTTTATTCTTTTTATAATTGGAAAAATAAACTATCTTAAAGCAAAGCCTTTTGTTAGAAAGTGGTGAAAATGTATATACTATAGTCTGAGCTCTTTAATTGCTTTGTGTCCTAAAGTTAATGCAAGGAGGTCAGCTTTATTGACCAGTTTCCACACTGGTATGGAAAGGCATCAATGGACCAAGAGTCATGAGAGTGAGGATCTATTCCAGGGTCTGCCACATGCTGTATGATATTGCATATGTCAACACAACTCCTTAGGCCTCATCAACCTCAAATGTAAAGGATAGTAGCATTGCTTTTGTCTCTTTCCTCTCCAGTATGAGGTAATTTGATTCAGTTTTATGCTCCTCAATGCCAAAGTCTGATGAAATGTATTTAGTGTGTTACTTCACTTTTATTTTGTGTTGTGTGCATGTCTAAATTATCATTATTGCAACATCAGATTTGAAAAGAACTTAGTTTTCGCTGTTTCCTGTGTTGAAGAGAAGCCTACATTAAACGTGTAGCATCTTCCTCTTAAATTATCTTAATTTCCTTATCAGCTACAATAATATGCATATAGAGGCACTTAGTATATTTACCCTGATAAACACCTTCCAGAGTTAATACTGGCTGCCCTTCACATTTTTTCTCTGTCAAGTATAATCTTATTACATAATAGACTTATTAAATAATTAAAAGTTTTAATATGATTGCCTGGATGAATTGTGAAACCTAGTATATTAACAATGTTTACAGTCAAAAAATTAAAAAAAACAAATACTTTACAAAGTATTCCCTTAAATCTGTACTGAGGTTGCAAAATGTCACATGTAAGTTTGCTTACTTTAATGGAGAAAAAAACTCCATCAAAGGCAAAATAAAATACTATACTATTTTAGTTCAGAGTGCCTAAATAGTTCATCAATTATGGAAAACAACATTTATAACAGAATATTATAAACTTATTTTCAAATAGCAGAAAGAAACTTGGGCATTTCAAGAAACATAGCAATGTGTGTAGCAATCTGTTACTCTCATTTATGAGTTGACAAGCTAGCACAGTTTTTAAGACCTTATATAAATAAGTATATAGTTTCTTGTATGTTTCTGTCTTCTTTCAAATTACATTCAGTGATATAATAAATGCTGCTTACTAATCTTTTCACAGTACTATGTTAGACATTGTAGGGTATGACCTCTGTATATTCTGGGAAAGCTAATGATCACCGAATTGATTAAGAAACTGACGACTTTAAATATTATGGAGTAGAAGAGAAAAAAAGAAGTTGAAAAAGTACTGTCAACTGATTGATAAATGACAAGAATGTGTTCACTGTTTTGTATGTAAGTATATGGCTTTTTCCAGCTTTTAGAGGCTAATCATTGTGCATTGGTTTTAGGAAACAAACACAGAAGTAAACAATAAGAGCAAATTTCCTACAAAGAACGCATTTATTAAGGACCTCTTGTCAAACCTTGTGCAGGCAGTCATTCGACTAAAGAATCAACAGCTTAAGCATTTATGATCGATCTGCAGCAGTGACAGAGGAACCTCCATTTCTGACATGGTTCTGCAAAACCCACAAACATTCTTTTCTACCTGCTTAAATTACTGAGCTATAATTCAGTAATCCATTATTTGAAATATCTCACATCAACCTTATAAAGTGCAAGAGTATCCAGCTAGGGTTGTAAATAGTGAGGGCAGGACATGAAATGACATTGAGAGATGGAGTTTGTCATTTAAGGTTGGGGGTTAGGACAAGATCTGGTTAAGGGCAAATGGATTATAAAAGGAAGTGTGATCATAAAGATAAATTAAGTGTCTTTTACTAGAGAGTCTACTTGACTAGAGACTTGGGGCTGTTAATGCATAACATATCAATTGCAAAGGTTAGAAAAAGGATATTGAAATATTGATGGCCAAATTTCCAGTGAATCGCTATCAAGCCACTCATTTTGGATGACAGTTATTGTATAGGACATTATATAGTTTGCATTCAAATCCACTCAACTAGGTATAAAGACTTCCCTAAGGGCTTCCCTAGTGGCTCAGTTGTTTAGAATCCACCTGCCAATGCAGGGGACATGGGTTCGAGCCCTGGTCAGGGAAGATCCTACCTGCCACGGAGCAACTAAGCCTGTGCGCCACAACTGCTGAGCTTGCACTCTAGAGCCCATGAGCCACAACTACTGAGCTAGTGTGCCACAACTACTGAAGCCTGCACATCTGGAGCCCATGCTCCACAAACAGAGAAGCCACAGCAATGAGAAGCCCGCGCACCGCAACAAAGAGTAGCCCCCGCTCGCCACAACTAGAGAAAGCCCATGCGCAGCAACGAAGACCCAACACAACCAAAAATAAATAAATAAATTTATTTTTAAAAAAAGACTTCCCTAAGACTTCCCTAATTTATCTCATTGGTATTTAAGTAAATTAATGAGTTGTTTGACTTATACCTTCCCTAAAATAGGTATGTCTCTACTAGAAGTATATGCTGTAAACACTATATATAATCTTGGTTTAGAAATTGAAACACAATTGAAATCTTAATTATTTGAAGAAAGGAGATATATAACAATAAAAAATAAATGTATAAACCTTTGATGTTTTTGACAGAAAAATTCCAGCAACACATACAAATTATAAAATTATTAATTTTATGCTATAAACGTTTTGTGTATTATATATATTATAGATATTTAATAACAGTATATCACATATAAAGTCAATTACTTTAAGTAAAATATTAACTGTTCCTTCAGGGCTAATACATTCAGAGAGAATTTCTCTCATGAACTGTTTCTCTCATGAACTTTTTTTTTTAATGGTACAATTTTAACTATAGTTTGCTGGATGATTACATAGATGTAAACATTTAGATCAATGCTTCCTGACCTGGGGTGGTTTTGCCCCCCAGGAGATATTTGGTGATGTCTGAAGATGTTTTTGATTGCCACAACTCAGAGAGGAATGCTACTGACATCCAATGAGGAGAAGCCAAGAATTCTGCTAAATATCCTACAACTCATAAGATAGCCCTTCATAACAAAGAATGATTCAGCCCCTAATATCCATAGTGCCAGAGTTGAGAAACGTTGATTTGGATGGATCCTTGCACTTTCCATTTGGTTTCCAAAACACCTCCTCAAGTCATATACAATTGTTTCACTGACATATCATGAAATAATGAAAAAGTACTATCAAGTCATACAGTATATGTGCTTCTAAGTAAAATATTCTGTATCCCATGTGGCGAACATGGTTTAAATGAAAAACATTTCCATATTATGAAGATCTAGAAAGAATATTAAAATGGGTGAATATAAGTTGCTTCGGGGCTTGCTAAATGTCCAGGGTATAGAAGTTTTCAGTTTCATACCCCTGTTTCAAATAACCCCTTCCTGGAGCCAACGTCCCTAAAGAAGCCTTAAAAGACCCCTAATAGGGCCACATAGATAATGATGTCAATGTTCCTTGACATGTTTGAACAAAAAAGAACTCTATGTGCTACAGCTAAAGAAAGTTTTTGATAATTTTACTATCTGGAACAAACTGATGTAAATATGAAGCCTCTCTTGAATTCTAGCCCTTAATATTTGCTAAAAACAATGTTTAAGGTTTTAAAACCACTACATTTTACTTGGTTTCAATCTGCAATGAAACCTGATTAAAATACGAAATCTACTCAATTTGTATGTATGTATATATGTTTAAGTATCACTTGCTGCAGTACTTACGATACTCCATACAAAAGCAGAGTGGGCAAGGATAAAAGATCTAGAGTGAGACTGTCTGAATCCAAATCCTTGTTCAATCACTCAGAAGTTGTGTAAACTCGATCAACATGTGTACAGATAAATAGTTAAACCTAACTGAAATTCTAATGCAGTGTGTTCACTTACATTGTCTGGCATACAGTTAGCTCTTGGTAAATGTTAACTATCTTAGGGAGAGGGAGAGCTCTAAGTTCCTGTCTCTGACGGAAACCGTACGGTGTAAGAGAACAAACTCTGCTCCCAAAGCCCATGCTGTCACAGAAGAAGGTGCTGTGGGCTCAGGGAAACCAGTCTAATTATGAAGTAACAGAGACCAGGTTTGAATGCTACTTCTACTGCTTACTAGATGGTGTCAACATGACATCATTCCACTTAAAATAGTCAATTGAAATTGAAAACATTTAGAATATTTAAGTCAAAGAGAGTAAAAATTAAGAGTTCCCAGTATTAACGTCAGCACTAGATTATAACTTTGCAGAATGACATATATTACCACAATCATGCATAATTTAAAAGAAAATTATCTTTCAGAAATTCACAGCAAAAGAGCATTTGACTCTAGGTGATTTAATCATTACAGAGCTTCCTCAAAGCAAACTCATCTTTATTTTATAAATGATATCATAAAATGGATATTTAAAAGGTGTACAACTCTGCCATTTTAAGGTATGCTTTACTTTGGAGCACAGATTTAAGGTATCAAGTCAGAGTTAAGGCACCAATACATGGGCTCCAGAACTCAGTGGAGCTCTGAAAAAACCCAGACTATAGGAAGGGGGAAAAAAAGATGCCTAGAGAAAAAAAATCCCATAGTAAACAGGAATCTGGGGCAAAATAAACTCAGCCCCAAAGCCTAGCTATCCAAAGGATTTAACTGTTCTGCGTCCAGTGTGAAATCATTTCATGAACTCACTCTGTCTTGGACCCTGGTTTGCATATATATCAGGGAAGGAGAGAGGTGTGAGGTAAAACTCACAATCTGCTTCCCAAGGAGAGTGTCTGATAGAGGGCTTCCCTGCATGGGCTGAACTCACACCTGAGAAAAGGAAGGAAACATTCTACATCAACAACCCAAAGAGGACGTAAGAGGGTATGGCAAAGCAATAGAAAATGGCCTTGGTTTTATGTGAGATACATGGCCTCTACTCTTACCCACAAAATATATTCTTTAGAAAGCCTCAGAGGAAATGCTGAGTGGGTAGGGGCTATTTTATCAATGGAGCTTAGAGACCACGTGTTAAATGACTTTATCTAGATATAGTCAGAACTTAATGAATATGTCTATCTGTCTATCAAAATATATATAGATACATGTTCATATACATATACATATGTAATGCATATAGACAGACTGATAAATTGAATGCTAAATGCTTTATTAATGAAACTTATAGTAAGTAGATTTAGAAAAATGAAATGCAGTGTTTCATATTGTCCCAGAAGGCAAAGCACAGGCAAGTTTGATTTCTTTAATAACACAAGTTTGCCCTCAAATTACTAATAGTAAGTGTTATATTATCATTAGTAGGATGGCATGCACACAGTGGGTCCTTAAGAAATATAAATGACAGTCAATTATGATTTCAATTGGATATTTTCCTCAGTAGTAGAGGACTTTGACAGTTTATGATTTCAAGAAATAAATGAAGAGTTGCCCTGAGGCAAGAGGGAGCATCATTTTTGATTCTGTGTGGTTTAGTCCTAATGGCTGTCACCTTCAGGGCAGGGTTTACACAGCTCCTTTTCGGGAAAACAGCATCCTCCCTCAATGTGAAGTTAGCTTCATTTTCTATTTTTCTGGCTGGTTGTTGCTTAAAGCAGCAGGAATAGTTTTCAATGGTACATTGCAAAGATATACTTCTTGAACTACTACAAAACGTAAATGAAATGAGTCAATATGAGATATGTTTACTTTTTTAGCATTATTATTTCAATAAAAAGTATAACAGAAGATTAAGTCAATTGTTAAAATGCTAGAAGAATTCTGATAAAAGTTGATTATTTTTATGCCCTGTTTTAAGATAGGGCATGGAAATTCAGCATAATTATTTATAGTAATATAATAATTAAGTAGGATCATTAGTAACTTTGTTTTTCCACATAATTGAATTATAAGGTAACTGAAACAATTTAAGTGCCAATCCTTCCTCTAATCATTCATATGAGTTATTTTAAAACATTTTCATAAAATTTATGGATCCTATTTAAGATTTTTATTTTGATAATCTTTGATAATTTTGTTGTATGATTCCATTAATAAATACATTCTCTTGAAGGATTTAAATTTCTGGTTATTAACTTCAAATGAATTTGAGAAGCAGCACAAAATAAATTTTGAATTTCTCAGATATATTTTGCGTATTTATGGGGTTGTCCTGCTATAAATTCTGAAATTGAACTGAAAAAAATTGCTCACTACAATAAAAATGAAATACTTTATTTCACAACTATTTATTGAATACTTACTATGTTTGTTAGGTGTGAAATAAACACTGAACCTACATGGTGAAGAAGGCAGGCAAAGTCCCCTAGGGCTAAAATTTATGGTGGGAGGTACAGATCTCCTTATAGATCATAAATTTTAATGGTGGAATGAATATAATAAACTAACAAACAGATTAAAAATAACAGGTCATTTATTAAAGTTCAAGAAATATTTGAGTCCCTCTTAGATCACTAAACAAAGCAGACAAAAATCTCTATCTTATAGAGCTTGCATTCTAGCATTAAGTACATAACATACAAGTAAATTTTAGAAGCTTATAAGGGCTATGAAAATCAGTTGATCAGAGTAAAGGGATTACATGTCAGATCAGGGTAGGATTATAAAGGCCACTTGGATAACTGCTGTAAGATATACTACAAATACTGAAATATCTCTAAGGAAGTGTCATAACAGCTCAGCTCAAATGACAGGAGGGAGACATCTATTTAAAGATCATGGGAAGTAACATTAGAAGCAGGAAAAAACATTTTTGCAGAGTATATAAGGCAGAAACTAACTTGCCTGTTTGAGGTGAAAGAAAAAAGGCTAACATTCCTGGGGCCCAGAGAGCAAAGAGCCACATGTGCTTAGGTCTAAAGAGGAAGTATAGGCCAAAACATGCAAGGCTATGCCAACCTGGGTAAGGAAGGCATATATAAAATGAGTACAATTAGATTTATAAGTATAATCATATATTCATCTCCAAAATCCATACCTGTTAAATGCATTCCATATTTATGAGTTTAACCATATGCATTTGTATGTTTTTGTGTTTTTCTGAAAGCATTCACTAATAACATAAACAAAAGAAGAGGTTCTGTGTTCACTCAGGCACTTGCTTTCACTGAGTTTTTTTTTTTATATGGTTGGTTGATTTCTCTGGATCAGTGTTCCAAATGAAATGTTAGGAGCGTGCCCAACTGATTTGGTACACAACAGGGTAGTCAGCGAGCACAAAGTTAAAGGCATGGGAAGTCACACATGGAATAAGGTAAGCAAGTTGCAGTGCATCTGAAAAGGGGAACAGAAACAGAGCATGGCAGCTTACAAAAATGTCAAGAACAACATCATGCCAAACAGTTGATAAGAATACAATCAAGTGATTGGGTGTGTTTGGAAGGTAACTATTTTTCTGTCTAGTCATTTAATTCATTTTATTTCCGCAATTATGTTACATCTTTATGTCTTTTAATTCACTAGAGTGGAATAAACAAACAAATAAATAAATAAATCCGTTCAAGTTTGTATTCTCATCCATTCCTGATGTTTGTAACTAAGGTCCAAAGGGGGCTCACAGTATACATGCCATAAGGGAATAAGGGGAACTGAAGGGTCTTCAGAGACATCTGTCCATGCTGTCACCCTCATGTACATTACCTAGTGTAGGCTCCAAGCATTAGTCTATTCAGGTTGACATTGAGTTCCCCTCTACAGTCTCTTTTAAATCTGTTGCACTCTTCCTACTCCCATGTCAGTCCTAGGAGCACATGATTTATTCCAGGTAAAAATAAGTGAACTGGACAATCAAGCTGCAGATGGTGTCTTTCTAAGGCCCAGTCCTCCACTTCTTTGTGCTCTCCCCAAGTGGCAGCAAGCACCAGTAAACAGGCATAACTCCTCTTTTTCCTTAAAATTCTTTACTCTATCTGGTTCTTTCTTTGAATGATTTTTCTCTTCCTCTGGAAATTAGCCTGAGAAAAAGGGACCCATCACTCTGTGTTTCTCTTTTGCATGGTGCTTCCCCAGACTGCCTTCACTTCAGGGAATCCTTTTCCCTTTTCTCATTCCCTCAGGAATGAGAACAACTGCTCATCTGTCAACATGCCCCTATCTCCAAATCTACTGTCTTTTTTCTGAATCCTTACATTCCCCAGTACAGCCTACCTTTGAGAACTTAAAGAACTTGAATTTATTTTTTTGCTTTTCACGTCCTTCCCTAGAGGTAAAGTACTTAGGTTAGTAGGGCTGACAACTGGTTTGGTGCTGGTGAAGAGGTGTGGAATCAAAACCCAAGGCTCCAAAAGTCACATACAATGCAAGAAAAAAATCAGTTAATATTTCAAAAATATTTTCTTGTCATTCCAATCTATAACATGGTAAGATGAGATCCTAGACTAGGATATAACATGGAAAGGGTTTGTTGTAAAAGCAAGTCATATTTGCAAACAATTAAGTACCTACTTTTATATGTCACTTAAATACATCACAAACTTCACCTATAAAATACAGCAAACATAGAAGCATTTTTCATAAACAGAAATTTTAATTATAAAGAAGGACTAAAACTGAAATGCATCAAATTCTTAGGACAAATGATAACCAAAGATAACTACATTTTAAAAAATTGAAATTGAAAATTAAAATTTTATTTATTTCAAGGTATAAAAATAACTCATTTTTTCCTATTCAGCATGAATTTCAGTGTAATATACTATAGTACTTTGAAAGAAATCTTATTAAAGATAATTTTCATTTGATTCACCTCCAATGGCAGCATTATTTTGAGAAGAAAACTAGATATGGTTATATTGGAAAAGGAATTTACTTTTATATCTAGGAGGCTATAAATTTTATAGACTTCTTTATAAAGAAGAACATTTTACTATAAAGATTCCTAGTTAGAGGAGGATGTTTCCATTTGATCTTTTACTCTTTTTTAGCATATGCTCTACAAAAAACAGTATTGAAAGTCTTTTGTATACAATCTAGTTAGATGTGTGCCTTTAATTTTATTTTAAAAAGTTAAAATGAGTAAAAGAACTAATTGAAGAAAGATATATAGGAAAAGGATATGAAGTTCCCTAAGTATAATTGATATCACAAATATAATTTGAAAGGTCAAAAAGCACTTTGAAATTGTTGAATCAAGTACAGAGCAATTGATCTTATATAATTATATGTATTTAGAAAATGGTATATTCCTTTTATCATTATATTAAAATTTATATTTCACTTTGCAAAACTCTCTGTATTATCTTCCAATTACTCTACAAATCTAAAATTGTTCTAAAGATTAAAATTTATTAAATCTTTAAAAAATCCTTTCCTGTCTAGATATTATAGTTCCTTCATACATGACTTTATTCCTCAAAAGGAAGACAAGGCATAAATCTATTAAGAAACTGAATTCAAGACATCAGATCAACTCCTTGTAAAGATGTCAATTCTTTCAACCTGATCTACAGATTCAACACTATTCCAATCAAAATCCAAGCATGTTATTTTACGGTATTAACAAATGACTCTATACTTTATATGAAAAGGCAAAAGACCCAGAAGAGCCAACACATTACTGAAGAACAAAGTTGGAAGACTGACACTACCCAACTTCAAGATTTACTATAAAGCTCCAGTAATCAAGACAGTGTGGTATTGATAAAAGAAAAGAAAAATACATCAATGGAACAGAGTGTAGAGCCAGAAACAGTTGACCAATATAGTCAACTGATTTTACCAAAAAAACAAAAGCAATTCAAAGGAGAAGGATCATCTTTTTAACAAAAAGTGCTGAAAGAACTGGACATTCACGTTCAAAAAAATGAATCTAGACACAGATATTATATATTTCACCACAAGAAAACAAAATGAATCACAGGTCTAAATGTAAAATGCAAAACTTTACAACTCCTAGAAGATATCTAGGTGATCTTGTTTTTTTTTTTAACATCTTTATTGGAGTATAATTGCTTTACAATGGTGTGTTAGTTTTTGCTTTATAACAAGTGAATCAGCTATACATATACATATATCCCCATATCCCCTCCCTCTTTCGTCTCCCTCCCACCCTCCCTATCCCACCCCTCTAGGTGGTCACAAAGTACCGAGCTGATCTCCCTATGCTATGCGGCTGCTTCCCACTAGCTATCTATTTTACATTCTAGGTACAACAACAAAGGTATGATCCATGAAAGAAGAAATGAATACGTTAAACTTCAATTAAAAAATTTTTCTCTGTGAAAGACACCGTTAAGAGGATGATAATACAAGCCAAATATTGGGAGAAAATCTTTGTAAAACATGAATCTGATAAAGGACTTGTATCCAAAATACACAAATGACTCTTACAACTCAACAACAAAAAATTTCAATTTAAAAATGGGCAAAGTATCTGAATAGACACCTCACCAATGAAGATATAAAGGTGGCAAATAAGCATATGAAAAGATCCTTAACATCATATGCCATTAAGGAATTGCAAGTTAAAACAAAAATAAGATACCACAACACACCTATTAGGATAGCTAAAATCCAGAACATTGACAACACCAAATGCTGAAGAGGATGTGGAGTAACAGGAACTCTCATTCATTGCTGGTAGGAATGCAAAATGGTACAGCCACTTTTTAAGACAAGTTTGGCAGTTCCATGCACTATATTGATACTTCACCATAATATCCGGCAATTGCACTCCTTGATATTTGCTCAAGTGGATTGAAAACTTATGTCTACACAAAAATCTGCACACAACTTATAGCAGCATTATTCATAATTGCTAAAATCTGGAAGCAACAAAGATGTCCCTCAATGTACAAATGAATAAACAAGCTGACCTACATACATACAATGGAATATTATTCAGCCATATTATTAATTATTAATCAGCAGTATTATTGCTTATTAAAAGCAATAAGGTAGTGAGCCTTGAAAAGACATGGAGGGACTGTAAATGCATATTGCAGAGGGAAATAAGTCAATTTGAAAATGCTATGTACTGTATTATTCCAGGGAAGAAATGGGCTACACTTTGTGTTTCAAAACTATAATTTTTAGCATATGAAAGTTTTTATGAAATTAAAAACTTAAATGCAATTCTGTAAATGGCAAAACTATGGAAACAGTAAAAAGATCAGTGGTTGCCAGGGGCTCAAAGAGAGGAAAGGAGGGAAGACTAAACAAATGAAGCACAGGTTTTTAGGGAGGTGAAACTGTTCTGTTTGATAACATAATAGTGGATACATGACATTATACACCTGTCAAAATGCATAGACCTGTACAGAACAGAGTGTACTCTAATGTAAGCTATTAACTTTAGTTAATAATAAAGTATAAATATTGGTTCATTAATTATAACAAATGTGCCACACTAATGCAATTTTGTTCCTAATAGGGGAAACTGTGAGGAAGCAGAGGAGGTATACGGGAACTCTGTGTACTTTCTGGTCAATTTTTCTGTAAACCTAAAAATAAAGTCCACTAATTTTAAAAGGCATATAAGCTTGTGCACAATTAGCAGGCTAAGGAAGAAGTTTAGATGTTACCTTGATTTGAAGCTAGCTTTGATTTTTAGTGGAGAAATATTTGACAGCAACTATACAAAGGAAATGAACCAATTTCCTATGTTTTCTTGAAAGCAGAAGACCACAAAAAGAAAAAACAAAATAAAACAAAACAAAGGACTGAAGAAGTGAATGACTCATATTCTTAGAGATTTAATTAAAAAGAGATTCCATGTCTAAAGTTAAGGACACTATTTTATCCTGTAGAAAAACCAAATGCCATTTTGATTGTAATTCTTTTTCATTCATCCACTCATTTATTTATTCTAATGATATTTATTGAGCACCTAACAAGTATTAAATAATATAATAAATACTGTGTATTAGTAATTGAGTATATTACAATGAAGTAGATGGACATGATCTCTGCCCTCAAAGGGATTATATCAATACTACAGAACTCAGGCAAGCAATCACACAATTACAATAGAGCCTGCCCAATATTATGTAAGGTAAATAACAAGGCACTAAGAAGGTGCCAAGAGTTGAATAATGGAGAGGTAGAAGTCCAGGATTGGAGTAGGGGGAAAAGACATGGAATAAAAAGTTAGTAGATGGAATTAGCGAAGAGGATAAAAGGGACAGACAGAAAAATTCTAAGCTTGAGGTAGATCTGTTACTTGAAACTTTGATTTGTGTGTGTGTGTGTGTGTGTGTGTGTATGGGGGGGGAGAGGGAGAGAGAGAGAGAGAGATGGAGAGATGGCAAATGTTGATGATTTGAGCAGGTTCATATCTGAACAAATAACTCTCCATTTAAGCATGGAAACTGGATTGTATAAGATCAATTAAGAGGCTATTGCAGGGACTTCTCTGGTGGTCCAGTGGTAAAGAATCCGCCTTGCAGTGCAGGGGACGCAGGTTCAATCCCTCATCAAGGAACTAAGATCCCACATGCCGCGGGGCAACTAAGTCCATGCTCCACAACTACTGAGCCCGCGCGCCTCAACTAAAGCCCGCGAGCCACAAACTACAGAGCCCACCCTCCCTGGAACCCGCGAGCCACAACTAGAGAGAAAAAACCCCACGTACCACAACTAGAGAGGAGCCTGCGCGCGGCAACGAAGATCCCGCATGCCACAACTAAGACCCAATGCAGCCCCAAATAAATAAAATTAATTAATTAAAAAAATAAAGGCAAGTTCATTAATTAAAAAAAAAAACGAGGCTATTTCAGTAACTTCTGAAGGAGATAATGGGAGACTAAAAATTATGGTAGAGGTGATGGTGATGGAAAGTATACACTAATTAACAAATGTTTAGGAAGTATGTGTTACAGAACTCAGTAATTAATTGGATATGGAAGGTTAGGATGAGAAATGTATCAAGAATGGCTCCAGGTTTCCCTCCTGGTACAACTGAGTGGGGGACAGTGCCCTTCACAGATATGGAATACATGAAGATTGAATTATGTGGGTAGACAATAAAGAGGTCAATGTCCCAGAGGTTTGTTTTTGATTTTTTTTTGTAATGTAAGTCTGGGAGTAAATAAATATATGAGTTGAGGATAAATATTTGGGAGATATAAATAGCAAATAAGTCATGGAAATGGATAAAATTACAATGAGATTCCCTTTTGAGATAGAGTAAGTAGTCTAAGAATTGAAAGGGAAGAACTTCAAGGGATTTCAAAATTTTGAGAAAGGAATACTTTTCTGAAATTTTGACTGGAAATCTTTTCAGACCAGATGCAAAAATAGAAAAGCAGACAAATCTACAAGAGCAAATGCTTCAGGCAATTCTAAGTTAACCATAAAGATAATACAAACTTAGTCTGCATAAACTGATGCATTCTCTCTCAAAGCATTTGCAATTGCAAAGACCTAAAAAGTGAGCTTGATTAGGAAAAAATTATTTTCAAATTGGTAGTTATATTATAAATGGGTAGTTATATATAAATTTGTAGTTATTATATCTACAATATACTCTCTTATAATTAGAAATTTTAAATTTCCAAATTTAAATTTAAATATTACATCTCAGACATTCTTTCAAAACCTCAAGAAGAGCCTTAAAAGAAATAAATACAGTGGAATGAAGGTTGGTTGAGAAAACTCCTCTGTAATTTTCTATCACAAAGCTCATTATCTGAAGGACACTGAAGCTTAGTCCTGACTATAGAACTGTTTGTCACAAGATTACATTCTTACATATATACACTACCAAAGGTAAAATAGCTAGCTAGTGGGAAGCAGCCGCATAGCACAGGGAGATCAGCTCGGTGCTTTGAGACCACCTAGAGGGGTGGGATAGGGAGGGTGGGAGGGAGGGAGATGCAAGAGGAAAGAGATATGGGGACATATGAATATGTATAACTGATTCACTTTGTTATAAAGCAGAAACTAACACACCATTGTAAAGCAATTATACTCCAATAAAGATGTTAAAAAAAAAATTACATTCTTAACCTTGTAACTAAAACAAGTTAAATTGTACCAGGTGCTCTTTCGCTCCAGGTGGTGGCAGAGGGCTGGATCTGTGATGTACGATTTTCTCTTCTTTTTACAAGCTTTGTTACAGGAATTAGGTGCTAGAATTTTATGGCCTCATATGTCCCCTAAAAGATAACAATAAACTGCATACCTTTGGCCTTCTCCATGTTCTGTGATTTTGCTGAATTGTCATTGTGATTCTTCCCTTTACAAGGTAGCTCAGCAGCCAATGACAAGGGAGAAAAAGGTACCAAAAATGTCATTTATAATTGATAAGTGGCCAAAGACAGGCAGACCAGGCCTCTATTTCTCAGCAGTCAGTTTTCTCAGTTTGGTTTCTCATCCTTTAAACAGTCATTAAAATGAAAATAAAGCAAAGCTCTGAAGTAATTTATGAAGAAATTAATGTCATTGTTACAGAGTCCAAGCTCCTACTGTTCTTCAAATGACGGGCCAATAAATCGAGAGGTGTTCGGGTAAGAAATTGTGCCTTTATTTGGAAATCCAGCAGACGGAGAATATGGCAAACTACCATCTACCCCAAGTTAGAATACAGGCTTCTTTTATACTCAAAGGGGAGGGTACGTAGCTGGTTATTGCAAACTTCTTGGTGCTGTCCAAACCCCAGAGGGGATGTGATAATCCTTTGTTCTTGCACCTGTCCGACTACATCTGGTCAGGATGTTTCTGTAAACCCCCAACAAGATAAATGTTATTTTCTGTTCTGCAACTTTTATCTTTCTCTATGTGAATGAAAAGTGTTATACCTTTACAGGTCAGAGCCTTGAGAAAGTGCTATTAGGTATAGTCAGACTATAGGCAACATTCTTTTCAAAGATGCAGAGACAGCATAACTAAGCACAGGCAACAGAGCACAAAGGTTAGAGCTAAAGGAATAGATCCGATATGATTTGTTCTTCTTTGTTACACCATTAGGAGGTGTGATTATTTTTCTTGATTCACAGAACTTGTCAGCTAGATAATCAGTTAATTTAACCTATGAGTCACATAAAGGAACAGGGATAATTCCCTCACAGTTCCCATGCATTTGTGATATCATCAGCTGTTATTTTAAAAAATAGGTGGGTCCTGTCAACATTAACAAAACATTATCATGTGCTTCTTATACCAGGCACTAATGATATAAACAGTTAAAAAGGTATAGTTCTGCTGTCCCAATGTATTTGATATTACGCAGAGATGCTGTCTGAGAACTGGAGTACAAACAAAATTACTGTCTTCAGTGACAGGATTTGTGATGAAGATGTAAAATTCAGATTCTCCAGAGTTGTGGAAACATATATTTTGTGTGATAACTCTATATTATATGTGCAATAGACAGCCACCTGCTTTAGTTGTTTGGGGCATTCAACTGTTCGGTGTTAAGAAGCTGGCCCAGATGATAGCCGAAGGGCCCTTTCAGCCTTTAGATTCTTTGATTCATTGCTGTCAAGATGCACCCGTACCCCAAAGCTACTTTCTGTTTATCCATGTTTTGTCATTCTAGAATGAAAATGATTCAGATCGTACTATTTGCATTCCAAGAAAACATGGGCAAAGGCAATCTTACAACACCACACTACTTAAATTGTTAAAGAAAACACTGACAAATCAGCCATTTAAAATAACACACCACTAAAGATTGAGGTTGAGAGGAAAAATGATCTGAAATTGAATTACTTTGAGATCCCTCTGCTTTGAAAATTGGCTCCAGAAAGAGTTGAAAATCGCAAGTAAAGTCTAAGGAAGTTTTAGGTGGTCTTTTCCCTACAATAAAAAAAAATCACCCAAGTCATTTTGATTTCAATGATTTCTTCTAATGAATCCGTAAGCTGCAAAGTAGAGGCAAAGTGGCTCTTGGTTATCTTTAGCCAAAACTGTATACATAAAATAAATCAGAGCAATACATTTGATTTAAAAGATTCAAAGATAAACTGAAATATTTAATATTTAGTTTTTGTTATTCCCTAACCAGAAAGAAGAAAAGAATCAGAGAAAGCCTATGAATAAAATATGTAAAGACCTTAAATGAAATTTAATATCCCTTTTTCCCATTCATCTTACAGCAAATGCGAAATTTATCTCAATGCTCCATTGGTTGCTTTATCTTTTAAAGTAAGTGCATAAAATCATCATCTTTCAGGTGTTATTTTGGTATGTCTTTTAATAAGTTCTAATTAGGTCTTTGTTTAAAATTAATAGACAAAAATAAACTAAGACTTTACTCAAAACAAACAAAAAAAAACAATAAACACCGAAGCTCATTTGAATGGTCTTTTATGAAAGGGGTCTTTCTTTTTCTCCTCAAGATCTGTCATTTTTCAAGTTCTAAGATCAAAATTCCATAGAGGGCTTCACTGGTGGCGCAGTGGTTGAGAGTCCGCCTGCCAATGCAGGGTACACGGGTTCATGCCCCGGTCCGGGAAGATCCCACATGCCGCGGAGCGGCTAGGCCCGTGAGCCATGTACTGCTGAGCCTGCGCGTCCGGAGCCTGTGCTCCGCAACGGGAGAGCCCATGACAGTGAGAGGCCCGCGTACCGCAAAAAAAAAAAAAAAAAAGATCAGCATAAAATATAACCCTGAGCACCAAAATCCTGGTTTTCCAGAATTTTCTCAGAGAATGTAATTATGACTATTTTGTTGTTGTTGTTATTGGAAACCCTCCTGATAACAAGGAGAATTTATCACCTGTGTGAACAGTAAATTGGGAAATGTTTCAAAATATCTCAAAAAAATTAAAGAAATTTATGGTGTAATTTTAAATTACAAGCAGATGATCAAAGAGTAAGGACAGCTTTTAGAGAAGCCAGATCAAAAATATTCACTGAAAGAAAGTGTCTAGGCTTAAGCAAACACTAAAGAGTCTTGAAAAAACAAAACTTCTAGTGCAAAATCCCCAAATTTGGGAACAAAGAAAAGAGTATAAATAATTGAAAGATGGAATTCAATGGAAATATTACAAGTTTTATGGAGAATATTATTAAACGTTCAGAGGGAAAAGAGTCCTACATGAAGCTAACCCAAGGACAGAAAAACTCAAGTATGTCCTCTGTTCAACACTGCAACACAAGTAGGAGGCTTAACTACCACCACCTTCAGAAAACCATAGCTGTTCTACAAAAACAGAATCCAAAAAGAATTTGGAGAGGAAAAAGCAGAACATACCAAAAGTTAAAATGCAGTAGAACAAAATTCAAGAACTAGAGAAAAAATTACCAAAAAAACCCAGTTAAATCCTCATAAAACTCTTCTATTTTAAAAAGATAGTCTGGGCATAGTCTTTATGAGATTTTACTTAGGCTTTCACCTTGAGTATGGGGTCTGACTTCTAATCTTCTAGTGTACATACATAGATACATATACCTCAGAATTTCAACTCTAAAGTTTGCTGTTTCAGTAAAAAAAGAAGGTATTCATCGCACATGAAGACCACTTCAAACTTCAAAATCTTATAGATTTAGCTACTTATTATAATTTATATCCTGTACCTCATATAAACAGAATGATTTAATTATAATAATTACACTTATAAATATGTTTTGTGTAATATATTTAAATTTTTATTGCCTTAAAAATTATTGCAAATGGTATATTTAACTCAGAAATTAAAGTTGTTTCTTTGAACATGAGTAAAGCTACATAGTTTCTAATATATCTGTTGAAAAATCTTTTGCATTAAAGATGCAGATTTGATTTGTTATGCATACCTCAGATTAGTGGTTGTAATCTCATTTTCCAGCCAACAAATAATCTGAACTGTTGTATTTACTATAGATAAATTACCCTCTGTTCTTCCCTTAAAAATACATTACAAAAAAAAAGGTAGCTGTCTTCTGAACCATAATCATTTGTTGCTGAAAGTTAGTGTACAAAGCCTCAAATGGTGAAAAGGTAGACATAAAAAGCAAATGATCCTTTAATCACCTCATTGAAATGTTTACAAGAAAAGTATCGCAGGCCTGATGTGTGAACTTCTTGTTCCCTTTACTACAATCTCCAGCAAAATTATTGTTAAATGCTTTGCTAAACTGCCCCATTTACAAAACATGTTCTTATATTACTGCCATTTCTTAGTTTGATGGAGCTATACATCCCCGGATATGTGCTGAAACAGAGCCTATCCATGTTAACTACAGCTGTTTGACCAGGTCATCAAATAATTTGTGTCCTAAATACTACATCTAAGGGAATGTGCTTCTTTGAGCTTTTCTGAGTCAGGCGACAGAGTAAGAAAATGGCAAAGTTGAAAATAAAATTTGAGCTACTTAAGGGTATAGATAATATTATCTGTTGTACACATTCATGTTAGAATAAGTAAACAAAAGCAAGCCCATCCAAAGAGAATTGTAGGTATTAAAGTTTAACTTGGACCTCCAGCAAATGTATCAAATTCTGCAAATCAATACTTGTAACCATACTTTTTCCCATATTAAGAATTATCAAGTCATGGTAAGATTTTATGGTAAGCAAGTGACTAGTGTCAATCACAACTCCTGAGCAATGAGAATTTACTATTGTAGAGACAGAATGATAGCATGGTTAAACATATGCACCCTGAAGTCAAACTTCTTGGGTTGAATCCCTAGTCCACCATTAAAAAAACAGTGTAAATATTGGGGAATTACTTAAACTTCATGTGTCTCATTACATCATCTATACAATGAGGATAATAATAGCTGCTTCATGGTGTTGTTATGAGGCTTATATATGTTAATACATTTTTAAAAAGCAGTTTGGCATCATCTTTGATGTTAAAAAAGTCATGGGATTGGTTCCCCTACAAGTGAGCATAAGAGAGAGAAATATCAAATGCAGACTGTCAAATGTAGAGTACATTTGATATTTGGCCTTAAAAAATACTAAATATCATTATCTGTTGCTCTCATGTTTCTCACTCAACTCACCTTATAAAATAGCTAATAATTATTTAGTATATATTAATACTAGACACAATTGAATGTTCTACATGTGTTACTTCCTTTAAAATTCAATCTTTTAAGGAAATAATAATTATTCCCATTTTCTAAATAAGGACACTGAAACTTTAAAAATTTAAATCACCTTAAAGATGGCTTTTAAGTGGCAGTCCAACAAGTTCAGCATAATTTGTAAATTCTCTAGTTTAACCAGTAGATCAGCTACTGATAATCTGAGGCTTAGTTTGAAGCTAATGAAAAGTTACACCAGGACTGCTGGGAAAGTCAGAGAATGCCTGTTCCATTTCATGCTATGGACGCTCCCAGCTTTGGTCTGGAACCCTTGCATTTTCTAGGTTAATCTAGGTTGTTAAAAAATAAATAAATAAAACTCTTCTCTATTGATCTTCAATAATGTCTCTTCAAAATATTTTGGGTGAAGAAACAGAATAAATTCTGAAAGAAATAATAAAAGGAAATCTTGTTGGAAAATGCAGGTCTTAATGACACATCAAAAAGAAACTTTCAGAATAAAATATTATTAGGTTTTATATCTGAAAGATGGACTACTGTAGTTACTTCCTATTGTCAGAGCGACCACTTGCTTTTTATTTATAGAAACCTTGGCCGTCATCCCCTTTTGGAATTCACCTAAATTCATTCCCCCTTCCAGTGTCAGCCTGCATCCAATAATTGATCCATGTGGGAATACAAATGCTTGACTCTCTTCCCTATCTGGGACAGCTTTGAAGGGTTATTCCATCTTAAAGATTATTCATCTGTAGCACTGGCTCAGACTTCCACAGAAACATGATCACTGCTTTACTTCTTCCTCTGCCCAATCTTTCCTTCATTTCCCTTCTGCAGATGTTAATCTTAAAAACACTTCTAATAGATGTTCTGCATGCTAATCTTTATCTCAGAATCTGTTTCTCGGGGATCCCAACTGACTAGAGCAAGCTTATTAGTAGAGTATATTTTCTCTCTAAGTATACCTTTCACCAAACAAGCTCTATTATGAAATATTTTATGGGCCATGAGTGAAGTGGTATAGATTTGGAGCCGTACTTCATTGAAATACATTTTTTTGTTTCATTTTGATTTTCAATGTTTTTTTTTATATGTCAAATAGGTTTAATTGGCTGCCTATGCTCCTTTAACTTTTTGGAATACTGAAGGCTGTTTCTGCTTATAATTTTTGCAAAGGCCAGATGATCTGACTTTCTTCTTAAATTATTTTCTTCATAATTTCTAACTTTGGATCTCAGTCATCCATAAAACAGAGAGTTTTGAAATAAATCTTGTGGTTATATAGTAGAGAGATTTGGATAGACAATATTCACATCTCCTATCTCATACAGAAATATTTTGATATTGCAAATCCAATTTAGTTTACAATTCTTTTTATTTGGAATTTCCATTATATATAAATCTGAGCCTTTTGGCAAATGCTGAAATTTATTTCTTGCTTTTGAATTTGTGTTTCGCTATAACAAATCCCTTGTGTTCTGATCTTTCCTAATTCTTAACAACTTATTCCCACTATTCTATTCCCAAGCCACAATAGCAAGAAGAATTTGTTGTTACCCATTTTAAAAATTTTATGGTAAGAAGAAACAGAATTGGATTTTAATAGCTCAACATAAGCAGAAGGCAAAGGCAAAATCTTCTAATCTTCTAATATGAAGGCTAATTATGTGGAAGGTGATGCCCAGATGTCCTCTCTTCCCTTTAGGCACAGAACAAGAGTAATTAGGTTTAAGTTTAACATGGGGGATTCAGAAAATCACACTCAGGAAATCATCAAGCAGCCAGGCTGTTCTTAGAGATGACTGCATTGAAACTTCACAAAAAGAGAACAACCAATGCTTTGCTGCAAACCCTTATTTAAAGGAGATCCTTGGGCTTCCCTGGTGGCACAGTGGTTGAGAGTCCGCCTGCCAATGCAGGGTACACGGGTTTGTGCCCCAGTCCAGGAAGATCCCGCATGCCACGGAGCGGCTAGGCCCGTAAGACATGGCCACTGAGCCTGCGCGTCTGGAGCCTGTGCTCCACAACGAGAGAGGCCACAACAGTGAGAGGCCCACGTACTGCAAAAAATAAATAAATAAATAAAAATAAAGGAGATCCTACATTCAATGTAAGACAAAATGAAAAAGAATTGATGTTTAGGAAAATGTGTGTGGGTTATTGAGTAAAAGTGTTACTAGGAATTTCTAAGTATTATTCATGAAACATTACATTGGTTCAAATTTTAATGAATCATGTATTTATTGAGTTATTATTTATTCAATTTTATACTAGGGAAAGGAGTAGAAATACTTTAGATTTTTCTGACACTGCAATGTTCAATTTCAGGGCTTATTTGAAAATCAAATCATGGAGCCTAAATTATCTTCTGCATATATAAAACTAAAGAAACTGTTGTCTAGAAACAATATGAGAAAATATTGCCAGATGTGACTATATATTTATCTTAAACTGTGATGATGATATTAAATATATAACACCTAAAGGGCTAAAATCAATGATGAACAATGAGTTAGTACTGATACAAAATCAATACAGAATACCCAATAGAAAAATTGGCAAAAAAAAAAAAAGAAAAAACAGGTAAATCACTTGACAAATTGGTAAATTTCTAGGTAATATAAAAATGTACTTGGGAGAAAATATTTGCAAATGAAGAGACCAACAAGGGATTAATCTCCAAAATATACAAACAGCTCATGCAGCTCAATATGAAAAAAACAAATGACCCAATCAAAACCTCGGCAGAAGACCTAAATAGACATTTCTCCAAAGAAGACATATAGATGGCCAAAAAGCACATGTAAAGATGCTCAGCATCATTAATATTAGAGAAATGCAAATCAAAACAACAGTGAGGTATCATCTCACACCAGTCAGAATGGTCATCATCAAAAATCTAGAAACAATAAATGCTGGAGAAGGTGTGGAGGACAGAGAACCCTCTTGCACTGTTGGTGGGAATGGAAATTGGTACAACCATTATGGAGAACAGTATGGAGGTTCCTTAATAAACTAAATATAGAACTACCATATGATCTAGCAATCCCACTCCTGGGCGTGTATCTGGAGAAAACCATAATTTGAAAAGATATATGCACCCCAGTATTCATTGCAGCACTATTTACAATAGCCAAAACATGGAAGCAACCTAAATGTCCATCAATAGAGGAGTGGATAAAGAAGAGGTGGTATATATACACAATGGAATATTCCTCAGCCATAAAATAGAATGAAATAATGCCATTTGCAGCAACATGGACGGACCTAGAAATTGTCACACTGAGTGAAGTAAGTCAGACAGTGAAAGACAAATATCATATGATACAACTTATATGAGGAACCTAAAAAAATGAAAAAATGAACTTATTTACAAAACAGAAATAGAGTCACATATGGAGAAAACAAACTTATGGTTACTAGGGGAGAATGAGGGCAGTAAATTGGGAAACTGGGATTGACATATACACACTACCATATATAAAATATATAACTAATAAGGACCTACTGTATAGCACAGGGACCTCTACTCAATACTCTGTAAAGACTTACATGGGAAAAGAATCAAAGAAAGAATGGATAGGGAGAGACATTCAAGATGGCAGAAGAGTAAGACGTGGAGATAACCTTCCTTCCCCCAAATACATACATCAGAAATACATCTACATGTGGAACAAATCCTACTGAACACCTACTGAATGCTGGCAGAAGACCTCAGTCTTCCCAAAAGGCAAGAAACTGCCCACGTACCTGGGTAGGGCAAAAGAAAAAAGAAAAAACAGAGACAAAAGAATAGGGACGGACCTGCACCACTGGGAGGGAGCTGTGGAGGAGGAAAAGTTTCCACACACTAGGAAGCCCCTTCACTGGCAGAGACAGGGGGATGGCGCAGGGGGAGCTTCAGAGCCATGCAGGAGAGAGCAGCAACAGGGGTGCAGAAGGCAAAGTGCAGAGATTCCTGCACAGAGGATCAGTGCCAACCAGCACTCACCAGCCTGAGAGACCCGTCTGCTCACCCGCCTGGATGGGTGCGGGCTGGGAGCTGAGGCTCCAGCTTCTTCAGAGGTTAAGACCCCAAGGAGAGGACTGGGGTTGGCTGCGTAAACACAGCCTGAAGGGGGCTAGTGCACCATGGATACCTGGGAGGCAATCCAGGAAAAAGTCTGGAACTGCCTAAGAGGCAAGAGCCCATTGTTTCAGGGTGCGCAAGGACCCTGTGTATGCATTTTTGTGTGATTTTGTCTGTATAGCTTTGCTTTTAACATTTGTCCTATGCTCTGTCTGTCCATTTTTCTTTTTTTTTTAGTATACTTTTTAGTGCGTGTTATCATTGGTGGATTTGTTTTTTGGTTTGATTGTTCTTTCTTTCTTTCTATTTTTCTTCTTTTTTTATTACTTTTTAATTGTTTTTATTTTAAATAATTATTTTTTATTTTAATAACTTTATTTTATTTTATTTTTTCTTTCTTTCTTTCTTTCTTTTTTCTCCCCTTTCTCTGAGCCGTGTGGCTGACAGGGTATTTGTGCTCAGGCCAGGTGACAGGTCTGTGCCTCTGAGGTGGGAGAGCTGAGTTCAGGACACCCGGCTCCATGTAATATCAAATGGTGAAAGCTCTCCCAGAGATCTCCATCTCAACGCTAAGACCCAGCTCCACTCAATGACAAGCAAGCTACAGTGATGGACACCCTATGCCAAACAACTAGTAAGACAGGAACACACTCCCAACCAGTAGCAGAGAGACTGCCTAAAATCATAAAAAGGTCACAGACACCCCAAAACACACAACAGGACGTGGTTCTGCCTACCAGAAAGACAATATCCAGCCTCATCCACCACAGCACATATACTAGTCCCCTCCACCAGGAAGCCTACACAACCCACTGAACCAACCTTAGCCACTGGGGGCAGACACCAAAAAAAAATGGGAACTACAAACTTGCAGCCTGCGAAAAGGAGACCCCAAACACAGTAAGTTAAGCAAAATGAGAAGACAGAGGGCCTCCCTGGTGGCGCAGTGGTTGCGCGTCCGCCTGCCGATGCAGGGGAGCCGGAGAGAAACACACAGCAGATGAAGGAGCAAGGTAAAAACCCACCAGACCAAACAAATGACAAGGAAATAGGCATTGTACCTGAAAAAGAATTCAGACTAATGATAGTAGAGATGATCCAAAATCTTGGAAATAGAATGGAGAAAATAAAAGAAACGTTTAACAAGGACCTAGAAGAACTAAAGAGCAAACAAAGAATGATGAACACAATAAATGAAATCAAAAATTCTCTGGAAGGAATCAATAGAAGAATAACTGAGGCAGAAGAATGGATAAGTGACCTGGAAGATAAAAGAGTGGAAATAACTACCACAGAGCAGAATAAAGAAAAAAGAATGAAAAAAAAAAAGAATGAAAAGAATTGAGGACAGTTTCAGAGACCTCTGGG